>NC_053466.1:947500-1247500 GCF_015227805.2 Hirundo rustica | reverse complement strand
GAGTACCTCACCTCAAAACTCTCTGCACATCTTCCCTACACACTTGTTTTTTCCACCCCACATCCCAACAAAAAGGGAAAATACAGTGGCAAATATCTCTTCTCCTGTAAGAGGATCTAAATGTAACCTATTTATGAATCACATTAATAATGGAATAAGGAATTGATGCATAAGAATGAAAACATTTACATAGCACAAAGGAGCAGCATTTACTATAAATTATTAATAGCCTAATAATGACAATATGAAATAATAATTAACAAAGGCGCAGCTATTATCACCCAAACAAGAAATAGCTTGACTTAACAAAGGCTCCTACATAACAGATATGCTAATCTTATTTTCCAATTTCTGGAAACACTTTCTGTTACTTTTCAAAAACTCATTATCAAAGTCACAAGTAGGAAACTAGTCGAACATTGCAATATTTTGGTTGTAAAACAATTTAATAGTTATTATAGAGGCTTTTTTTTCCCATCCCTCTGTGGGAGAACAGGATGAATTCATTTATGCAAGAGTAATTTCTTCCAGAGTCATATTGGGAGATGATTTATTTGTAGAGTGGGACAGACAATAATAAAGTCTCAGATTTAAATAGCGCCTTTCATCCCAAAGGATCCTGAAGTGCTTTCCAAGATCTGTCTCTGCTCAGGAACAGTTCCCCCAGCTCTGCAGTGATGGATGGGGCTGTTGAGCAGCGTGCACACCAATGCTCTGTAGCAGTTTAAGGCGGCAGAAACCTCAGGTGGGATTAAAATCCTCTCCTAACAAGTAGATTAGGGTGAAAAAACAAGAGTTTTCCAATGTAGCACAGCAAATGTGGGGTTTGAGCCCCTGAGTCTCCCCTCTGTGACTCAGAGAAGCTCCCAGCCCAGCAGGACACAGCACCACTGCTTGTAAAATGCTTTAAAAAGGCACAGCAGTGCTTTTGGAAATGTCCCTGCCTGCTCAGAATTGATTCTTCCCGCATGGTGCTCTCCCCCAGCCACGCAGAGGAACCCCCTGCACTCACCTGGGAACCACTTCCCCATCACAAATTCCCGTTTTGCATGCTCAAAAGATTTGGGGGGGAAAAAAACCAAAAACAAACAAACGAAAAAACCCCACAAAACCAAAAACCAAAAACCAAACCCAAAAACACAAACCCAAAAACACAAAACCAAAACCAAAAACACAAAACCAAAACCAAACAAAACAACAAAACACCCCCCCCCCCCAAACTAAAAAAACCCCACAAAATACCCCACACCACCAATTTCCACCAGTTTCGTCCGACCCGTGCAGGCAGCTAATCCCATTCTTTAGGATAAATTCCAGAGCAGTCTGGGGTAACCTGAGAGACCTGGACAGGAGCTATCCAAGCCCCACGGAGAGCATTAAACAGCAATTCACTGCTGAGCAGCGGGCGACCATCGCTTTTCTCAGCAATCCTCCCGCTGGTGAGGTGAGCGTTAAACACCAGCCAAGCGCAGCAGCATTCACCTGTTCCCCTGCTTTCATCCCAAATTCACCGCAGGCAGCCCAAAGGCTTCCAGTGCCTCCACTGGCTTTGGGCCACGCTGTGGCTTCTTTTGCAGGCCTTTTGGAAGAGAGGAATTTTGGTTTGCTTCCATTTATTTCCGTGTTATCACGAGATACTTGAGTGCGGTTTTTGGCCCAAAGGGGTCCTTCTGAAGCCCCCACAGCTGCCAGGAGCAGAACTGATGGTTGCATGCAGATTAAAACAGTTTAAAAACACCAGCAACTTAAGAGACAGTTTGTGCTGCACTTGATAAACGTTTGGAGCAGTAGTTGGTGTGATCTTTCCCAAAAATCAAGGAGCCAAGGATCTCATGCCCCGAGCTGCTGGAGCACCGAGGTTTCCCACTGTACAGCTATTTAGGTCACAAGAATTACACACGGGGAATTTAAGCACGGATTAATAAAAAAGCAATTTCCACTATCAGTGTTTTTCAGTACGCTTAATAATCCTTTGCATTTCATGAGATATAAGTGCCCTGGCCCCCAGATCAGTGCCCAAATGCTTTGCATAAGGCCCACAGAGGATAATAAATTGGGGTTGCCATTTCCTGATCTCTGCTTAGTCCCCGAGCAATCTGTTGTGTGGCAGCCTCCACGTAATATCAGATTCAGCTTATTTTGCAAAAGCCACAATTTCTTGTGCAGGGATGGGGAGCGGCATTTTGTGGGGTTTATTTTGTTTTCTTCTGTAAGTAAGGAATTATCCTTTATCTTGCGAAAGGTCTGCAGAAACAATTGTCCTTTACGTGGCACTTTTGGGGATGTGGCTGATGATGGTGGTGCTGGGTTGATGGCTGGAATAGATGGTCCTGAAGGTCTCTTCCAACCCTGAAGATCCTGTGCAACATGGACCTTTTTTATTTACGCATTCTGCAGTTGTGTATAGGAGCCTTTATATATTTGCAGCATGTAATTCAAAATTTCCAATATCTGCATTCCTTGTTTTTCACATCCAACTCCAGATTACAGAATTTCAATTCCTTAACAGCTTCTTGGTGTTTTTAAATGTTTCCCTCCTGTGGTAACAAAGAAATGGCTTCTGGACATTTGGAGGAGCCAGAACGTCCCCACGCTTTGTATTTTCAGACTGAAATTTTGAGTTTTCTCTTTCTCCCTCTCTCTCTCAAGGAAAGGATAAATGTTCAGCAGCAGATGTTTAGTAAAGGTCACTACATTTGTAAGTATGAGCAGAATCCTCCAGTAAAGGATGAAATTTAATACTAAATGTTTCCTGACAAAATGTAATTAATTA
The DNA here is from genome assembly GCF_015227805.2 of Hirundo rustica. NCBI lineage: Eukaryota > Metazoa > Chordata > Aves > Passeriformes > Hirundinidae > Hirundo > Hirundo rustica. The sequence continues at coordinate 1,244,727 of NC_053466.1, read as the reverse complement.
CTGCAGTCTTCCCTGCCTAAGATCCCATTAAATTAAAGCTTTAAATTATCGCAGATCTAAATAATGCAAAGACGTGCTAAAGGTTTGTACAAGGGGTTGTCAATCAAAGCTTTTCTAAGGGGAAACCTAAAACTTGCTGGCAGCAGCCGGTGGGAGAGGATTTGAGGTCAGGTTTGCAGTCTGTGGTCACTGACCATCCCTAAATGTTTATAAGGTGACATTTGTGAGTGATTGTGGTGGATTTCTTTCCAGACAACTCATTAGCAACAGCAGCAGAGTTTCGCAAGGACACAGAGACATTTCCATTCGCGGGATTTTTATAACATTTGATTGGCACTTCTGGACAATGCCGCACCAGAAATATGGAAATAGGGACACATTTATTTTTCCATCATAACGGTGCAAAATACAAACAAACAAGCAAACCAGGATTTCTGTGGATGTCTTTTCCAATATCTGCATAAAGTGAGGCCGTGGGTTTCCAGCATACACAACCACCGTGTGCTGGAGTTCAGAAAACAGAGGAGGAGTGCACAATACAGAGAGGGGAGAAGCTCCTTCGTTAGCACATTCCTACTCATATCTCCAGCCCATTAGCATTCTCATCCCTTGGGAAAACCACATTCCTGGTGGGAGATTTAATCGCTGTCAGGCTGAAACACCTCATCCAAAATACGAAGGACTCCAGCACTGACAAGCTCTTAAAACGGATGGAGACGCTCTGCAAATTGATGTACGTTGTTACTCAATTAGAAAAAAACAATATTATACAATCCCATTAAACGCCGAGCAGCAGAGTGAATCTCTTGATTCCCAGGCACTTGTTAAAGAGAATTTTCCCTTTGTGGTGGTGATTCCCAAGGAGTTTCCCTGGGCAGCACACGGGGAGCATCCGTCACGTGAACCGTGTGCCCGCGGCTGTCTGCCACGCGAAGGCGCCCAGGGAAAAACATCGGGGTCGTTAAAAATCCTGAGAGCATCTTGTGCTTAATGGAGTGCCACAGGAAAAGGAAATGAGCCTTGAGAAGCTGAATGCCCTTTGCTCAATCCCCGAGCATTGTTTCTTCTTGTCCTTATGTTCCAAATTAATACCTTGTTTTCCAAGCGGTGTAGCATTTCCATTACAATCACACGGCGCTTTGCGTTGGTGGAGTCATTAACCAGGCTGCTTACATCAATTCCCAGGCAGCCCCTTCTCCCAGGATTGCTCATCCCCTCTTCTGGAAGGTTCTGCTCTCAGGAACAGCCAGGATCACTGCTCATCCTCTCTTCTGGAAGGTTCTGCTCTTAGGAGCAGCCAGGATCACTGCTCATCCCTTCTTCTGGAAGGTTCTGCTCTCAGCAGCCACCAGGATCACTGCTCATTCCCTATTCTGGAAGGTTCTGCTCTCAGGAGCAGCCAGGATCACTGCTCGTTCCCTATTCTGGAAGGTTCTGCTCTCAGGAGCAGCCAGGATCACTGCTCATTCCCTATTCTGGAAGGTTCTGCTCTCAGGAGCAGCCAGGGTCACTGCTCATCCTCTCTTCTGGACGGTTCTGCTCTCAGGAACAGCCAGGATCACTGCTCATTCCCTGTTCTGGAAGGTTCTGCTCTCAGGAACAGCCAGGAATGGACAGGAGGTGCAGATAATGCCAGGTGATAACCACAGCTGGCTGCACACTGCTTTAGCTCTTTTGGGGTTGTTTAGGGGTCCTCACACTCACTGCTCTCGCTCTTTTGGGGTTGTTTAGGGGTCCTCACACTCACTGCTCTCGCTCTTTAGGGGTTGTTTAGGGATCCTCACACTCACTGCTCTCGCTCTTTTGGGGCTGTTTAGGGATCCTCACACTGGTTTAGCTGTGGGATTTTCAGCCCAGAGCCGTCCAGGACAGTCCCGTCCTGCAAGAGTAAAAATTAGCAGCAGCTCTGGGGTGGGATGAGACACAAATCTGCCAGGGTCTCTGAGACCTTTGGGTGCCTCCATCCCTCAGCAGGTCCTGAGCAGAATATTCCTCAGCCAAGCCACACCAGGCTGGAGTTCAGGTGGTGGAGGTGTCACCAAAATCCAGGTGGAAAAGGAAAACCCACTGGCACACTTAGGATTTGATTTCCTGTTGGTTATTCCTGTTGATCCCTTTGTCTTCAGCGCTAATTTGTCCTCATTCTTCGGTTCTCACATGAGTCTTTTTCCAGCCCAGGTGTCTCTGACCGTGCCAGGAGTGATGTTTGGAGTTTCTGTTCACTGTGTCCATCAATGGCCCTGTATCTCCTGTGCACCTGCTGCTCACTCCCAGAATGTGGAGATGTCAGACTCACCAGGCCTGACCCGGTGGAACAGCAAAAACCCTTCAATTCCCTTTCTTTTGAGAAGAACCTTCAATTCCCTTTCCCCTGGGCAAAGGCAGACAAAGCCTTGACTACAGTTACCAAAATATTTTGAAGCTGCATCGTTTCCAACGAAGGCATGGTGGTTATGTCAGGACACAAATCCCCCAGGCTGAAGAATCCAGCACTGTGCCCCATTCCAGCAATGGAAAAATTCCAGCATTCTGAAAAAATATAAAAACAGGGAGAGAATTCTTTTATATTTTAATGCTTGCATTCCGATTCCTAACTCTGATTGCCTATCTCCGCCTAAAACTCATAATTAAAATTCTTAAAATATAAACACTTTTTATTATTTGAAATCTGCTATTTTATAGCTTCGGGACTGATCTATCTTGTTGAATAAAGGCCAGAATGTCTGGCAAATATATTGTGCAGGGCTTAAACTCATCTATTTCTAAAGAAAAGAGAAAAGAGAATTAACTGGTTTTTTCCAAATGAAAAATTGATGCTGCTTATCCCTGAGAAAAATTGTCTGGGCAGAAGTTGTGAGACAATTCTGATAATGCTTTAATCCTATATATAGGATTATATATATATAATTAATCGTGTAAGTAGGAACTGGACTGTTTTGTTTAACCCCCCCCCACAAATTGTTACTTATCATACTAACATAATTCTTTAATAAAATATTCTAAAATACCCCGTCCCCCTAAATTTAAACACTGGTGTGGCATCAGTTTGCTTTCTTTTCTCTAAACTTTTCCTGGGTTCTAAGGCTGACTGAAAACCAGCAGTAATGGCCCTGGGTTTCTTGGCCAGCCCTTTGAAAGTGGAGGATGCAGCCAAACCTGATTTGCCAGTTTCAATACGACAGCTTTATTGCCTGCTGCTTAGCATCTGCCTTAATTAGAGCCATTAGAGGAAAATATCTTATCATTATATCATTTATCATTATATGAGAATTTCTCATCTGTGGAAATATTTCTGCGCAGCATCTAGTAAAGTATTCTTACACAGTCTCCAGTTATTCAAATTTTTCAGGCTTAATTCTTTCTCTAAATCAGTGTGTCTCATAATTATTTTAAGCTGTATGGAATTAGCTCCTTTAAAAGCACTGCTATGCATTCCATGACAGATTTGGACTTTATTCTGTTTGCATATTACAAATATAATCCAGCTATAATAATCTCCTCCTGAAACACGGCGGTTTTTTAGTCCTCTTAAGGCATCAGCCTTTTGTTCCCAACGCCCCAGTTCTGTGTTAACATGCTTTGTGCTTTTCACTGTTTTCACGTCGCTGTGCCAAGCGCACATCCCGTTTTTCCTGGGTGTGTCCTCCGCTTCCTTGTCTGGTTTCTGCACAGGTTGGAGAATTCTGTCCAAATCTGCTGGGTTTTCCTGCCACTTCTTTCGTTCACATTGCTCAGCCACCTCCAGTTTCTTCTGGTCTCCAGGGGCAAACCCTGAAATTCTTAACTGAGAAACGTGGATCCTCTGGGCTTTGAGATGGAGCTCCCTCAGTGGGGCCTCAGAAAAAGCAGAATTCCCTGAGAGGATGCCTCGAATTTGGGATTTCACACCTGGCGAACACGGCACAAATTACGTGGCTTTTGTGCACATGGAAGTAAAGAAGGACTTGAAGCAGAAGAGGAAAAGCAAACCCAGGAGAGCTCAGAGGTTAAATCAGAGACTGAAGGTGCTTTGCCATTTGGGGAGGTTCTGTAAGCAGCACGCATTAAGAGCAGAGACGTGTTGATTTTAAGCTGGACAATGCTGGACGAAAAATACAGGGTAATTCTTGAAAAGTGTAATTTTCTTCTGCTCCAAGTGGTGGAGCACAGCAAACAGTGACACACGATTCCCTGAGGAGAAATGGAAGTTCTCTCTCAGGCCAGAGGAGTTTCATCAAGATCATGGTATCAATGCTAACATGCTCTCCAGAAGAAGAAAATACTATTTTCTGGCAGGCACTTTAATATATTTTTCAAAGTACTTGGCTGGTTTGCACATTTAAGTAATATTGGATCCAAGTTATGCCAAAATTAGGCAAATAGCAGCAAATAAAAACAGAGAGAAGAGGCCAGAAGACTGCAAGAGAGAACGCTCTCCATCTCTGTCGAGGGCAAGCGCAGAATCTCCCACAGCCAGGCTTTAATGGCAGAAATCGGATTTTCTTTTCCATGGCCGTTCTACGGCAGAGAGCCCAGCTGCCCAAAATGAAGTTACAGCCATGCCTGCCATGATCTCATTTTCCAGCGGGCACGCATTGTTGGCATCTTGCTGGAATCCTGGGCTTGGAGTCAAAAAAACCGGGGGTGTGCGACTCCAGTGCTCTCGCTTAACCTTCTGCAAGGCGCTGCGCTGGTCCCTTGGCTTCTGCATCAATGGAAGGAGTTTGATCTCTCGGAGGAATCTTAGGAACCCACGTCCTGCTGGAAGTGGAGGCTGCTGGGGCTCTTAATTCACCTCAGCACACTGCAGAACCAGAACCCAGCACTCGTTGTCCTTCCTGAAGATCTTTGACAGCTGTGAGCCCTAAAGGGTTAACCAAACATCAAACTGCACAATAGGTTCTGAGAGATGCAGTCGTTCTCAGCTCATCAGCGAAAAGGAACTTGTGAATTTCAGCTGTCCCACAGAAGGTCTTTGGGAATTTCTCGTTTTTTCTCACAGCGGCGAGCAAAAGCCTCGAATGACGGCGCCTAAAATAGACACGTAACCCGAAAACCAGTGATTTGGAGAGCCAGGATACACTGCTTTCCATCCCCTCCACTTGGCACCAAAAACGTTCTGCTATTCAATTCTACTTTCAAGGACTTATGAGCAATAAATCATGCTGCAGTAAATTTACTTAGGATTTTCTCCCGAGTTAATTTTTATATTATACTTAAGGGAAACCGAAGCATTCATTTGCAAGGCTCGAGAATGTCACATCATATAATTCCTGTTTCGACCCCGTTTTAAAAGAAATAGCAAATTTTCACTTGTGTTAAATTTAATTTAGGCAAAAGAGAGAAGTTACAGCAACAGTTTTCAGCACAAGAACTCATGCTAGTGGTGAATGCCAGGCATGGCAGGAATCCTGAGATCTGAGTCCTCCCCAGGGAGGATTTTTGCACAATTACAATTCCACAGATGCTAATTTGTCTTGATAATTCAGCTTCTAATTGCTGTAAAAAGCTGAAATATCTCTGTAAATTATTGATTTTGAAACGCATTATTTTCATCCCACGCCAAGAATTCAGATAGAAGTGTGATATAAGAAAATACGAGTCTTCCCCTCCGCCCTGCTCTAGCCGTGATGTTTAATAAGCTGTGATGTTTAATGCAGTCCCTGTTAGATCAGATCACAGCCCGGTTTCCAGCGGATGATAAACAGTGGACTCTCAGCAGCTTTATTTTGCTGTCGTAATTCTAGAATGTGTCACTTACAGTTGCTGTATTTAGAGCTAATTTTATTTGTCTTTATCTCTGGCGGCTGCCCTACCTCCCTGTGTGAGGACAGGAGAAGAAAGAGATTTTAACACTAAAGAGAAAGGTAAAGTAGCAGCGAAATGCATTTTCCTGGCAAGAACTGTGTTTTACGGACAGACCCCCATGGAAAGCTCCTATTTTTATCCTGGAAGAGCCTCCTCTGACGGCATCTCACAGTTTGGATCTGAGGAACCACCAAGGACTTGAAAAGAACTTTGCCCAGCTTTAGGAGGGGGAAAAAAATACTCGGAAAAGAGAAATTCATCTCTTTTTTTGTTAAAGAACACATGAAAAATAACAAATCACAACAGCAGCCCACCAAGAAGCCGCTGCTTAGCAGGGGCTGCTGACCTGTGGCGAGGGACAATAAAAAGGTGTTTTTCAGAGGGTGCGGTGCCTCTGCTGCCCGATGTGCTGCTTTCCCGGCCGTGTTCTCTGTAATCTGCAGCTTGCTGATCTCACCTCGCTCCATCGCAGCTGGAATTCGGGGCACAGCCAAATCCAGATCCAGAGCATCCACGCAGGGCTAACGCTGCTCTCCAGCCGAACGCTGGTGGGGAGTGGGAAAAGGCCCCGGGAAAATTCCTTAGGAACCTGAAATCTCCAAAACGTTACTCTGAGCTCAGTAAAAGCCATCAAAGGCACTCCAAATTTGCCCCCAGGCATTGCAGCTGAGAGACCTCCCCAGCTCCCAAGGAAAGCGTCCCGGGAGCATCGGGAGCAGGCTGTGATTCCAGGGGATTTCTAATGCCGGGTCATCCAAACATGAACCCTCTTAAAATCACGTCGACGAAGCAAAGGGGGAAAAAAAAAAAAAAAAAAAAAATATATATATATATATAGAAATTGCCTTAAGAAGCAAAACCAATTTGCTTCAGTCGTGGCCTGCCAGAAGCGATTTGCCCGAGTTCAGTGGCTGGAAGTCTGTTTCACTCATTTATGCTCCCTTTGCCACAGCAATTGATGTCAAGTGTGAGCCATTGGAAAGTTTAGAAAGGCAGCAAACAAGCTGTAAACAAGTGACTGAGGCAGAGGGAAATGTTTTATGGCTGGCAGCTCGCACCAGGTTGGAGTGTGGTGTTTGGGAGTGCGGCGCGCTTCCAGTGTACGCTGATTTATCGTGTTTATGGCAGCAATATTAGATGACTGTACAGTGTAAAGGAGTGTCGGCCCCGCATTCCAATCGCCGTGCCGTGCTCCATCCGTGTGATTTACAGGAAAACACATTCTGTCATCAAGCTTCTTTCACTCTTTTCTTTTTTTCTCTTTAGGAAATCTGACTTGAGCTCTGTGTTAAATGATGATTGCTCACGAACTGGAAAGGGTGAACAATTGCGACTGCAACAGAAGCTGAAACCCTCGGGGACTTATAATTTTATTTTTTGGTATGAAACAATTTCACTTTTAGATGGATGTGCACAACTTGTAAGAGGAGAAGGAAACAAGGAACATGAGAAATGGAGGAGCTGAAACACAATAGGATCCAATATTCTGTGCTTTTGATCAAAACAAAGATGAATAATCCGGAACCAAGGGGCAACATAAGCTTGCAGCAGGCTGTGTTATTAATGGAGCTAAATAAATTGCTGAACAAGAGGCATCCCCGTGATAAACTGCAGGTAAATCATAATACCAGGACTGTTTGGTTTATTAATTGGAGGCATTTTTATTTGGTTTTCCAGGCCACTGGCTTCTCTGAGACTCTCTTTTGGAATATTTTGAAGTCTATAGTCCAAATTTTAGCATGACTGGTCATAAAGTCAAGGACGTTTATGAACAGAGGATTGTCTCTCTAGAAAAGTGGAAACAAAGGCTAAACAGAGTTCGTAGCTTTTTTATCCACAACAGAAGAGCTCCACTTAAAGGAACCAGAAAAGCAACTTGGAACCAATTCCTTCTCAGCAGGCAAATCATCTGTGAGCAGGGAGAGCTGAATTCTTCCTGCTGCCCTTGCTCTGGCTGTTAGAGAGAAGAGAAAGAAGAGAAGAGAAAGCAGAAGAGAAGAGAAGAGAAGAGAAGAATAGAAGAGAAGATAAGATGATAGAGAAGATCAGAGAATAACCGAAAGAGCCTCGCATCACTCCGCTCCTCTCCTCAGACCGCGACCGCTCACTCTCCCGCCTCTCCTCCCTCTCTCCTCGTGCCTCTCCCTCCCTCCTTCCTCTCCTTCCTCTCTCTCCCTCAGAGAAGAGAAGAGAAAATTCCATTTGCACCAGTGAGCCAACCTGCAAACATCTACATCCCGACCCAGGTAAAACACACAGAGGTTTCTTATTCCCTTCTGTTTCTTGATGAAAACAAGAATGGAATGGGATGATCTGACCCTCCAGAAATCTTCCCAGGGAATACACAGCCCATTTTCACATGGGCAGACTTACAGCTTCCACACAGCCCCCAGTTTCTTTGACAACAAAATATGAACTAAAAAAAAGGATGACTTGACACTCCAGTGCCTGGGAGAACTTGCTGCATTTGCACAATAAACAACAGCTGGGAGCTGCTTCCCAAATAAATATTCAAAGTTATTTAATTGATAAATGCATCTCTTAAAGGAGGGAGAGAACTGTCACTTCCTCCACAAGGTGAAACCAATTAAAGTTTCCACTGTTTTTTATCAGAAAAGAAAAACAATCCAGCGACAAGAGTAAGGAGCAATTATAGGTATTTTGTGGCAAGAGAGACACTTGACAAAAAAGAAAAAATAGTAGAATTTTTTTTTTATGGAGAAGTAAAGCACTTCATCTTCCCTAGCAGGGAGAGTTTGAATTATGACTGCAGCTTACAGGAGTTGGGAGTTGGATTGTTCTTTTATAATTGTTGGGGGTTTTATAGCAAACAGTGGTAAGAAGGAGCAAATACACATTTCTGGCCATGAACAGAGGGAGGGTATGAGAGCCCATCACTGCAAACAACAGATTATGGGGAAAACAGTTTTTGTTTCTAGGATAAAGGACAGATGGACCATGGAGAATGGATTCGAGTGACCACTGTGTGATTCTCTATTCTACACAGCGCCTTTGGCTTTACAGCATCTGAAGATACTGAAATAAAAATGTGTTAGAGTGACTCTTCTTTGAGCTTGGTACATAACATTTCAACTGGCAGAAACAAGCGTGGGGCTCTTTTCATCTTCGCTTCATGTGCAGCATCTTGGAGTCAGCAAAGCCTCGTTTTTATAAAGACATCTCTGTCTCCCTGTGTTAAGGAAACCGCTCAGTCTGATCATTCCCGAGAAGAAGGAGTTTCTCAAATACCAGATCCTCATTAGGAAAATATTTATTTTCAGCTGCCTTCTGAGAAAATGCATTTCATTGCAATTATATCCATGCTGCAAGCACTGGATGTGAGTAAAGATGAGGTTCCTGGAAGGCTGCTCTGTGAACCCATCAGGATAAATTTGCTGGTAACGTTTTCTTGGATAGATCACGAACAATTGCTATTTGTATTATGGTGGAATTAAGAGGCTCTCGGTTGGAGATCCATCATACTTGAGGCATTAAGTACCTGATAAGATCTCCAGTGGATTTTGTGGTTTTAATTGGGAAAAAAAACCCCCAAAAATCATGAGCAGCCGCTCTATTGTAGGACCACGGGAGGAGAAAACCAAAAAGGTATTTGGGACCAATCTCCAGCCTGTCAGATCGAACTGTCAGCATTAATAAAACCCTCACCATCTCCCCTCAGCTCTGTGGTGTTACCTCAGCGTGTTTGGGGGTTTGCAGCCTCCCTGTTGCTGAAGGTGGAGCGGGTGATTTGACAGGAGAACAACTGCAGGAGCTTCGGGAAACTCCTCGCTGGGCTCAGCACTTCCCCACACCAGGCTGGGAGAGAAGCAAACGCTTCAAACCTGTAAGGGGCAGGAATTGGGATGTACGGGACACGAGCTCACGGAGCAGCCTCAGCCTGGCACCACCGCCGAGTGGAAAAACAAAAACACCGGGGAAGGGAAGGCAGGGCATTGTTCTCTCCCTGCACCGTCATTCCTCAGGGGATGGGTGAGAAATACACGGAATTTCCTGTGTCCAAGGGACAGAATATTGGCTGTGCAATTTCCATGCGTGTAATCCACGACCGCAAATCCCAACAATGATTTAGAGCAGTGATAATCCTCCACAGCGCCGACCCTAAAGATCTTTACAGCAACACAAATGAGATCAAAGGACAACTAAAAGTCTCTTAATCCCTCTGAGTGTGAGTTCAACCTAATCTTACACTTCTGTCTTTTAATTCTCACTAAATCTGTTTTTAACTTTGCTTAACATTTATTATCTTTTTTTCATGCCCTGATTCTGTGAGAAAAAAAAAAAAAAAATAAAAAAAAATCCCCAGAAAAGCCCACGTCCAGGAGTACATTCGGTATTTCTCCACAGGGATGTCACTTTGAACCTGACACTGGTTCCTCTTGTCAGCCGCTGGAGTGGGATGGGGTGCAGGGGAGAAGCGGATGGAGGATGCTAAGATTGATGAATGAGGTGCAAATCGGCTCCTTGGTGACGGCTCTGTCACTTGGATGAGCACAAAAGCTAAATGATTACATTTCGAAATAGACAGGGAAAAAAAAAAAAACAACAAAACACAAAAACCCAAAAACCCCAAAACCAACCAACCAACCAACCAAAAAAAACAAAGAACAACCAAAGAAACCCCAAAAACACACCAAAAAAAAACCCGCCCAAAAACCCCACAAAACAAAACAACCCCAACCAACCAAAAAACCCCAACCAACCAACCAAAAAACCCCCCAAAACCCACAAGAAACCCAACAAAACACAAAAACAAAAAACCCCCCAAACCACCTGAAAGCCAGGAACAAAAACCCCCAAAACAAGAACAACAAATCCTCACCCACCACACCACATTCCCTGGCATTCCTGAAGTTCCCTGGCACTAACAGACCGTAATTAGCCGTTCCTTCCACCTTGCCGAGCTCGTGTCGTACATAAAGGATCTCGCAGCTCTGGAGTGTCTCATTAATGGGGTCCTGTATAAATCGTGCAGTGCAGCTACTGCTCAGGAAGGTTTGGAAGCCATGCCAACGTTTCTATGTGCCGCTGATTTGTGTGTTTGGGGATATTGAAGGCGTTTTTCATTAGGCATTATTCTTTGCTAATGTGTGGTTAATAACTTAATGGAAAAGTTTTTAAACTGCTCTGAGAATTAATCCGCTCGTACTTGTTTAACTGCTCGATTTCCTAATGGATATAGTGCGGGATTTAATATTCTGCTCATTTGCATTACTTACCAGAAGAAAGGAGACCTTTAACTGCCTTTTCTAAAAACAACAGTAAATCATGTTTAAGTTGATTGATTTCTGCGTACATATTAACACAATAATGAAAGGCACAATGTCTTCATAATCCATCCATTGTGCTCAACTACAGCTGAACACTCGGATTAATTTTATTTTTAATTTTTATTTCTTACTTAGACTGGAGAAACAGCATCCCTACTGTCTGAATGTGACATCTCACAGCTGGATTTGCCCCCTTGTACAAAGGGTGGTGCTAACTTAAAAATGAAATTGCATTCAGTCCATAATCAACAGAGCTACACTGATTTACATCAGCCACTGGGTTGGATGAGGCTTGGAGCACCCTGGAACAGTGGAAGTTATCCCTGCCATGGGGCAGGAACAAGGTGAGCTTTAAGACCCCTCCCAGCCCATTCTGTGTTGGAGACATTTGGATTTATGCTCATCGAGGGAATCAAGCCTTTGAGTTGCTATAAATGCCTCTGAAAAACTGCAGACCAACAAAACAAAACTTCTAAATGCAAATGAGCATTCCCCCAAAAGTCACAGAAGGGAAGGGAGGCCCTCAATCCTGTGGACAAGCAGCTGAAATAGCATAAACAATTCCATTTGAGCCTCAAGTTAATTATGGCGCTGTAGCTGTCAAAAATTCATCTGAAGCACTTGCTGCCTAAATTGAAGGTTGGACATCCAAATGGAAATGTCATTTTTATTAGTGTCTGACACTTAGAGAAACGGCCCCTTCTCTTCTGGTGGGCTGTGCCCGTTAGCTGCCGTTAGTGCTAATGGAGCTGTGCACATACATCACATGCACAGACATCACCCAGCCCCTTGGAACACCCCCGGAGCCGCATCAGATAACAGCTGCTTTATTGCAGCCTGCTAGGAAAGATTCCAGGTGAGCCTGGGCAGGGCCATTAGGACTTGTACTGGTGCTCTCATTGCCCTGACATCTGGGGCAAAATAGAGTTTTTGAAACAGACACTGCAAAGAGACTTTAATCCAGAGCTGCCAAGACAAAAGGAATCATATCTCAAATTTTGCCCAAATTATATCTGTGATTCCAGAACTTCTGCCACCTTTCCCAGGGGCTCTCTCTCCCTGCAGACCTGTGTCTGGGATGCTGTCCACCCCAACCCTTTTGGGGATGGACCCAAAACCTTCCAGCCACCAAAACTGCGGTAGACAATCACAGTCATCTGCCCAGACACAGTCACATTTCCAACTTTAGCATAATTCTCCTCCTAACGCCCTGTTGAAACACAGCTGAGCACTGTGAACACGGCCATCGCCGATGTCTGCAGCAGCACGGGCTGTTCCGCCTCTGGTTGTGCACAGCCACATCTCAGAAGGCCAAGTGCACAGAGAGGGGGCAAAGCCAACCCCACGGCAGTGCCTGTGTTTATTAAACACTGTGCCGTAACCCCATCACGCCTTCCATCATCACTTTGGCATTCCTGGCTGCACTCTGCCAAAAGGAAGCTGAGCTGAGTTTTCCAGCCGAAGATAAGCGGGACTAATTGCCATCTTCAAAGAGCTCCTGCACCGAGTTAATCCTTGCGCCGAGCCGCCAGGTTTTACCGATGCTGGGATCCAATCTGCCGCCAAGGCGGCGTGGAAGAGCGGCAGCAATGACCACTGGCTGCAGAAGCAGCTCCTGGCGGCTCCGGGGCACCTCTCAGACACCAGCTGAGGTAACCCAGAAGCTGTGCTCGGTTCCAGGCTGTGGAGTTCACGCAGGGATTCGGCTCCTTTGTGCCGAGAGCAGATGGTGATGGGATCTGATTTCTTGCTGCGCTTGCTGTGTGCTGTAAACGCAGCACATGGTGACTCTGAAAGGTTTTTATGAGCGCTGCTGGAGAGCTCTTTCACTTCTGGAGCAGTTTGGTGAGGAACCCTCCAGCAAGGCCAGAGAGGCTGCCATGGAATAAGAATGGGAGAGAACCCCTCACTGAGGCCTGAGGCTGCATCATTGTTTTTGGGACAGAAGTGGCAGAGGGGAAAGGGATTGGCGAAACAAACCTGCCTGTAACACCAGGGTCACTGGGACAGAACTGCCCATCCCAGGTTCCAGCTGGTTTGGAAACTGATCTCGTGTTTGTGTTGCAAGTTTATTCTGTGGGGAGACAGTGTTGCTGCAGAGTGAAATAACTTCGAAAGCAAACAAGGGAAAATGAACAACAAACGTTCACTTTCTTACCACAGCCTCGCTGTGCTGTCCGGACCCTTCAAAGCGCACGTTCTGCTCTGTGAGTGGGAGCTGCAGCAGGATGCTGTGCTCTCTGCCCTCCTGGAGGTGCCTGGCTCCTCTGCACACCGGGAAATCCCCACCCAGAGGTGCCCTCAGCAATCCAGAGGAGACCGAGTGCCCTCCCTCTCCATCCTGATGGGAAGCCTGGCACTGTCACTGATGCCTTCAGTTTTACCTTTGCTGTGTTTCAGGCTCTGTGCTGCCCAGGTGCAGCTCTGAGCTCACACTCGGGGTCACTCAGCTCTCTGCACACAGCAGCCACACAAAACAAATCCTGCTCCTGCTGCACACCAAGGACAACGTTCCAAGCTTCAGCCCCAACAGCACAGACAAGGGTGGCTGGAGGGAGGAACAAGAAGGACGGGACTGCAGAACCTGGAGCTGGAATTGGACAATGAAACCCCAAAGTGCAAATGGACCAGAACTGATCAAAGTGTGAGACCTGGTGACCCTTTGTCCTTTTTGTGCCCATTTTGGGTCCACCCTGGGTGCAGCCCTGGCCAGGCTCTTGTCCTGCCCAAGGTGTCTCCTAAAGGCCTTTTAATAAATATCTCCTTTATTCTCCAGCTCTGCCCAGTCTCTGTACCAGCTCAGCCTTCCCGAGGCATCATCACCAGTGCTCAGGTGAGTGGGCAGGGAGGGAGAGCAGCACAGAACGTTCCAGTTCCACGTGTGCTGTGGCAGGAGCTGCGCTATTGATGCTCCTGCCCGTGAGCCAGCCTGGGTTTCACCGAGCTGCCACTCAGCCAGGCTTTTAAACACGTGATGCCACTGCTAAAACAGAGCCACGGAGAAAGAACCAGCAGCCTGCCATGAAACAGCTTAGAGAATCATTTTAGGGTTGAAAGAAGCTTTTATATTAATGAAATGGCTTTGTATTACAAACCTAATCTGGATAACGTGTTTAATTCCTTGTCATCTTAATTCATGAGTTTACATTAGGAATTCCCAGAGGTCTGGAACGCTTGCCTGAAAATTTCAATTCCTTCCAAAATCATACATCTCAATCAGAAATCAAAATACAGTGTACCAAGTATTTCTTAAACAAATGGAACCTGATAGTAAATACCTCTTACAAATATACTATGTATTTTCCTCTTGAGAATCATTGTAAATATTAAATATATCACTTGAGTCTAAAATTCAGTTAAACGGATTTATATCACTTAGCAATTCACACGTAGATTCCTTTTTCTAATGGAATTTTCAAACCCAGATAATCCTCACAACATGTTCACGAATGCTGTTTGAGTCTCATCCTCTTCTTACAAGGCAGTGTTGCGTGGAAGGCTTTTCTCTTTCAATGGAAATACCTTGGGAATGGCAAGCAAACCTGGGAATCAGCAGAAATCAGGGAATGTATGCACAGCCTGGATGTTTTCAGCAGCTGTTCCCTGTCATCCCAATGGGTGCCTCCAGCACAGCAACAGCTTCCTTAGAACCAGTTTTGCTCTTCCAGAACTGGGAATGCAGCTGTGAGATTCCCCCCACCTTCAACTCTGGCCACGGTGAACTCAGCCCCCCGGTAACTCTAAACCATCTGATTTAGAGTTAATTTTTCTTCCCCGTGCAACAAGAAGCTTTTCAAAGGGACGTTATCGATCCCCTCGGTTCCTCAGTGAAATGTACTTTGGTTTACCCAAGGATTCTCCTTCCTTCTGGCCGTAAATCGCTCCGAGGCGATCCGTCCCGCTGTGTTTTTATGGGTTACTGCTCTCAGGCAAGGTTGTCCCACGCCGCTGAGGCTATCAGAGCTTGCAAATGCAATTTTTATTTGTCTTTGCTCTTGCTGTACAGCCGACACAGATAATACCTCAGCGGTTTTCCCAGCCAGCACCAACAGAGAGCTGGCTCATTTAAACAATCCCGGAGTCGGATCCAATTTGGCTGCAAGGCTGCATTTTTCAGAGCACAGCACAGGGCAGATAAAGACCAATTTTTGCCACGGATTTCTATTCCCTCCCAGTTCTCTCTCTCACCTGTATATCAATGCATCATTTGGGTTATTGCTCAAAGCATCACACGCCAGTTGCTCTTTTGTATTTTCCGGGGTCCTGCTGTGCTTTTCAGGCGCAAGCCGATGCTGAAGAGCTGGCAGTGACACACACAAGGTTTCTGCCAGGCTTGGCCAGGAGAAGGCTGAGGTAACCAGCTTATTTATGCAGTGCAAGACCTCATCAAGACAATTGTCCCCAGTGGGAGAACCAGGAATAACCCACGCAGGGGGGACAGGGCACAAGCGCGGGAACTAACGCAGCACAGAGCAGAACCAGCGGAAACGCCTGCGCTGGGCACCCTCTGGCAGCAATAGCCCAAAGGAGCGGGATTCCTCCGTGCCACGCAGAGTTCCTGCCTGCTTTCTCATCTGGCTGGACGCTGACAGCAGCCCCAGCAAGACACCACGGGGTTTTTCCATCCCCCTTTTATCATTTCTAATGGCGAATGTATAAACGCTTGCTGTATCACTTTCTCCTGCCTGAAGATGAAAGGAGGGTATCAGAGCTGAGGTGAGGGGGTTGACTGGCTCTCCTCATAACAGCAGTCAGTCAATCTCCAGAACCCCCAGCTCAGAACTCCCCAGGGTAATTTGTGAATATGGCACTGCCTTGGGTGTGTTTGTTTGTACAATTGCTCGGTGGCTGCAGGTCAGAGGAGCAGCACAGGAGGGGCAGAGGCTTTGTGAGGGTGGGGATCAGCTCCGTTCACTTCCAGGCAGATGAAAACCTGCCCCCCAATCTTCAGAGGGGTTTTGAGAAGAGCCAGGCTGATTGCCCTGGCAGTCCCAGAGTTTGACCATTCTTTAGTGCCCCGAATGCCCTCTCTAGGTTTGTGTGCTTCCCCAGACTCCTGGAAACCACGACCCCTCTATCAAAGTGTGCACAACCCAGGGGGAATTTCCCATCATACCTGGGTGGGACACGGAGTTTGCCAGTCCATGCTTTGTGAAATGGTTTCGATTCACCAGATTTACAAATGCTTTATCCCACCAACGGCAAAATCAAAGCAGTTGCCCCGCTGATTTATTTAATTTCATTTCATTCCTTACCTCCTCTTGAGAATCTCGAATTTCCCCAGTATTTCCCACACTCCTGTGCTTCACCTTGACTTTTCTTCAGAACTTAGAGCTCCTCACAGTGACTTTGGTCCCTGGACAGCCAAATCATGCAGACATACAGACCCACTCTCTGCTGAGCCCTGCCTACGGCTCTTCTGCGTTTTCCAAACGTTTCCCAGCTACACCACTACAGATCTCAATCCTGCACGTCTATTCAGGGCAAGAAAACTGAAATTTAAGAAGAACTAGTATCAGTTTCCCATTTTTCAAATTGGGTTTGTGGATTTATTCGCAAAAACTAACCCTCCGCTCATTTGGGACCACTGGATGGGTACAGCACTAAGAAATTCTTCCAAGAATACTGGGGCAAGTTGAAGCAAATGTTTGCCTGAAATTAAATGGTGTTTTGGTCCTCAGTTCTGCCTCCTCCACTGGGAATTGTGACCAGATAAAAAATCAGCTGGCAGAAATCTTTCACCTCATTTATATGCTATTTTAACATCATCTCAAGCCTCCTCCATGATCAGAAAATATTTTGCATATTGTTTTCCCTCTATATGGGAGACACAACTCTGCAAATTGGTGCAATATATGAAATTTGAACTATAGGGAATAAGTAGCTGATGATGCTAAATGTTATGACTTTAATTGCACTTTCTAGGATGCAGATTACTCCACTTTTCAAAAGTGGTTTCCCAAGACACTTTGGTCTAAAAATTCTTCAGTTATTGTGCTCACTCCTCTTGTCAGGGTTTTCAGCTCACCATTGAGTTTCTCAGCAAAACCATCCCCATGGGCACAACCTCTTCCAGCCCAGTCCAGCCTGTCTTTCCCACCCTTGGACACCTCTCCTGAAGGAGAGAACACAGAAGGACAGGGAGACTGCAGATTTCACTGCAGGCAGTCCCAGAGGACTGACTCCTCCCTCCGTGGGCTGAGATGTGGGCCTGACGTTTCTGAGTCTGAAAGGATTTTAGCCTGCTAGCAGTGCTGACTCTTTCCCAAGGGAAAAGGTTCTCGAGAAAGCCTCTTCTCAAAACAGTCTTGGAAAAACCCATCCTTTCCCCAGACAATCCTTCTCCAGGTGGTGTTCTGCTGTTTCTCTGATTTCACTGATGGAATCAGAGAGGTGTTGTTCCCTTTCACCAATCATGTTAAATCTGTATCAGAACACTTTATAAAAGGTGTAAGAATTAGACAATAAAGTTTCTTCTATACTCTTTACCTTCTGAAATACTTGGAGTCTTTAATCTTTTGTGTCCTACAGCGGCACTAAGGCCCATTAATGCGTTTTCAGAATGGATAAACTCGTTTTCATGGGGCCGTGCATCCCATGCAGGCAATCCCACAGGAGCTGGCACTTTGTCACCCTAGAGCTGTTTGACTTCAGCTTGGCAGCAGATTTTGGCTCTCAGAGCCTCCTCTGAGCTCAGCAGTGGAGGCAGCTCTTCCAGGGCCATTCTAAGTCCCACTGGCTCATGAAGAAAGCTCTGAAACTCAGCTAAAGCAGCAGCCAGGGGAGAGCACAGCAGATCAGAGATGAGGCATAATTCCATTTTCCATGTATTTCTGTAGAAAATATCTTTCCTCCTTTTTTTTTTTTTTTTTTTTCCTCTGGGTTTTTTGTTTGGTTGGTTGTTTTGGTTTGTTTTTGGTTTTTTTTTGTTTGTGTCGTTGCCAGGTGTACCTCTCCTCAAAGACAAACTGATTAGCTTCAGGAGATGTTCAGGGAAAAGTTCGCAACAACAATTTTTATCTTCAAACCCGTAATATCCTAACACCAGCCCTGCTCTAAATTAAATTCCAGCCATCAGATTATCCGTCATGTAATGACAGACAGACTCTGTAATGCAGATGTGTGTAAAATAATCACTCCCTTACCAAGTGTAGCTCTGGCAGTATTTTGCCACACTCCAAAATGGCACAGCACGTCGTACGGAGAAGCAGTTCAGTGCACAGATCACTGATTTTGTGCTGCCTGCCTTTGCAGCAAACCCTGCTCTTGCTGCTTCCAGTGGCAGGGTCCTGATTCAGAATGCAGGGCTTGAATTGGCCTTCCCAGAGCGCAGAGTGGGCTGCTTAAATCTGACAAGGCTTTTGCCTTCCTTTTCTCCTGCCACCCCCCAGCCTCCACGCATAATCGTATAACATTGTTTAGACAAATTGTTTCCAAGCAGCCTTCCCAATTCTTTTTTTTTTTTTTTCCCCTTTTTTGTATTTTTTTTTCCCCCACTGGTGTGAATTTATGAGGGCACTCAGATCCACCGCAGACCAGGAGCTAAACTAACACACTGCTTATGCACATGCTTTATTCAGCATCACCTCCGGGAGATTTCCCGCTTCTGAGCTGTTGTGCAAACAGCCTTTGGTTCATAGCAGCAGAAATCTCTTTTGTCAACATTAGCATTCCGTGTTTGGATTTATTACAGAGCCTGAAAATAATAATCATGTTTTCCTTCTTTAAACAACACCGACCCATTACATAACTCCTTTCATCGATTCTCACTGCAGCAAAGGGATTTCCCTGTCCTCAGGCAGGGAGCCTGTGGCAAAATGGGGTTTTCACAGACACCCCTCAGCCCAGTGAGAACAGAACCCCTCTTTTCCCAGCAGAACCCCTCTTTGCTCAGCAGAACCCCTCTTTTCCTCAGCAGAACTCCTCTTTGCCCAGCAGAACCCCTCTTTGCTCAGCAGAACTCTTCTTTTCCCAAGAGAACTCCTCTTTTCCCAGCAGAACCCTTCTTTTCCCAAGAGAACCCCTCTTTGCCCAGCAGAACCCCTCTTTGCTCAGCAGAACTCTTCTTTTCCCAAGAGAACTCCTCTTTTCCCAGCAGAACCCTTCTTTTCCCAAGAGAACTCCTCTTTTCCCAGCAGAACCTCTCTTTTCCCAGCAGAACTCTTCTTTTCCCAAGAGAACTCCTCTTTTCCCAGCAGAACCCTTCTTTTCCCAAGAGAACTCCTCTTTTCCCAGCAGAAACCCCTCTTTTCCCAAGAGAACCCCTCTTTTCCCAAGAGAACCCCTCTTTTCCCAAGAGAATCCCTCTTTTCCCAGCAGAAACCCCTCTTTTCCCAAGAGAACTCCTCTTTTCCCAGCAGAACTCTTCTTTTCCCAGCAGAATCCCTCTTTTCCCAGCAGAAGCCCCTCTTTTCCCAGCAGAACCCCTCTTTTCCCAAGAGAACCCCTCTTTTCCCAGCAGAACCCCTCTTTTCCCAGCAGAACCCCTCTTTTCCCAGCAGTGGCCTCGTGCTCCAGCCACAGACCCCGTTGTGTGGAGCTGAGGTCCCCCAGCCCCAGCAGCGGCTCCTCAGCAGCATTCAGCCCTAAGGCACTGTTAATTTACCCCGTCAGGGGTTGTTATTAATTGATCAGTTCCTCTCCTTCATCCCCACGTTCTTGCCCACATCCAGCAATAACTCCCTCCACAGGAACCCCCCTGATCACACGCTGCTGTGGGAAGCAGGGGAAGGTAACCAGAGCACAGCCCCTGTGCTTGAGCTTTGACCACAGTGAATAAATCTCCCTGCCATCTCCCTTTCAAATCCTGGACCATTTCCTTTGGGAATGGATGTTAGCAGGCCATGGCCAATGCCTACTTAGAGTTTTTCCTTTATTTTCCAATATCTACCACAAAACCTGCAGCCCTCTTTACCGCCCGTGGCGTAATTTTCTTTCTTTCCATTTTGCTGCTTTGTAACTTCAGCCTCTTGTAAATCACATTAAAAGGACTTGCTTTCTAATAGTTTTTTTATTGACTAATATATTTTATTTGGCACCTGTTACCTTGGTGGAGGTTTCTTCTCGCAGTAATTTACTGGATGCGCCACAGTCCCCTGAGCACTGGGCAAAGGAAACCAGCGTGGTTAAACACGAGATTTACGTGATGCTCCTTGGGCTTGGGGTTCAAAAAAGAACTTGCTCCTGTTCTGAAAACCCAGCAGCATCCTCAGTTCTGCCCCCCTGAGTGCTTGCACCAAGCAGCTGCCACGATGGATTGTCTTCTGCAAGTTATTCAGGCATGCTGGGCCCATTTATCTGTTTAAAATATGAAATAACTCTTCGCTAACACAGAAGTGTTTAGTGAGGCTTAATGAGCTGCTCATGTGTTTATTGCAGAGATTCCTAAGAACCACATGGCAGAATGCTGCTCTGGATATGAAAGACGATTAAAACATCTTGCAAAGTATCAATTTGTGAGTAAAAAAGGGTTCCAGCTTTGAAGCCACGTGTGCCATTGCACTCCAGAGGACGTGCCATAATGCCTGTGTATTTTAAGAATATTTGTTTCATTTTTGTACAGTGTTTCTTTATGACCACAGTTTATTTTTGTATTAGGGATTGAGGCACTGCAGGCTCCTGTGAGATTGGGTTGGTTTTCACATACCCTGCCTGTTGAGCAGCATTTGCTCACTGAGGGAGTGGAGGGAAGTGTCAGCTGCGTTAACATTTTGTTTTTCCAGGTGCTCGTACCTGCGCAGAACAGATGCGTCAAAACTGTCCCCCTCCTCCAGACACACAAAGCAAGGTTTTAGGAATCTGTTCCATTATGCTCTGAAATATCTAAAGACTTCCAAATAGTCCCGGAAATAGTTGGTTCTCAGTGCTGTAAAATGAGGCTTCTGAGAGGAAATAAAAAATGCTACAATATAAGCAGAAAAAAAGTCCTCCAATAAAGGAAATTGTGACTAGAGAGAAGTTTCCTAACTTTGGGGGTGGCTGTCCATTTTGTGTCCATTTTGTGTCCATTTTGGGTCTATTCTGTGTCCATTTTGGGTCCATTTTTTGCCCATTTTGGGTGCACCTTGGGTGCAGCCCTGGCTAGGCTCTTGTCCTGCCCAAGGTGTACCCTTAAAGGCCTTTTAATAAATATCTATTTTATTCTCCAGCTCTGTCCAGTCTCTGTTCCAGGCCAGCCTTGCCAAGGCAGCAGGAAGGGCAGGGCAGCTCTGGAGGAGCGACTCAAGGAAGGAGCACAGGGCAGGGGACAGACACAGCTTCACTTTCTGCAGCTTTTTAAAGATCATGCATTCTGAAAATATTATGGTAATAAATCAGAAATGCCCCGATATTCCTCTGGCCAGCATGGACAGCAAGGCTTGAACACAAAAATATCAGCAGCAGGGTAGGCACACGAGCCCCGTGACCCAGAAATCACGGTGCACATTTTTGTACCAACCCTGCATCTCCTTCCCCGGGGAAATGTGCCTGAATTTGCTTTTTAAACACATTCAGCTTCACCAGCCCTAAAGATCAGGTCCTTCAGCACAGATCACCTCAGGTTAGAATTGCCCTAGAAGAAACCAGGTTAAAATCACTGCAGTCTCAGGGGTTGGACAGAGATTTTATCTCCTCTCTCTCACAGCATGAGCACAGGCAGTACTGAAGGAAACTTCAGGGGGCAGAGAGCAAACCTCTGCCTGTAGTGGATGGGGGAAGGACTGAAAGAATGTGTATCTGGAGGAGTTCTCTTTAACCAGGTTTTTTTCTCTAACAGTACAAGCAGACAAAATCTGACGACCTCCCGAGGAAATGAGTTCCATAAGCTGATCATAAAGTCAACAAATTCACGTTTCTTTATGTTTGTTACAAAGGAACGGCCCTTTGTGACAACGCTTTGTTCCAGAAGAAGAGCAGCCAGCTCATAAAAATGTCTCCATGGCTTAGCAAAGCTTGTAAGCTTAGGGTAGTAACGAGCAGGGTTTGATTATTGAGGATTACTCCAGGTGCTCCTCCAAAGCCACCTCACCAGCTGACCTTCCGAATCGGCAATATCAAACGTTTTACCAGGCACATTGTAATGAGCACAATGGAAACGGGAGTCTTGGTGGCTAAGACAAAAATGCTGCCTCCTCCAGCATTGTCTGAGGGTTTTACTATTGTCCTGGTCACGATCTGTGAAGTCAAGGATGGCGAGCAGAAATAAAGGGAGAAAAACGAGCTCGTGAAAAAAGAGACTTTTATTACATCCATGCAGGAATGTTATTAAAGTGAAAGAAACCTGAGGGAACCAGAGCTTTGAGCTATGATATTCTTTTCTGTAGAGCTGATGAAAAGAGACTATGAAAGGTCAAACAATTCTAATTCTCCTCCCTGAAGTCAGTCATTCTTCCTGTTGTCAACGTCCCTCCGTAGCGAACTCAGCCAAGGCAGGACTGCGTGGGCTCAGGCTGCAGCAGGAACGAATTAAACAGAGGAACGGATCATCCCTGCTCCCCATGTCCCTGAAATGCTGCCAGTCTCGGAGCCAGCCCTCAGAGCCTCACAGCAGCGCTCCTCTCGACAAAGGAAATTCCAGCTGCGGGAAGGAGCTGGGGTTTGTGGTTTGTGCATCCCAAGCCTGGCTGGGCAGTGAGTGACTGCTCTGAGCTGCTTGCTCCTGTTCCAAAGCCCCTGCACACCACGGTCCCCTGCTGACATCCCTCCCACACCTCCTACAGCGCTCCAGAGGATCTGGGGAAAGGCACGTGGCTGTGAAATAAAGTGTGGAGTCCCAGCTTGATAAGAAAGCAGAGGGATTCACTCCAGCATGGTGAGAATTTCACCCAGAACACCAATTCTACACACAGATGAATGGAATTACATGTAATTTCTGGGATTTGGTGATGTCCTGAATCGGCTAGGTACAAAGGGTTAAAAATAAATACTTATGCAGCAAAGGCAGAAATGTTTATTATTAGTTTTTATTATTATTTAATGACTTTTATGTGTCCTGCAGATAACATTTGTTTAAGAGCTTAACATTTCAGTGTCTCAGGCATGTGACTGAATTTTCTTTTTGTGGAACACGAAACTGTGGCTAGGCAGTTGGAGAAGAAAATACAATCTTGCTTCCTTTCCATATTCATGATAATATTTGTCATAATAATTTCGTTTTGTTTCAGTTACAGGAATGCTGGTGTTTTTCCATTTCCCCAATGCATTTCCATTTTCACACTTCCCCATCTAATATTAAATACATTGAAAATGCTGCCAAAATATTCAGCAACATTGAAAAAGCAGAGGAGAAATAAAATTACAGGCACAGATTTCGCTTCACTCCTTTTTCTAAATTAATAAATATTTCATTTCCTTGTCTGAAGAAGTAGCAATGTACCCCAATGAATTTCCACTCCCAAACTCAAATTTCAGAATCCAACGAGCTTTACCAAGTAGGCTGCCTTGAAAATGAAACTGTGATTATTACAAGCAGGAATCACCCCCACGAGGGGGAAAGAAAAAAAAAAAAGAAAAAAAATTAGATTTTTCTCACACGATCCTAGCATTAAAATGTCTCCAGAGTGAAAGGTTGAACAAAGGATTTCAGGTCAGCTTGTCAATGAAAACACGGGGAGAGGGGGGTTGGGGGTCCACCCCCTCCTCAGGAGCAGGGATCCCCTCTCCTGGGTGGAGCTCACATTCCCTTCCCTGCTGCATAGCAAAGCCCATAGTGACACTTGCTGGTGCAGCAGGGAGCGGGAACCAAAACGCTGAAGGAAGCAGAGCCAGCCACGGCTGGTTTTTATTCCTCTCCTCCCTTGGGGATAAATGCCCTGAGGGTTCTGTTTGCTGTTTGAGCAAAGGATGTCCGACATGGAGAGGCAAGGATTCTGCTCCTGACCAACATGAGAGGCAATGATTCTGCTCCTGACCAACATGAGAGGCAGTGATTCTAATGATTCTGTTCCTGACCAACATGAGAGGCAATGATTCTGCTCCTGACCAACACGGAGAGGCAACGATTCTGCTCCTGACCAACATGAGAGGCAGTGATTCTAATGATTCTGCTCCTGACCAACACGGAGAAGCAATGATTCTGCTCCTGACCAACACGAGAAGCAATGATTCTGTTCCTGACCAACATGAGAGGCAATGATTCCAATGATTCTGCTCCTCACCCACATGTAGAGGCAATGATCCAACGATTCTGCTCCCGACCAACACAGAGAGGCAACGATTCTGCTCCTGACCCGCAGTGTCACCACTGAAACAGCAGTCCGGGCTCTTGGGAGCAGGGGCCGCCTTGCTGAACTGAGTTCCCCCCGTTTTCTCCTTTCCCCCCCTTTTTAAAGGACGTTTGAAGAAGGAAAGCACCGCAGAGCATTCCCACCCTTTGCTCTCCAGGCCGCTGTACCCCTCACGCGCCCTGGCTCGGGGGCAGCTCTCCCTCCAATGACGAGGGATTGCCTCTGCTGCTGTGCCTGGTGTTTCCGCAGCCCCCAGCTTTGCCCAGCTCATGGCTTCGCCAGCTCCCAGGAGAGCAGAGCACTGACCCTGCAGGGACAGCCAGACCCTCAGGAGGTGCTTCCAGCCACAGGAGCTTGGGCAGTGCACTGGGATCCTCGTCCCAGCACGAAGGACATTGGGAGACGCAGAGCTGACCTTATCTGAGGGAGCTCTGCGCTCGTGTTGTCCATTATATACTGTAATATACTCCTAAAAGCCCCCAAACTCGTGACAAAATGAAAATACTTCAGCTGGGAAAACTCATATTTGCATAATGGCAGGAGCAAGTGTTTGCCCTAAATTCCTCTACAAAGGAGACATAGAGTGGGAGATTTAAATAGCTGCATGCAATGAAAGAGTGAGAGAAAATGATGCTTCTCCAAAAAAACCCAGGCTTCAGATATTGCAGCGTTTCTTCTGGGAAAAGCATAAAATAAAGAAAGCCCGAGCTACTGCTTAGGTGATACTTCGGAAATGCGAGGGGAGTCCCAGAAGAATTTCCCAAGTTGCTGCCAATTTATTCAGAAGAAATACGACTCAGCAGAAGCCATCAGCACAACAAGCTTCTGTTTACCCACTCCAGTGTTTTGATCTCTCCACTTCAAGCACAATCCTGAGGAGAATCTCTGCTTGCTGTGGTTCAGGATGGCTGATCTTGACTCTTTTTTAAACAACCAGGCCTGGACAGACACAAGGTTGTGTAATTTAAATCACCGTAGCCCTGGTTTGCAGCACTCCGGCCAGACAACCACAAATTGGAAACTGTTTTTCTGAGACCCAGCTTACCCGTGAAGAACGGCAAAACCAACACAAAAATGTGCTGCTTGCACCTTTTAAGGCCTAATGCAGTTACAGCCTATATCTTAGAGGCAAATGATTGTGCCTGCAAGCACAGTTTGTGGTTTTTTAAGCATCATCCCATCTTGTAGGGCAAGCGTTGGAGGCAAGGGGCCCATACCCACTGTCCTTGCTCTGCACGCTTCTCCCAGTTCATCAGAGCCAGAAACTTAAATAAATCAGGGGCTGAAAGCCCTGGGGGCACAGGGAGCCCTGCAGCAGGAGCTGTTCCCCCCGTGGGGCTGCTGAGCGGTGACTACAGGACACGTCCCAGGAGATGAGAAGTGTCCCCCTCCAAACCAGGGGCTCATCCGTCACCTTTGGAACAGAGTGCTAAAAAACAAAAAGAGAACTGAGCAGGAGGAGGCTGCCTCTCCCTCTGCTGCCCCATGGGATCTGTCAGCACCGCCCCTGGCCAGGACTTTGGGAGATTGCAGCAGGCACCTGGAGCCTGGAAGATGAAGTTACACGTGAGAGCAGGAAGGTAAAGGTGAGCACAATGCCTGTGCTGGGGTAGCAGGCCTTTTCCTTCCCTTGTGGGATGTACAGCATACGGGGGACATTTCCCCCTACAAGTCTATAATTGTGTCAGTGTTTTCATCAATGATCCCACCCCAAACACTGGAGACCAAAGCCTTAGGATGGACACAGCCCACAGGTCTTGTAATACTTTGAAATACAGACTCGTAGCAAAACAAGGAAAGGGATCTTTCCTTGCAAAATGCTCGTGAGAAAGACAAACACCGGTCTTAGGACTACCTCTGAGGGAATGCAGAACAAATTAAGTTCTCGATATAATGACACTGAGGTTGCAGAGAGCATGAATAGAGGAGAATTTGATGTTAAGCGTTTAAATAATTTGCTCGAGGTCACAATGAAGTTTTCTGTCTGCCCTGAGACTAGAAGCCAGCAGGTATTAAATTCTTTCCTTTGTCCCCAGACTGCCAGACTGGGGAATAAAGCTCCCTGCAGGGAGGGATATTTAAAAACAAAAAAAGAAGAATGAAGAAGACTTATTTACTCAGTCCAAGCCCCCGAGTGAGAGCACATATGTACTGTCACCAGTGCTTCTCTGTCCCTCCCGTCCCCTCGCTGCCCTCCCTGACTGACAGAAGCACTGACAGCCTCTCAGGAGCCATCTGTTCCAAACTGAGGCTGAGAGCTGCTGGGCCTTAGCAGAAGGGGACTGAAGGGTGGCTCCACAACCCCAAGCGTGAGAAACAGCTTCACCCCCTGCCCCCCAGACATTCTGGGGAGCCATCCCTGCTAGCAGCTGCTGTTAGATCCACTGAGAGCTTGACAGAGGCAGGAGCAAAGCGGGGCTCTCCCTCCCAGCCATTGGAGGAGCACAGAAAATAGGCCACCAGATCCTGACGTGCTCCAGCCTCCCACACGGCGGCGGTGGGAGGCGGAAGACGGTGACACATTTCAGTCTGGTCCTTTATTCCTGCACCGAGCTGTCAACACTTCAAGGCAAGCGCCTGCAGGACGTCCCCCAGCCTCTGCCTGCTTCCTGCTCGGCTGCTGCACCGCTCTCCTTCATGGAAAGGACATGCTGGAGTGGGGTTTGCATCCTCTCCTTCATGGAAAGGACATGCTGGAGTGGGGTTTCCATCCTCTCCTTCATGGAAAGGACATGCTGGCCTGGAGTTTCCGTCCTCTCTTTGAAATCCTTCCCATGGGTTCCACCATGGAAAAGGACCCACGGTCACCTGGTGTCCTCAGGGTAACTCCTCTCTCCCTCCAGGGCTCGTGGAAAATGCTCTGCTTTTGGCACACTCTGGGAACTCCGTGGGATTCACTCGCAGGCAGATGCTCTGCCATGAGAGGGACACCTCAAACGCAGGGGAAGGAAGAAGCAGGACATCCAGCCTGGACCAGCCAATCCCACCTGGACCACTCAATCCCACCTGGACCAGCCAATCCCACCTGGACCAGCCAGTCCCACCAGGACCAGTCAATCCCACCAGGATGTGTCAATCCCACCAGGACCAGCCAATCCCACCACGACCAGTCAATCCCATTAGGACCAGCCAATCCCACCAAGATGTGTCAATCCCACCAGGACCACTCAATCCCACCAGGACCAGCCAATCCCACCAGGACCAGTCAATCCCACCAGGATGTGTCAATCCCACCAGGATGTGTCAATCCCACCAGGACCAGCCAATCCCACCACGACCAGTCAATCCCATTAGGACCAGCCAATCCCACCAAGATGTGTCAATCCCACCAGGACCACTCAATCCCACCAGGACCAGCCAATCCCACCAGGACCACTCAATCCCACCAGGATGTGTCAATCCCATCTGGACCAGCCAATCCCACCAGGACCAGCCAATCCCACCAGGACCAGTCAATCCCCCCTGGACCTATCTTTACTCCATACAGCCCCGTAACACCAAGACTATCCCAAACAAACCACCGAGTATCACAATATCAGTGCTTTATTAGCTTCTAACCACACTCCAAATCAAACTGGGGTTTGCAATGCCGTCCTCACATCGGCTCTCGCCTGGTCATTTATTCTGCCATGAAAAGACAATAAAAAACGGTCTGTGTTTGGAGCCTGTCTAACTTCATAAAACCTTCACCTCAGTTCTTTGGATTACCTTTCTTTTTTTTTCTCCTGACAAATGAGGAACAGCTGATTAACAAATAGATTGCTCTTTTTACAGCAGAGGTTTTATTTTTATTCCTTGCTGTAATGATTGAGAACGGAACACCCCAAACCTGTCAAAACAAAATTTCTTTGGAATCGAGCCACAAAAGAGAAAATGAAGTTGCCACTGAAAATTAATTAATACAAAGCACCGAGTGATAGGAGGAATAAATCCTCCGACCTAAAAATACCAGTGCAATATGAGCTGAGAGGTTATTTTTAGTCCTGCTTTTAACAAGGATGCCTCAGTATGTTTAATAATAACAAATTGGATCTCCAGGGCAAGATGCTGAGAAAAATTGTTTACAGCAAGCACTTCCAAATCTCAAGAACTTACCTCAACGGGTTTTAAGTTGTTATTAAGCTTTTGTTGGCTTTTTAAAGAAATGGCTTTAAAACATTTTTCCATTATGTGCTTTCATTATTGGCTATAGCAAGGGAGGTTTCTGTGTAAGCAAAAATCATTACAGCACGGGCAGTTTCAGTGCCTGAGCCTTCATGAGAGCCAGTTTTCTGGAATGTATCTGTGAAACATGGATACACAAAGAATTGCTTTTCATGTAAAGAAAAGAATGTATTTTGAAATTAATTCAGAGTTCAATTAAAAATCTTTCATCTTTCTTTTGTAATAAATAGCTCCTTATGGCCAAGGAGATGGCAAGAATTGAATCATCTGAGCTTCTTTTAAAAATCTATATCCAATTCCTAAAAATCCATATCCAATTCTCAACACATTAAACCACTGGAGCCTCGTCCTGGCTTCACCAGAGAGAGGGAAAAGTCTCATCTGCTGAGCCACGAGAGCTTTTAACTTTGTCTCTTTGGGAATTGCATAAAGCTGGATATATTTTCAAGGTTCTTCATGCATCCCTTTGCAGCAGCTGACAACCCCCAAAGCTTTGCACAGAGAAATCCACCCCTCTGCCAGGGCTGTGGGTTTGTGTCCCCTGAGAAATGGAGTGGGAAATGGAGTGAAAAGACATCTCTGTCCATGTCTAAGGGCACACAGGGGTTCCTCCAGCCGGATCCCAAAGCACATCCCTCAGCTGTGTTTGTTTGGCTCCACTCCCTGCGCTGGTTGTGGGGAGGAAATTCCCTCCTCAGCTGCGCAAGAGAGCTGACCCCCATCTGCACCTCCTGAGCGTCACTTGCTGCCACCATCTCATCTGACCTCCCCTGGAAGGGGTCAGGCACCGTTCAGGGAAGCGCTGGATGGTGCTGCTTCCTGAAAGGGCACTTAAAAAACAAAACAAAACAGAACAAACAACAACCAACAAACAAAGCTTCATGCAGTTTAAATATATGGTGCTCAAGTGTATGTCCGAGTATGGGAGATCAATGGATCCACACTGGCAGGACGTACAAACACTCACTCAAATACAACATCCCTGGTTATTCACCTCAGCTGAAGTGGACACATGGGTTAATTGATTTTGCAGAAAGATTTTTTTTTTTTTAACTTCCTTAAGTAAATAGTGTTTACCAACTGCTAAAATTACTCTTTAACATGAAGAACACATATCAGAAAGTTCATTAGTATTCAGGAAGATCCATGCGTGCTGGAAGCATTCTCTTCTAAGAATTTTTGAGGATATTGAGCATCTTAGAATGAAAAAACAAGACACAAATGTGCCGTGAAGGACAGAGGAATACCAGTCCCCTTCAGAGCAGGAGCCCAGCCTGGGCAGAGTTTTGCAGGGAGGGGAGGTGACACTGCCTGGGATGCAGGAACAAGGTAATCCCTGTGCTGGGTGAGGGTGGAACGACACTCAGTGATGCTGGGAAGGCACAACCACGAATTCAGCCCTCTCCTGGCTGAGAAATTATGTGCAGTCCAGTCCTCGTTACCGTGTGCCTGATATTCACAGCGCTTCATTGGGAGTTTGGATATTCTGTGATATTTTGCCACACTTTGTGTCATTTCCCGATGCAAATCGTCCCTTGAATAACGTGATATTGTTTCTCTGTCTTGGGCTGCTTCGTTAAAATGTCTGTTTTGTCTGACTAAAAGAGAAGAAGGGGAAAACAACGCTGGGCACAAATTCCTGAGCAATCAGTTGCCATGAGCTCTGGAACTGAGAGTTTCGAAGATAATTTATTAGGAGATGGACAAATGGAATGAAATAGTTTGATATTTGCAATGAGCAGCTAAACACAAACCATTCTGTTCCAATTTAAATTGGATCGACATCCAATGTGTTCTGGATTTTCTTCTGGTTGCTGTATTTAAATAACAGATATTAGGAGTATACTCCCAGGAAAAAATACTTTCTTCTCAGCACTCCCCCTCATGTTTCAGAGTCAGTGCTGGAACTGGTCAATACTTTTTGGATTTGAGGAGAAATCCAGATTTTCCTATTGTGGCTGTGGACATTTTCTGAGGAGGAATTCACTGTCCACGTGCAAGAGAACAAGCAAATGAGCAGCAGAGCAGAGCAGGACGGGGTGAAGGAAGAGTCAGAGGCCACAGGTTGTGAGATTCCCCCAGCTCCTAAATTACCTCAGGGGCACGGGGAACTGCTCCACCCAAGAGGATAACCGCCCCCAGCCCCTCCCCAGCACATCTGCACACTGCAGCACCAGGGCGAAGCACCAGGGCACGGCTGAGCCCCATTTCAGCTCCAGCAGCTGCCCCTGTGCCAAGGGGGAACATCGGGAATGTTCTGTGGGAACAAGTTCAGCATCTTCCCTGCTGGAGAGGCAGCACCTCCTTGGGATCTCTGTAGGAGATGGGAAGGTGCAGAGGGAGATGGCACACTTCATGAAAGGTTTGGCTGTGTCATTTTTTTGCTTACCAAAGAAAATTGGACAGAAAAAGCCCTGGCTGCTTGATGAATTGTTCAAATGCTCATTAGCATCAATCAGATTTATTTGAACAGATAATTATCCCCATATTGTGCTTTCATCACTGGAATTGTTTATGTTAAACTGTCAAGCAGCCGTTCTCAAATTTTGCTCCTTGATGTGTTGAAGTTCCTATTACGGCAAGAAAAACAAAGAAGGATTTATTTTTTCCTTTCCCCCCCACCCAGCTCTGTTTTAACCCTATTTGAAGTCTTCCACGAGGCTTTTAAGTCTCCAGGAGCAGCGAGTCATTTCCATTTCAGACGTTTTGGATGTACAGGTCTCGGTGTCCTGCTTTAACCCCTTCAGTGCCTTGGCTGCCAGGCACAGGTGAGTGTCCCCAGGATAGAGAGTGTCCCCAGCACAGAGTGTCCCCAGGACAGAGAGTGTCCCCAGGACAGAGAGTGTCTCCAGGACAGAGAGTGTCTCCAGCACACAGAGTGTCCCCAGCACACAGAGTGTCCCCAGCACAGGGTGTCCCCAGCACAGAGTGTCCCCAGCACAGAGTGTCCCCAGCACAGAGTGTCCCCAGCACAGGTGAGTGTCCCCAGCACAGGGTGTCCCCAGCACAGAGTGTCCCCAGCACAGAGTGTCCCCAGCACAGGTGAGTGTCCCCAGCACAGAGTGTCCCCAGCACAGTGTCCCCAGCACAGGTGAGTGTCCCCAGCACAGAGTGTCCCCAGCACAGTGTCCCCAGCACAGAGTGTCCCCAGCACAGAGTGTCCCCAGCACACAGAGTGTCCCCAGCATAGTGTCCCCAGCACACAGAGTGTCCCCAGCACAGTGTCCCCAGCACACACAGTGTCCCCAGCACAGTGTCCCCAGCACACACAGTGTCCCCAGCACAGAGTGTCCCCAGCACACAGAGTGTCCCCAGCACAGTGTCCCCAGCACACAGAGTGTCCCCAGCACAGTGTCCCCAGCACACAGAGTGTCCCCAGCACAGAGTGTCCCCAGCACAGTGTCCCCAGCACACAGAGTGTCCCCAGCACAGAGTGTCCCCAGCACACAGAGTGTCCCCAGCACAGAGTGTCCCCAGCACACAGAGTGTCCCCAGCACAGTGTCCCCAGCACACAGAGTGTCCCCAGCACACAGAGTGTCCCCAGCACAGAGTGTCCCCAGCACACAGAGTGTCCCCAGCACACAGAGTGTCCCCAGCACAGAGTGTCCCCACCACACAGAGTGTCCCCAGCACAGTGTCCCCAGCACAGGTGAGTGTCCCCAGCACAGAGTGTCCCCAGCACAGGGTGTCCCCAGCACAGAGTGTCCCCAGCACACAGAGTGTCCCCAGCACAGAGTGTCCCCAGCACAGTGTCCCCAGCACAGAGTGTCCCCAGCACAGGGTGTCCCCAGCACAGAGTGTCCCCAGCACAGTGTCCCCAGCACAGAGTGTCCCCAGCACAGGGTGTCCCCAGCACAGAGTGTCCCCAGCACACAGAGTGTCCCCAGCACAGAGTGTCCCCAGCACAGGTGAGTGTCCCCAGCACAGAGTGTCCCAGCACAGAGTGTCCCAGCACAGGTGAGTGTCCCCAGCACAGGTGAGTGTCCCCAGCACAGAGTGTCCCCAGCACAGTGTCCCCAGCACAGAGTGTCCCAGCACAGGTGAGTGTCCCCAGCACACAGAGTGTCCCCAGCACAGGTGAGTGTCCCCAGCACACAGAGTGTCCCCAGCACAGGTGAGTGTCCCCAGCACACAGAGTGCCCCTCTCGGGGGACATTTCCCTCCTTCCAGAGCTGTCCTGGCGGCTGGCAGCCCCTCGGTGCTGGCTCTGGGGGCTGCCATCCGTGTGCTCAGCAAATCAGCCCATTTGCACTTCCAAGCGACCAGAGCCCGGGGTGAGATAGCGAACTGCTCTGCCCGAGCAAAGCAAGCCAGCCCCTGCCTCCAGGCTGCTCCCGGTGCCTTTATCTGCTCCTAAAGGAAGAATTTAGCAATTTGTGTGCCCTTTGAATTTTCTGTGGCTGTCAGGCCCCTTTATATTGCATTCACAATAAAAGTTGATCTTGCTAAGCAGTATAAATCTCTGTTCGACGGTGAATGACTGGCTTTTGACAATGTTCAGCATTTGATGTTCTTTAAAAATGGAATAATTTTTAACAATTGTTTTCCCATCCTTTTACCTCCCGTAGCAATAAGGAGAAACAATAAAGGCATCTCCCAGGAAGATTTGCAAGTATTCCCATACAGAACCACTACAGAAAAAGACAAACCAAACCAAAAACAGGGCAAAAGCCCCAAACCTATTAATAACGTCTTGAAAGGCAAATAATCCTAAATAAAGTCAAAATTTCCTAGTCTGCCAGTTCTCTAACTCCAGCTACGTGTACTACAGAATTTAACATGGGAGACAGACCAATAGTTAAATGGCAATTTTGACCCTTAACTCTCCTTCAAGAAGGAACAGAGAACTCTGCTGGTGCTTCCACACAATCCTCAGCCCGAGGATTTAACAGCAAGCAGGAAAACAAAGTGCTCACCAAACTTTGCCCATCAAGCAAAGAAGGACAAGCTCCTCCATGGCCCTGCCTTTTATCCTCATAAAATCCCTATTAAGCATTTTTCAGTAGAAATGTTCAGTCCTGGATTTAAACTGTGTGCTGGTGAACCTCAGCATCCTGCAGCTGTCCAGCACCCAGGCTTTTACATCCTGTCTGCTGTGCAAACCTCGCCGTAATCATCATTTTATTCCAGAGCTGGAGCCTGTTGGGGAGCACGGAAAGCCGCTCCCGCAGTTCGTAAAGGAGCCCCTGAAGATGGGCATTTGATCATTTTGAATCCTCAGCAGGAAGCCTCTGGAGGTCAGGGAGATGCCAGTGCCCCATCTGTGGTGGCACCAGACACCAGGCTGGGGCACGGCCACACACAGAGGCTGGGCTGCTGCACGGGGCTGAAACTCCAGCTCTGCTCAAAGGTCAGCCGCAGGAAGTTGTTCTCCTACAGGGAATAAATCAGGTGCTTTAACTGCATGGAGCACAGGAACTCGCCTTATTAACTGCCGGTTTGGAGACTGCGCAGGCAAGGCTTGGAAAATGAAGTGAGGATGGCGCCTGTGTTTTGCATTATAATTCAATTTTGAAATACCACACGCACACACACACAGCCACACCGGGCTTTATTGCTAATGGATGCGCCAAGCAGACCCGAGTGCTCGACAGCAACAGCAAAACAAAGAGCTGCACGTCAGCAGTAGGCTCTCATTAGCAGTAATGTTATTGCAAAGCGTGGAGTATCTGTCAGGTGAAGGTAACTGCCTCTGACATCCACCCCAGCTCCATTTCCCTGCCTGGCATGGTATGTTTCAAATTGAGGAACATCTGTTTGGGGCATGTGATGAATCATCTTCAACTGTATTTCCTATTTCCTTCTCTCCTGTGAGATCAGATAGTGGAAAGAAGTTATATAACACTGTGATTGTATTGTTTCTCAGCACTGGAGAAATTTTAGATTTTTTTTTTTTCTCATCTATGGCTCATTTAATAGTTTAAAACAAGGAAAAAAAAAAAAGAAAATAAGAAAATAATTCCCTGAGAGAGGATATTTCCATTTCTAGACTGGCAAGAAGCTGAAATAGGAATGTTGTGGACATCCTTCCTCTCCTGTTGATGGTGAGTTGGCTGAAGTGGCTCGCCCACCCCAAGATAACAATTCTAGAGAGGTACAATGCTATTTTTGCCAGTGTCCTCTTAGCTGATAAATCATCTGACTGGACGTATTAGAGTTGTAGCTGCTTGCAGAGGTGTGAGGGAGCAAGCAAGAAACAGGTAAAGTGTTATATAAAGTTTATATAAAACATAAAAGGAACACTGTGAAAGCTTCGGTCATGGAGGAATTTGGCAATGAAAAATAAGACTGAATTGATTGAAATGTAAAATTTTGCACACCAAAAAAGGGATTATTATTCAGGCAATGGGACCTGACAGCATATCAGCACAGCACACGTGGAAAATTTAATGCAGCTCTAGTGTGCATGTCTTCTGCATTTCAAATGAAAATCGAGAGGTAATGAGAAGAATAAGGATGTTTTAAATGTGCTGGGCTGTGAGCAGCAATATGAACACCTTCATGCACGAGGAAGCACAATTTGCCAGCTCTCAGAAGGGGATCCCTGTGTATTTAGCTCATACACCTGCTGATATAACTGCACCTGTTTCTCTGGGAACAGAGTTTCCACAGTGCCTTCACAGAAATGCCTTTGGGCTGTTGCTCAGCTGGTAGAAGGCAACAAGTTCTGCATCTTCTGGAATTCACTTTGGTTTCTGGACACTTCACATTATCCTGGATCACAGCAGGGGATTCTGGCTAAGCAGAAATGTCTCTTCCACTCAGCTTCAGGTCCAAACTTCCCTTGAATTCACTGGAATCCAAACAGATTAAAGCAGGAATTTAACTGGGCTCCTAGGCCACCACTCCAGTTCAGGAGAGTTCTGTCCCTGAGCAGTACAGAGCAGAGTGTTGTTTATTCAGCTTCCAAAGCCGAATCCATCACAGCTGACCCTGAGCTTTCCTCCAAAAGCAAGCTGCCCCCTCAGCAGGGCACCGAGAGCAGCACGAGCGTCTCCACCAGCAGCATCTGGTGTCTCTCAGTGGTCTCATCACCCTGCTAAGTGCTGCAGATAAAGAAATTAGCACACAGAAATGAGCACAGTGCGAAACCCTCGTGTCCTGGCATTTCCACTGCCCTGTCCCGACTCTCACCATCAACAAATGATGCCATTTGTCTCCTTCTCTGTCACCCCACCGTTGTCCACACCCGGTCAATTCAGGGTTTGCTTTGCTTTCTGAGGGAGGCTGGTTTATATATTTTTTTGCCTGCAATCAAACTTGGGCTGCATGAGGACAACCTGGAAGCTGTGACACTACCTGTGCAAATCAGCAAAACGAGTTAAGGAGGTTTTAGATCAGCCCGTACCAGGCACTTCTGGAGAAGCTCCCTGCCACCCACTGCCACTCTTGGCTACTTCCAAAGGTGCACCTGCAGCCCAGGGGCTCTCAGAAGCGTTTTCCTCCAAGGATGCACCTCTGAAATGCAGGTCTTGGTGATGTGGGCATTAGACAGCGCTAAGGAGATCATTCTTCAGTTCCCAGGAAGATCAATGACCTTGGAAAAGCAGTTCAGTACTTTATTCCTCTCTGCTTGCTACAGCATTCTGCTTTATTAAGAGTGTGTAGTACCCCGGCTAATGAGGACCAGCCTATTACATATTTATATATACATGGACAACAACTTTATCTCTTTCCAAATGAGTGTCTCCTGTGACTGAACTCTCAGGGAACGCCGTTCTCGAAATTAATCTCAAATGCTCTAATTAGAATGGTAGTGGTTACAGAATTCTCTAATGGCTACTTAGAAGAAACAATTACTGTCTTTATTATGATAACCCTCCAGATGAGATACTACAGTTGACAAAAGATTATTAAACAAGTTATTATTCAGTGGCTGGCTCACTTAGGCACGAGCTTGTGCATGTAATGACAAGGCCAACATGCCAGCGCTTAAAAGTGTTCTAATACAGCGCCCAACTTTTTAATACTTTTTGGACAGTGTGATATTGCAATAGATTGGGGCTTTTTTTAGTAAATCGATGGTAATTCTACTGTAATTAGATCTTCGTAAGAATGTGTAAGGTGTGATTAGCATACTGAATTTTTAACCTTTTATTTCACGTCTCTCAGAAATTAGCGTAGAAGGTCAGAATCTAAGACAATGGGCATTATTTCCTGTGGTGAAGAATTGATTTAATCCAATTTGTTTCTCCTTATAGCCACAGCCATCAGTCAATCAGAAATGGGACTTCAGGGTAAACAGTGAGAAGTCTTTGATAAAGCCTGAAAAAAAAAAAAAAAATCAGAAGGAAAAACTAAATCCTGACTTGTGCCACTGAAAGCAGCATTATTTGGGCTGAAGTAATTTTTATTTCTACAACCCTTGGGTTGTATCGACTTGTAAAATATCTTGGCAAGAAAGGCATTGCAGGAATGCAAAGATGGTATCACAAGACTACCTATAACCACTTTGCTCAATTATTCTCCCTGGGGACGGCTGTTTGAATAAGTGAGTAGTCATTGAGATTTTGAATTAGTCGTGTGTATTGTAACTTCACTGCATAGCTCATATTCCTCTGCTCTGGAGAACACAAAGATCCTTTCTAAAAAGGCAGTGCACCAAGTTTTCTAATCAGATTCTTATACCCTGGTGACTCTGCAGACCATTTTCTGATAGAATTGAGGCACGGGCTATGGAGCTAAAATAGAACAGGCTATTAAAAAAGTTATCTCTGTGGAAGCTTATAATAACAACACTAAAACAATTCCATGATGGAGAAGAACCCACTTGGAAAAAAAGATGCATTAATTTAGAGTCACTGCCACTCGCAGAAAGCTCCCAGAGAGAAAGAGATCTTTAGAAGGAAGGTCTGGTGTCAAGGAAAGCAGCTGCATCTCGAA
Organism: Hirundo rustica; assembly: GCF_015227805.2. Taxonomy (NCBI): domain Eukaryota; kingdom Metazoa; phylum Chordata; class Aves; order Passeriformes; family Hirundinidae; genus Hirundo; species Hirundo rustica. The sequence goes on along the minus strand of NC_053466.1, from coordinate 1,207,399 downwards.
TGGCATAATTCAGTACATAAGACAACAGGGTGTTTTTTTTTGGTTTTTTTTTTTTTTTTTGAAGTCCTGCAGTAATGACTGAATCACTGGTGATTGTTTTATCTGGTCTCAGATTGGCTGCAAAATTATAACAGTCATTCTTGGGATTCTCTAAATACACACACACGAGCAAAGTCTGAAAGCATGCAAGTAATGACACAACAAGTAAAAAAACAAAGTAATTTCCTGCACTTTGATGTCCTTCGACGCCCTTTTGTTCGGCTCGTGCCGTGTGCGTGTCGGCCCACGGCCGGGGTCAGCGGGCTGTGCCCGCTCCTCGGCGGCGGAACGCGGAGGGAGCGGCCGCTGCGCTTCGCACCGGGGGCTGCGGGGCACCGCCGCATGCCAGCAGCAGAAACTGCACCTGTGCGTGTGCTGCGAGGGACCCTGGTGATCCCCGGTGAGCTGGGATGGCAGCACGGAGGGAGAGGGTTTTACCACACCGACGGCTTCAAAGCGCCCTCTCTGTAGTCTGATAAACAACTCTCCAGGGAGATTTCCTTCTCTTCAAACGCCACTCTTTGCTTCTTTCTAGCTGAAGGTGTGTGTGAGTATATAATAATATAATAAATATAAAATCCTTGCCCTCCCACCATGCCATCATCTAGCTTTTGGGGAGGTGCTCACTACTCTCTCTCTATATATACATATATATATATATACACATATACACACACACACACACACACACACACACACACACACACATATATATATATATATATATATATATATATATAGTGAGCAGTAGAGAAAAAAAAAATTATGAAAAGCGTGAAGCCCCTCGGACAAAATAAACTAATAAACAAAAGAAACGGTGTGCCCAACAACCCATACCCTACATCAGCGCTGGGCTGCCACCACCAGCCCTCGCTGTGGGGCCGGTTCTCACTCAGATATCTGATTAGAAATGCACAGCCCATCTTGCGGCGTTAGGATCAGAAAGCCCCACAACGTGTCTGGATGCTGTCCCTTCCCGAGGTCGTGTCCTTACAGCGGGGTCAAGGCCAGGGTGCTCCGCTTCCTGGGCAGAAATTTGGCCGTGCTGGGGAACAGCTCCTGGGTAACCTCCGGCAGCCCTCCAGGGTGTGCTGCTGGGCTTTAGCCGCCGGAGGAGCTCGGAGAAAAGGGTCGTTAGAAAGTTTCAAATCGCACTTACTTCATAGCAAAATGTTCTTTGTTCCACTAACTCAGAGAAACAAAGATTGCGGGCCCAGGTGTTAATACAAAATAATAATAATAATAATAATAATGGTTTTCTTTTGTAAGAGCCCTCACAGCCTAAGCTTCCAGAGTCTATAATTTACATAAATCCAGCTTAGGCTCTCCCGGGAGGAACAGCTCCAGCGCTCGCAGCGCATTCTTTCTGTCTGTGAGCCTTCCCAGCCTGTCAGCTCTGGAGCTGACACATTCTGGGAAACCTCTCCTGGCTCACCCCGGGCTCCCTCCCTTCTCCAGCTCTTTGAGGTTTTCAGGCTCCTTTGATCCCGCACTTACCCTGGGAAGAGTCCCCGCTCCAGCCGGGACGGAGCCAGCCTCATTAGCGCTCCCGCAAGGGATGACCCCGCCGCTCCCACCCGCCTGCTTTGAAGGCACCGAGCTGCGGTTATTCTTATCGGTGTCATTGTCTTACATTTCCTCTTTGCTCCTTTAACAGCTCTCATTTAACTCCCTCCGTGCCGGCTGGAAGCGACGCTGAATGGGAACATGGAAACACTTCCAACGGGAACGAGGAATGTATTCCTGATGAGAAACACGAGCTTTCTTGTCTTCCAACATCTGTTTCGCCTTCCCTCTGCTGTTACGAAATCAGAGAGGTGAGAGGGAGCGCTCAATGATTTCCACTAGGTCTGATCCAGAATAAAACCTTTTGTTTTCTTTTCTCTGCACACAAACACCTCTGGTCAAACCCCCGTGGTACCTCCTGAAATATTCTTATAAGGATCTTGAAAGATTCTTTCACCTGAGCCATTGAAAAATTCTTCTAAAGCCATAATCATATACAGATCATCCCTGAGTAAATTTCCTCCAGGCATCCCAAGAGTTCTTCTAAATCAGGTTCAGGGATTTGCTGAATCCTTTCCTTGGATTCAGTTGTGAAGGTTGAGTGCAGTCCTTCCCTTCTCACACTGAAAGTTCAGAAGAACAAAGATAATGGCCGAGTTTTAAAAGGCCTGACCTGCCTCCTTTCCCTCCTGAAAACAAACATATTCCCTCAACAACCCCATGGAAGAAAGTTCAAAGAAGATGTTCAGGCGCTCTGAAAACACCGACCACAGTCTCAAGCAGCCACACCAATTCGCAGTTACCCTTAGGTGTGAAGTGGGACTCTAACAAAATAACTTAGTTTGTCACCGTTGTTTTTCTAGTGAATTTCATTGCAAGAAACACAAGTTACTTCCACAGATTTGGCCTGACTGCAATTAAAAACGAGACAGGGGGTTTGTAAATATTTCAAAAGTGTAGGTTATTGGTGTAAATAAGTGCAAAAGTCACAGGTAGGCTCTGCTCCTGTCCAATGAAGTTTGAGACAGAAGTTTTGTAATGAGCTGCTCATGAAGAATAATTTCACAGAGTCAACCATTCATTCTCCCACGGCTGAAATTCGCTTGTGGTTTGGGGAAAAGTACAAAAGAGCTAAAGCTCTCCTGCCCCGAGTGTAAGTTATTAATCAAACAATAGAATATAAATGAAAAAAAGGTATCCAGCCATCTTTACCAGTTGCCCATTTTCAGATTTTCTTATGAGAACTACTCAGTATATTTTACTTAAAGAGATATGAGTATTTCCGATATTCTGGTCAGGTTTGCCTTTTACAAGTTACTGTGGGGTTTTTGGTTATGGGACTTGAGATTTCATTAAGTATTTGCAGATTTTTTTCCAGCACCCTCAGCAAATCCAGGATCAGCTCCCTTTCTGGAAGTTTAATAGATCCTTTTATGCCTCTATTTCATTGCACATCAAGGCTCATTGATTTTTTTGTGGCCACCACAGTGGAACATGAATTATTCACTAATTATTATTCAAGTGGGTGTGACTGTGTTGCCCCGCGATGTTAAAGCACTCCATCACGCGTGAGCATGGCACGAGCTGATGGAACACGTCCCTTCTTTGATAAACGTGTCCTTCCCTGTCCATCAGGCTGGGACGGGAGCCTGGGTGAATGACAAATTCCTGTCATCCTCAGGGAGGTTAGCCGGGAAGGAAATGGCTTTCTGATCTCACTAATTTACTTTTCACTCCGGGTTTGGTTTATGAAAGCATCTCAGGTGTGACGTGTTTCCTGCCCTCTGAGGACTGGGCACATCATTTATGCAACAACCGTCTGAGGCTTCCTCCGTGCTGGAGCTCAGCGTTCAGGACCTCTGGGGCTGGGTAAAGATGACAGAACACGGGCTTGACACACTCCAGTAGAACGTTTCTCTTACAGAGATGGCTTCAGGGGGGGAAAAAAAACCAAAAAAAAAGTAATGTATTTCGCTGGCTAAGGAAAAGGAAATCCCCAGGATTTAAAATAGAGATCTACCTCAGGTGTATAAAACACTCTTAGCCTGTCCTGGGTCTCATGCCCATCCAAAACTCTCTGCCAGGTTCTATCTTCTCCAAAATAGCTTTTTTAGTCTTGTTGGTGCTCTCCACTCTCCTCAGCTGGGCTTCCATCCAATGTAACATCTTTGTTCTGAGGTTGTACCACAAATCCATGAGGGATTAGCAAATCACAGAGGGAACTTTCTTAGAGTATGCAGCCAAAAATGCTTCATTTCAGCAGGCCCCAAATAACTTCTGCAGGATTCTCCCTGTTTTGGGACAGGTGTGATCTTCCTTTACAGGATTAATTTCCAGTTGCAGTTAACACCTACAGATAACTTCACATTAATGGTATGCAAACACATTCCTGGGTCCAGCAGCTGATAGAAACCAACATTTTTTCCACAGATTTCGGTGGTCCATGACTGGAAAGGAAGAGGGCTGGAAGAGCTGAAATGTGACTTTCAGTTATTTTGCTCGAGACATTGGAAGAATTTACTTAAGTGTTGTCATGGTGGTGGTTACATAAGGGCCTGCAGGAAAGAAAATAGAACACAAGACACACAAGCGTTTCTAAAGTGCAAACATTTAAATAGCAGCTCCTGTTTGGTTTGTAGGGTTTTCTCACCTCCTCACTTCAGTTACAGCTCTCCCACATTTAATTAGCTCCCTCCAAATGGGTACCAGATCACGTCATGCTTAATGCAGGGTCTCTATCAGATGTTCTACCTCTAGGTCTGCCTCCAGCAAAAATCTACTTGTTTTTAATTATGGATAGCACTGCTGCAGTGACAGAAGAGTGTAGGGTCCCTGGGAAACGCAGATTTTCATAATTCAGGATAGAATTTTAAACACGGTCTCCAAAGTCACAGTTTTAAATGTCTAAAAGGCTTCAGTGAAACGCCAATGGGAGTAAAATCATCTTCGGAGCTCCCAACGATCATCTCCAAGGCTTTCTCCGATGTGTTAATGGCTCAGGCAATTTAATCTACATTTACAAAAGCACGAAGTGGAAAGCAGTTTCCTTTGAACACCTGTAGTACTTTCTCTGGATATATTGAGGGATATTGCAAGTGCTTCGAGATATACGAGGAGCGTACTAGCCCGAGTTCATCAACTTCTTTTAGTAAATAGCAAATAATTGTGTTTAACTTGAAGGTGTCCATGTTCCAAGAGATCCTACTTTTATCTTCCCAGTCTAAAGCAGGCTGTGGGAGGAAAGGCTCAAGCAATGTACTTTTCCTTTTCTTTACTTGAGGGACACACATCTGAATCCTTCCAGACAAAGCTTCTTCGCCGTCTTTCCTTCTTCCCCAGAAAGAATATGCATATTTCATCACACTCTCCTCTTAAACTCTTTCACACCTACCACGCGATGTCTGTACTCCCTCAAAATGCGGTCTATTAACCAGAAGATACAGGCTGGAGCTGATTTCCATAACAAATGAAATAAACACCGGTTTGGGAACTGCTGGCACCCAAGCAGTTCACACTTGGAACTGCACATGAACTCGTCCTTGTGGAAAAGGCAGAGCTACTTACACCTGTTACCCTGGTTTTTCTGAGTTTTTGTAGCCTTTTGAATTTTCATAAAATGGAGTCAGATCTTTAGTTACTGTACAATATTATGAGCAGTTTCTACCTTTTTCCCACATATGTAACATAAACAAATCCTTTGTTTTCCATTCTCTGTCCTTTGTTTGCATATTTCTAACCTGAAAACAATTGTAACTGAGAGTTGGTCTAGCCACTGAGGCTGAGGGGTGTTTAACCCCAGAAACCAATCTTTAGCCAGACTCACAAATGTATAAGAAGTAAGAAATAAACAAGGAGCTCTCTCTCCGCCCTGTCTCAGCCTTGAGCTGGCTCGGAGGAACCTCTCTGCCCTGCGAAATTTCTCGTGATTGCTTTGCGTGTCTCGGTGACATACATCCATTACCCGTGCAGGGAATCTGGCAAATGTTTGACTCAAAGAAAGAAGCGGAAATTTTGAGAGAGTGCTCGAAGCACCTCCCAGACAGCTCTGACCGCCCAGGACAAGGTGAGAGCGGGCACGAATAATTGAATTATTAGTGCTGCAAGGGTGAATAACCTAGCCTGGGCATCTCAGCACCGCAGGAGCTTTGGAGCAGCCCTGGCTGTCTCGGGGTTCTTCTCCAAAGGATGCAAATAAAACAGCCCTGGCACAAATACTGCCTTTGTGGTTGCTATCACAGAATTTATTTATCCTGCTTGTGGTAAAACTCAGTTCTCACACTCCATTCACTGACTTTGCTGCATTACACCTGCAGCAGGAGTAGATGCAGGAACAAATTGAATTTTTCAATTTGACCCGTTGTCTGGAATTCCATTAAAAGAAATTTTGAAACAGCGTGAGCCCACAATTTTTTGTTTGATCTTTTAACATATTCATATTTGCAAGTAGCTAAACCATTTTCAAGATAAACTAATTGAGAAAAGCTTTAAATCTCAAGTGCACGCCTGAAGATTTTAAAAGCTGGGCCTAGCAAGTGGTACTGGTCTATTAATAAATATCAAGGACATTTTTTGCCAGCTCTGTTAAATGCTTCCATCAGCTGAAAGTGTATTATTTTGCAGTCAGAAGGGTGTTAACCTTTTAGTTGTGTGGGGAACAACAATAAATCCATCCTCTTCTAACATGGTTTATCAGGTAACGATGACACTTTAACAAATAACAATGAGCTCTTTATTCAACAGTACATAAAACATAACTAGAATTTTGTTTAATGACTCATAACAGTAATTCCTTATTTTGCTGCACTTTTTTTTTTGCTGCCTTTTTTTTCTTTTTTCTTTTTTTTTTTTTTGCTGCCTTTTTTTCTTTTTTCTTTTTTTTTTTTTTTTCAATTCCCTGACCTGTTGTCCCTGGTATCCATAAGACACTTATGTGTAATCCTTAAGAAGTGAGATTTATCATCGCGCCTTTGAAGTACAAAGGCTCACAAGCCTCTTTCCTGATGGCTGAGATGTATTTTTCAAGGCAGTGCACCGTTTTTAAGTGTTTCTTTTCTTGTTCACATCCCATCAATGTCACTGCTCTCTGCACACGATGATTTACCAGGGCTCCATCTGTGGGCAGCTGTAGGATTGGAGAAGAAGGGAAGGAGATCTTTAAACTTCTGCTGTCAGTGCTCGCCCGAGCTGCTGGCTTGTGAGCTCCCACTGTGGGAACTAAATAACTCTGTGCTCTGTCTGACATCTCAGACATTATCCACGTCTCTGGCAATCAATGACTTCTTTAAAAGTTGATTTCTGTATTAGAAAATTAAATGTCTTCTCTAGAGTGACCAGAAACTTCATGTAATACCAAAGCTGCAAGATCTCTAAAGCATTTCCAAATGCAAAAGCACTTCCAGAGATAACACAGAGGTCAGCAACATTTTCTGTTGATATGAAATTATCTGGAAATATCAGCTTCCCAGGAAAACTGATTCAAGATCCATGCAGTACAGTAAAAGAATGTAGTTTTTGATTGTGATGAAATGCTGCTGACCTAGAAAGAGAGTCCTCATCCGAAAAACCACACTGAGAAACTGGCAAGAAAGGTACCAGGCTTAAAAAGGAAGGACTGAGGGAAGGGTGAATTTGTTTGCTTCATGTGGAAGAGATCCTCTGCATCCTTCCCAAATCCAGGACTGAAGCTTTTTGTATCTCTTTTTAAGCGGGGTAAGATGGAACGATGTCACATTCTGATTTTGTAGCGCGCTGTATGTTCTGCACGGCTGCAAAAGATGGCATGAACTATTACAGAAGCTCGTTAGAATACCCTCAGTCAGAAAACACTATTTGCTCGACAAAGTAATGAATTTTAGCACAATAAACCTGCATTTGCTCATCATTTCGCTAACGGCTGGTGCTTCCAACACGACAGAAAACAACTGCATATTGACAAATACAAGTCCGGAGTCGCTTAAAATAACTCTCCGAGCGTCGGAAAATGAAGGGTGCTTTTTCCAAATGCCATCCTTCGTGTGAAAAGGAACGGTGCTTTCCCAAAAGCCATTCTTTATCTGGAGCTGTGCGACAGGGCCCTCTGCCGTGAGAATCCTGGAAGGAATGGCACGAACCCGGCGGAACCCCGCTGCCGGCACCGATGGCATTGGGCTTTGCTGCCATTTAAAAACCTCTGTCGGGAATTATTTGCCACTCAGGCCGGGCTCCTCACGAGGTCACACACATCTGCCACCCTTGCCGGGTGGCAAAGCCATCTGGCCGCTGTGATCTGTGTTTCACCAGCTCAGCTCCCCAGCCCCTGGAAAGAGAGACAGCAGCCTTTCCGATGGCCAGAGCTCCTCCAGCCTGTGTCGCTCTGGTTAAAGAGTGCCTGTCACCTTGTAAACGTGGCCATTCCCAGTGTCTGCAGCGCTGGGACGCGCTCTCAGAACGCCAAGGCCCCTTTACGTTATCCAAGGGAAATGTTTGTTTATGAAAGCTGGAGGAAAACCTTCTCATGATCAAAAGGGAAATGTCCAGGCACCTGGTAGGGACAGCAAAGAGATCCCTCCTCAGGGGGAACTCCGGTTTCACCTGCTGTTCTGAGTGCAGTTAGGACAGGTGAAAACATTTCTCTCACTGCACTCTGAAATTAGAAAAAGAACAGGAACCATGGAAGAAATGAGGAAAAAAAAAAAGGTGCCAATTAATAGCCTAGTTTGCTCTCCTGTATTTGTGAACTGCTGATCCTCTGCAGACAGCAGGAGACAGGACTCCGGTGAGTTTTCCTTGTTCCTTGGGCTGCAGTTCCACAGCCCAACAACCTGCTGATCCCAAAAGGGACAACAGACCTGCTTCTCCTTGCTTTCCCTCTGCTTCTGCCCTCCCATCTGCCCACGGCTTTCCCCTGCACTGGCTGTGATGCCTTTTTGCAATCTTCACTGAACTGATTTAATTTGTCAGACAAGCAGAAAATTATCTGCATTTTCTTCATCAAGTTTTTATTTTTTCAATTGCTCATGTGAGCTGAATTATTTTGGTGGGGAGCCCCAGTGGAAGAGAACCAGGAGAGACACGCAGGGAGCAGGTACAGGAAAGCAGTGGAGCTGGTACAGAAATAGGGTGGGACACAAAGACAGGAGCGAGCCTTGCTGCTCTGCAAGAGAGGAGAGGGACAGTGACTGCTGCAGCTGCAGGAGGAGCCGGCCCCTCTGCTCCTGCCACCGCTCACCCAGCCCCAGTTTTCCTGCTGCTGACACAGCCAAAGCTGGTGGCGAGGCTGGGGTCTTTCGCTGCACCCCAGGCAGCTGTTGCTAAACACGGTTCCCCATCCAGGGGAAATCTGGAAATCTGTGGTTTTCCCTTCCCACTTTTTCTCGCCCTCTGTTGTCCCTGAGTCAATGCACCAAAATTCTTCCTCTTTCTTCCACCCTATTTTTTCCCAGTTAGAGTCAATTTAAAAAAAGTGACCTAGAAAGACCTTAGCTACCATTGAGCCTGCACAGCTTCTCACTTGGAATTGCCATTAAGTTTGTTAGTAAGGCACTACAGGCAATATTAACCTCAGTCTTAAAAGGCACAGGCACTTTACCATCAGTTAAACCAAAGCAAATCTCCTTTCTCTCATATGGCTGTTTTACAGGATTGGTGTTATTCATATTAAGCAACTATCTAATGCTCAGACTACATATTGATAACTTAAGCAGGTGTGGTGTTGGTTTGGTTTTTTTTTTTTCCCCTCATCTCTTAATCTCAAATACATTAATTTGCTCACTGAAATACAGTTCTGATATTCCTGGCACTTCAGATTCAATCTGCATTAAAGAAAACTTCACACCATGACTGAACTGTGGTCTTGGAACAACACGTGCAGAATTTTGAAATGACCCTTTCTAGCCCTGACAATTGCTAAGGTTGAGAAATGAAACTGGAAGATTAAAGGCAATCATGGTCTCTTCTACTCTTCCTTCCTGCAGAGTTCAGAACTTGCCCTAACTGCTGTGGTACCTACAAGCCTCAGGACAGAATCCTGCAGTACCTGACAGGACAAGGAAAAGCTGCTTCCTGTGATGGAAGAACTGTTTCACAGAGAAACTTCAACCCAAGCTCTTTGAATTCGGTACTCAAATGGAACCGAGGTGCTGAAATGGGTTTTGAGGCTTTCTTTTTATCAAACCTCCCAAATTAACAGAAATTGGGTAGCTAGGAATGGTGGGCAGAGCAATAAACCAGCAAGAACAACATGTGGTTTAGTTTGCCCATCCAAGAAGTGAGCATAGGAAATTCGGGTGAATGTGGTGTTTAAATCACTGTGATCCCTCAGAAGGAAAGAACATAGAAAGCTTTCATGAGATAAATGGCAAATGTCTTCAGGCTGACTTTCTAGAAGATGGTGAACACTTCAGACTGTCCCTGCAAGTCAGGAGGTGGATTTTATAGATGCTTTTGAGAACAAGGTTGAGACTGCTACCAGGAAGGAAGGAAGGAAGGAAGGAAGGAAGGAAGGAAGGAAGGAAGGAAGGAAGGAAAAGAAAGAAGCATTAAAAGCCATCTCCTGGCTGTTCTGGAAAGCAAAACCCTCCCACAGAACGGAGAGAGAAAGTCCTGCACAAAAGACATTGACTTGTTATTTATAGACAGGTTGTGAGTACGCAGTTATTTGCTTCCTCTGGATGGAAGTCATTGTGTTTTGGAGAAGAAAATGTGGTTGATATTTGAAATCAGAACAATGATTGTTCTGAAAGAACAGTACAAGCCTTCTTAGCAGAAAATTACAGAGAAGTCCAATTCCTGCACTGCTGATTGCAAGCTTTTGTATCCAGACTTATCAGAGACAGTTTGTACCCTGCCTGGACAAACACGGCATGTCAACCCGCAGGTGCCAATGCAATTTAATGATTTGATAACAAAAGACTACTAAAATAATGAATACCGATATAACATATGGTACATATTATTATAAATACTCTAGAGAATAAAAATGACAAGCAAAATACTTTCTTAATAAAAATGCTCCTATTGCATTGACATGAAAATCAAAGTATTCTCCATGCTGTCACAAGTAGCTTTAAATGAAGCCTCATAATAAAATTAGAATTGAGTAGCAAAAGCTCTCATGTTCAACCCTCTTAGAAGCAGTTGCAGTAAGGGACTCAGATTAATGTAGTGTATTGTTACAAGACAATTTCCCCTAAAACAGAGCTCCTTAATTTATTTGGTTAAAAGGTGGTTAATACTCTGATGAATGAGAGCTTTTAAACTTTCTGAAAATGCTACCGTTGTGATTTCAGACGCTGCCAATATAAATTTCCCGTGCTTTTTTAACACGACTGATCCCTTCCACTGCTGGTGTCTGTGGGAAGGAGTTCCACAGACATTGCCTCTACTCATAAGGGCAATTTAAAAATGGCTGTACTGCAATTATATTGAATATCTCCTTGGCCTTACATTAATATAAAAATTAATGAAATTCTTGATTTACCTTTCCATTATTGTTCATTATTTATGCCATTTAATCATCTCTACCGAGAGCAATAATTTAGCTGTTAACTGTTCTTACCCCTACCCTTAGGCAAAATGCAAGGTTGTCTCATGGAGCAGTTTTGCTTTAAGTTACTAAATGTTTGAATGCAGTTGTGGAAATTTGGACAATCCCTCCCTTTCTACCTTTCAGTTTGGCAGGGCCAGGGAGGAACAGCACTCCTGATATTATAAAAATCATGATGTCAGCCTTAAGTCTAAATTTGTAAGCACAGTAAAATCAAGAACACTTATAAAAGCTCCTCCATGAGTCTTTCTAAAGCTGTTTTTTGTGTTAGACAAAGATGACTTCATGTACAATCTATTCCTGGCACTAAATGTGTGAGCCATCATTCAATGGAAAGAAAACTCTCAGCCTAAAATGCCAAGTTTCCGTCTCGGTACTGCAGACAGAAGTCATCTTGTTCTGATAGCGTGATTTATCTTTGACACTCAAGAGTTAAACAAGTCTGTCTGCCTCACCTATTGGCCCTATTAAACGATTGTTTAGAAGCCTTAAGATCTGTGGGATGCATCAGAGCATGGTTTGGGGTGGAAGGGACCTTAAAGCCCATCCAGTGCCATGGCAGGGACACCTCCCACTGTCCCAGGCTGCTCCAACCTGGCCTGGGACACTGCCAGGGATCCAGGGGCAGCCACAGCTGCTCTGGGCACCTGTGCCAAGGCTGCCCACCCTCCCAGGGAGGGATTTTTTTGTAATGTCTAATTTAATCTGCCCTCTTGCAGTTCCAGTCTATTCCCTCTTGTCCTGTCACTCCAGGCTCTGGAAAGGATTCTCTCTCCAGGTTTCTCACGGCTCCTTCAGGCCCTGCAAGGCCACACTGAGGTCATCCCAAGTCCTTCTCCTCTCCAGGCTGAACAGTCCCAGCTCTCCCAGCCTTTCCTCCCAGCAGAGCTGCTCCATCCCTGGGATCATCCTGGAGCCTCCTCTGGATCCGTCCAGCAGCTCCAGGTCCTTGCTGTGCTGGGTGCCAGGGCTGGGGCAGCTCTGCAGGTGGGGCATCACCTGAGGGGGGCACAGGGGCACAATCCCCTCCCTGGATCTTTTCCCACGTTGTTTTTGGAGCAGCCCAGGACAGAGTTGGCCTCCTGGGCTGCCAGCACATGATGGAGCCCAGATCATCACAGATTATCCACAGAGCTCCAGGTTCAGTCGGGTTCAGTTTCTTCTTGGGCATTGTGAAGTTCCTCTTCTACAAACTCCTGTTGGCAAAGATGGTCAAAAAAGCAGCAAGCACTGACAGAACAGTTCTGTGGAGAGCTCTCTGCCTTGATCTGTTCAGTCTAAATAAAACACATCACTTCAGGAAACTGAGCTGCTTTTTGTAACCACAAAACCTGGCGTGTGTTGCTGAGGAGGGAAGGGCAGGCAGACTCACACACCCCCTCAGGAGCTCCTGTCGGTCCCTGGGGAAGTTCTGAAGTTTACATCATCACTCTGCATCTCACAGCCTGCCAAACTGTGCTCTTCAGACCACAGCTATTTAATGGGAACAGAACTAATGGTCTGTGGCTCATCTGTAGAGTCATATTATCTTCCATTTCTAATTAAAATTCTCATTACAGTAACAGTGGTGGTGGTTTCTGCAAGAAACATTCAGCGCTGACAGTTATCATCCATTGATCCAACAACTTGCTCCTCCAACGCTTCTTGCCTCGAGTTCATCCCTCACTTCAGTGTCCTGCCCTCACTGGTCTCTGTAGGACTGGTGACACTTGTAAAGCAAAATACATAAAATACATAAAATACATCAAATACATCCAGGTTACTTCTGTTTGTGCCCCGGTAATTTCACGTCAATTGGTCTGGAGACATATTTATGGAGAGCTCAGCAGGGACATTTATCAGTCTTCTCTTCTCCTCCTCATAATGTAACTTCAGTGATTTTCAGGTTCCCATAAAGAACAGAACTGCAGAGTATTTTGGATTGAAGGAGGCCTCCAGATGCAATCTAACCCGAGACACTACGAGTCACATCTGATCCCAGCATTTCTGCTGAGAAGCAGAATGCCCTGGTAGAAGAATTTCATAGCCTGTTTCAGGCCTACTAATTAATTAATGTATAACGAAATGCCTGAGCACTGAACACTGCAGAGTGAACTGAATTTGTTATCCTCTGGAGACACTCATAAGGTAGGGCTTACTTCTGCAAATGCATCATCTTATGATGTGACTTTGGCACTTGGAGGGAGCTTTTGAAAGTAAATACGTAAATCCAAATTTTTAAGAAAGTGTTTGGGGCCTTCAGAAGACCCAAGAGGCTGCAAGAACACAGCACATGCACATATTTCTCAAAACCTGTTTAGATGGCTATCCTAATTAATTAGATGCTTAAGGTGTTTTCCTAATACTTCTCTAGTTCTGGTGGTTTGTGTGGGTTTTTTTTGTTGTTTCGTGTTTTTTTTTTTTTAGTCTGCCCCAAGACAGGCAAGACTCAGCGTTCTTATTATTAAAAGACAGCTGTATCTAAAGTGCCATTTAAAATCTGTTTGTTGCAAAGTTCCTTCATTTGATGGGGAAAAAAAATAAAACCAGGCAGAAGTAACATCTAAAAGTCCCTGCTCCTCGCTAGACTATTATTAATTTCTAACTAGGACTATTTAATTGCATCTTCACTGATTTACAACAGTTATTGGCCACAGTAATCAAACAGCTATTAAAGCAATTTGAAGCATTATACCCTCCTAAGACTGTATTTGTTTTGCAACGTTTTCTTTATAAATAATATGCATTAGTTTGTAACGTTATCCTCATCAGCCCAGAGGGCTGCTGAAAAGCAGCAGTTACGTGAAAGATTGAATTTCAGCATTTCAGGTCCTATTATGCTGGGTAATTAAATGAGAACCTCTTCTAATGGTAGCGCATCAAAGCCCGACAATGCCCCGGCAGCAGCGGCGCGTTCCGTTCATTAGGCAGCGATAATGAGCTTGTTGTGAGCAAGGAACGGCCCGGGATCAGCGCGGGGTGCGGGGTGCGGGGTGCGGAGCTGTTCAGGGCGGGGTGCGGAGCGGGATGCGGAGCGGGGCGGGATGAGGAGCGGGGCGGGATGCGGAGCAGAGCGGGGTGAGAAGTGCGGGATGAGGAGCGGTGCGGGATGAGAAGTGCGGGATGCAGAGCGGGGTGCGGTGCATGGTGCGGGGTGCGGAGCGGTGCATGGTGCGGAGCGGTGCGGGGTGCGGAGCGGTGCGGGGTGCGGAGCGGTGCGGGATGAGGAGCAGTGCAGGATGAGGAGCGGTGCGGGATGAGGAGCGGTGCGGGGTGCGGAGCGGTGCGGGGTGCGGAGCGGTGCGGGATGAGGAGCGGTGCAAGGTGCGGAGCGGTGCAGGATGCGGAGCGGTGCGGGATGAGGAGCGGTGCGGGATGAGGAGCGGTGCGGGGTGCGGAGCGGTGCGGGGTGCGGAGCGGTGCGGGATGAGGAGCGGTGCATGGTGCGGAGCGGTGCGGGATGAGGAGCGGTGCGGGATGAGGAGCGGTGCGGGATGAGGAGCGGTGCATGGTGCGGAGCGGTGCGGGGTGCGGAGCGGTGCGGGATGAGGAGCGGTGCATGGTGCGGAGCGTGCGGGATGAGGAGCGGTGCGGGATGAGGAGCGGTGCGGGATGAGGAGCGGTGCATGGTGCGGAGCGGTGCGGGATGAGGAGCGGTGCGGGATGAGGAGCGGTGCATGGTGCGGAGCGGTGCGGGATGAAGAACGGTGCATGGTGCGGAGCGGTGCGGGGTGCGGAGCGGTGCGGGATGAGGAGCGGTGCGGGATGAGGAGCGGTGCGGGGTGCGGAGCGGTGCGGGATGAGGAGCGGTGCATGGTGCGGAGCGGTGCGGGATGCGGAGCGGTGCGGGATGAGGAGCGGTGCATGGTGCGGAGCGGTGCGGGATGAGGAGCGGGGCGGGATGAGAAGTGCGGGATGAGGAGCGGTGCGGGATGCGGAGCGGTGTGGGGTGAGGAGCGGTGCGGGATGCGGAGCGGTGTGGGATGAGGAGCGGTGCGGGATGAGGAGCGGTGCGGGATGAGGAGCGGTGCGGGATGAGGAGCGGTGCAAGGTGCGGAGCGGTGCAAGGTGCGGAGCGGTGCGGGGTGCGGAGCGGTGCAGGATGCGGAGCGGTGCGGGGTGAGGAGCGGTGCAAGGTGCGGAGCGGTGCAAGGTGCGGAGCGGTGCGGGGTGCGGAGCGGTGCAGGATGCGGAGCGGTGCGGGATGAGGAGCGGTGCGGGATGAGGAGCGGTGCGGGGTGCGGAGCGGTGCGGGATGAGGAGCGGTGCGGGGTGCGGAGCGGTGCGGGATGCGGAGCGGTGCGGGGTGCGGAGCGGTGCGGGGTGCGGAGCGGTGCGGGGTGCGGAGCGGTGCGGGATGAGGAGCGGTGCATGGTGCGGAGCGGTGCGGGATGAGGAGCGGTGCGGGATGAGGAGCGGTGCGGGATGAGGAGCGGTGCGGGATGAGGAGCGGTGCATGGTGCGGAGCGGTGCGGGATGAGGAGCGGTGCGGGATGAGGAGCGGTGCGGGATGAGGAGCGGTGCGGGGTGCGGAGCGGAGCGGGGTGCGGAGCGGAGCGGGTGCGGCGGTGCCGCCCGGCCGGGGCGCGGCGCTCCCGGAGCGCTCCCGCGGCCGCGGCGCTCCTCCTGCAGCAGGGGGAGCTGCGAGCGCTGCGAACACAGCCCGGGAAGCCATCCCCAGAATCCTGCCGGGGAAGCCATCCCCAGCATCCAGCCCGGGAACGCACCCTGAGGATCCAGGCCGGGAGCCGCATCCATGCCGGGAACACATCCCCCGAATCCAGCCCCGCGATCCACCCGGGAATCTCCCGGCAATCCCAGCCTCAGAGCAGCTCGGCGCTTAAATCCGCTTTAAAGGAGGTTTCTCCTCGCTCTGGCCGGCGGCTGTGGCTCGGTTCTCCTGTCCGAGGATCCAGTACTGGCACGGCATTCCCAGAGCCCAGATCCATCCCCTCCATCCCCGGATGCAGCTCCAGGGAGCAGTAATTGTTAGCACGTGTTGGAAGCGCTGGTTGAACTCCAGCTCGGTGCCGGGGGCTCCCCCGGATCAGCAATTTATCCTGGGCACAGCACTTGGAAGCGGCTCTGCTCTTTCGGAGTGCAGCCTGCAACCCGTGGCGCTTGAGTATTCCAAAGCTTTGCAGGTAAATCCAAATACCCAGCAGGGAGGTGACAAACACCTTCGCAAACATTCTATCTGACAGATATTTTGTCTCTTTAGTAAGTACACATGAAGACAACTAATTGTCTTGAACCGGGAACTAATTCTGAACTGAGCTGAACTGAACTGAACTGAACTGAACTGAAAGCAGGACACTAATCCACATTAGAGAAAACACCCCAGAGTGCATCATGATATTCGTACTTAAAGCTCATCAACAGATCTTAATTAATTTTACTTCATGTAAACAAGAAGAGAAGGAGCAAGAGGGATCAGAAACACTTGTGGGTGAATCGTTCCAAAGGTTATTCATATATATAAATACTACAAAATACACACGTGAAAAATGTTGTGTAGAGCACAGGCTTAGTGGGTTATAGAACTCCACTGCAAGAGAATCTAGAGCTCATAATTATTGCAGCACGCTCCTTCCCAAGAGTATGCAGTCCCAGGTTATAATATTTGGAAAAAACAAAGAAACAAAGAGAAGAACCATTACAGATTGGAAAAAAAAAAAAAAATACTGCCAGGAACTTCTGTGTTTGCTATATGAAAATAAATTCTTGGCTCTGTCCAAATTCTGTTTTGTTTGCCGTCCTTGAATGATGAAATCGTGCCTGTTTTGTGTCGCTGGAAGCTCACAGTCCCAAATGTTACTGGTAATTGAGTATTTACTACAAGTGTGGGTGTTTTGGTAGCAGTGTGGAATGCTGGGATGGAAGGCCACGTATCCCATCCCTTTGATATCAGTGATTTCAATATCTACTGGGTTTTTGTGTGGTCATTTACATTTTGAGGAGTGGTCTTCTGGTCCCAAAAGCCTCTTCAGACCTAAAGCTGAAGGGTATCCACCCGTGGCACCCCAGATTTTTGATGCATGCAGTAGATACCTGTCACTGGCAGGTGAGCTGATTCCTTTTGCAGATATCGGTGCCTGGTGATCCCCAGCCCTTGTTAAAAACATCTGTCAGCCAAAGAGACGACAATGCCAGGCCCCGTGGTAGAAAAACCCCTTTCAGATGTTCTGAATGCAAAGCCAGGCCGTGCTGTCTGCACGCAGCACCAGCGAGGAACTGTGAGAGATACAAGTTATATCTCTGTTATAAGGATAGATGCTGACACTGGAGCATAATAAAATCACTTTAAATGGCAATACTCCTAACTGCAAACAAAGCACAGAAGGCACAAGAGAGATGATAATGCACCTGGCCACGGGGATGGCATAAAACTCAATGTTGAGGGTTTTTTTCACTCTATTCCTTTATGTGACTCCAGATCTCTGGCATAATTCGGGGTGCACCTCTCTCCTGTTCTTTCTTTTGGAATCCTGTACAGATGGGACAACACAGGATGCGATTTCTGGATGGACGCTCGCGGTGAGCTGGCCACAGTCACATTCCAAGGATTTAAAATCCTGTATTTAGAGAGAATGAGTTATGAAAATTGTAATTATGAATAATTACATGAGTGAGCAGGGAGACACACATTAAATCAGACAGATACCCAGATAATTTAAAGAATAGCAGAATGCATGTGTAGCTTTTCCCTCCCTGCATCCATAGCCAAAGCACGTGGTGCCATTAGCACATTTCACATCCAAGGGCACGGAGGGACCTTGTTTGAGGTCACACCCAAAGCCAGAGTCCCCGGGATGAGGCAGCGCCAGGAGAACAGCCCAGAGTCAGCAGCAGCTCCTTGGAGGAGCAGACTGCTGAGGGATCACATCCAAACCCTCTCACATGGGTCCAGGGCACTCTAATTCTGCCTGAATTCCAGGGGAGTGAGCAAGGACCCCCTCACATGACAGAGTTAGTAAATCCACAATTACAGGCTGCAGTGTTATACTCAGGTATGTCAGGAGTGCTGAAGCGCTGGGAACATCACAGCCCCCGCTTTCTGAAGTGCTGTCAGGTTATTCCTTCTACACTTCTGCTGCCAGGCCAGTCTTAGGGTTGGTTGACAGGTTTCTGAATTTCTTTTAATATTGAAAGTCTACTTAGCTTTTTTTTCCCCTTCTTTCTTTCTTTCTTTCTTTCTTTCTTTTTTTTTTTTTTTTTTTTTTTTTTGCCTTAAACCCCAACATTTTAATATTAAGAAAATTGTGTGCAATCTTGTACCTCAACTCTTTTCCATTTTATGATGAACATTATCCATCCCAAACAAGACATCTTTATAGCTTCTGCATTCCCTAACAAAAAAATAGCAATTTGGGTAGCTTTAGTACCTGCTGCCACGCTCATTCACCTACACAAAATGCTGCTTCTCCAAGTACCTGATCATGTCTGCACCTGAGAAATGTTGGTGAGGTTTATTTGATGAACAGAACTTCTGCATGACAAAATACAAATTGCACAAAACACCCCAACGCCTGCACGGGGGTTGGAGAGTTCCTCTGGCAATTGCTACCTGCACATGGAAATAGGAGCTTTGATTTGATGGGTTTTTCTTTCCGCTTTCATTTTTTAGCATCGGGTCAGCGAACTGGCACGTGATTTCAGCATTGTGGCTGGCAAAGTATAGAGAGGGAGCTGAGAGCCCTCAAAGGCCGCATTTTCAGCCTGAAGTACATTATATGGTACATTTGAGCATTTTTAGAGGCTGACTGGCCTTAGGAAGACAACTTTGGTGCAGTCACTCTCCCTGCTTCTGAGCGTGTTCCTTAGTGCCTTGCAGTTTTTGCAGGGAATGTGCTACCTGTAAGACTGAAAGATTTGGTTTTGTCTGCTGAAGTCATGAGAGCCCATAAAGACTTCAAAACTGAATCTAGATTCTGCAAACTAACCTTCAGCTGGATAATCTGAGGAGGAGCACAATAAGCACCGTGAATAAAATGCCAGAATCTAACTTTAAACACACAAGCTTACTCTGGAGCAATCAAACATCACAAAACCCCAAACACATTCACGATGACAGATAATTTAAATGGCTTTGATTGATGTTTAGAGACATAATTTGGACTGTATCAAAGGTAGGTAATGAGATTTTCTGTATTATTTAGCGTTACAGTTCCCTTTTTCAAGACTCCTTATATACTGACCCCTGCCTTCAGACACACTGCTGTGTTTCGGTGCTAATTGAGCTGCTGCCATAAATTGTTCACAGCAACCCATGTTTTCATTATAAATGCATTAAGAAAGAAATTAACCTGGGTTCTTTGAGTGTGATTTGTGTACGTAACTCCTTTGGTTCCTTTGGTTGAAAATGCAAGCATAAACAAATCATCGTAGGCAGAGCTTGTACTGAAAATTCTGGTACTGAATTACTGTACCTAGAAGGACAAGAATGAAATCAAATTTCACAGGAGTAAGAGCAGTTATAGCAAAACCTGTTCTGTCCAGACTTCTTTACCATTTTTATCACCTTGTTAATTGACTTCTGCCTCTTTTCCATGACACTCTCTGCCAATGGACTCCAGGTGCAACTTCCAAAACTTTGTCTTCTTATGCAAGTAAGGCATAGACTCCAGCTCAGACTTGATAAATAGGACCTCTACTGCCTGTCAGTACTTCTGAATAATCTCATGTTCCATCTAATCTACATCAGACTGATGTTTTTTTCACAATTCAAAGAAGACAGATGTTGGTAGCTTATGAATTATGATAGGATTGGGTTTTGGTCCCTTAGCGAAAGTTGCCTTGGAAAGAAATAGCATTTCCTGTCACCGTGTCTCCTTTTTCTTATAAACGAGACGAATTGTCTACATTATCTACAAATTCAAGACACAGGACATAAATGTTTGATAGCTGCTGTGTTTTACTGTCAGCTGCTGGATTCTTATATTTAATCTCATCCAACAAGTGTCTAGCAAAATCTACAATGAAGCAGAAGAGACTAAAGCAGTTACACATTTTAGAATTAGTTTTTCAACGAGAAACGCTTCTTTACGCTCTTGTGGGAAAAATTACGTTGAAATCGCATCCATAAGATGCCCTCCCTTTGCTTTTTCCACATTTGAATTAGCTGCTACTGACAATAAAATCATGCAAACCATGACAGCACAAAGCTGACAGAGTTCTCTGCAGTTCCTCCCTGGAAATCCCTGTGCTAAAGGAACTCTTTCCTGACTTGGCTTATCAAACCAGGGATAATGTCTTGCATGAACAATAGGCTTTTGAGATTCTGCCAAAATAGGCTCTACTCTTCTTTTTTTAGGGTAATATCTACTAATAAACTTTGACACCTTTTTCAGGAACAGGCTACAGATAGAACCTCAGTGATTTTGGCTGATTAACCAGCTAGAGGGGAATGGCTGCATTTGCCTGGAGGATCAGAGCCAGATTTTTCAGGATAAAACCAGCAGATTGTGGAATAAGCCACCATTTCAAGGCGTTGCTTTGTCACAGAGTGTCTGTGGAGGGTTTTTTGTCCTGCTTAGGTGAATTCTGCCCTCAATATATTTCAAACACTCACTACTTCTTAACCAACCTGCCCCTTGCTTGCTGTGTGCAGCAGCAATGGTAAATATTATTGAAAGTGTGTTTACTGTCGGGCCACAAATATTTACTTTTTTTTTTTTTGCCACAAGAAGGAGGAAATAGACCAGGATGCTCAGGGGAAAGCATCAACACTAAAGGAATAGGGATGAAACCGCTGCCGGTGAATTATGTTTGGAAGATGGGACTGAAAAGGCATACAAAAGGCAAAACAAGAGGGTGACGGGGCCGAGCTGGGTGAAACAGAGATGGGGCAAACAGCGATGGGCCCAGGCGGGGCAAACACAGGCGGGCCCAAGCCTTCCGCGGTGGTTTTCCCTCTGCTCGGAGAGGAACTTTCGTGTTTTGACAGGGTTCTTTTCTTGCGGTTTTCAGGTTTTTTTTGCCGTGTGCTGCTGCCCGGTGGGAGCGGCGCGGTGAGGCCGGGGCGGAACCGCTCGCTCCATCCCTCCGCTCGCTCCATCCCTCCGCTCCGCTCCATCCCTCCGCTCCATCCATCCCTCCGCTCCCTCCATCCCTCCGCTCGCTCCATCCCTCCGCTCCCTCCATCCCTCCGCTCCCCCCATCCCTCCGCTCCCTCCATCCCTCCGCTCCATCCATCCCTCCGCTCGCTCCATCCCTCCGCTCGCTCCATCCCTCCGCTCGCTCCATCCCTCCGCTCCCTCCATCCCTCCGCTCCCTCCATCCCTCCGCTCGCTCCATCCCTCCGCTCCATCCCTCCGCTCCATCCCTCCGCTCGCTCCATCCCTCCGCTCGCTCCATCCCTCCGCTCCGCTCCATCCCTCCGCTCCCTCCATCCCTCCGCTCCCTCCATCCCTCCGCTCCCTCCATCCCTCCGCTCCCTCCATCCCTCCGCTCGCTCCATCCCTCCGCTCCCTCCATCCCTCCGCTCGCTCCATCCCTCCGCTCGCTCCATCCCTCCGCTCCATCCCTCCGCTCCCTCCATCCCTCCGCTCGCTCCATGGCTCCGTGCCCCTGTCCCTCTCCGGGGCTCCCCTCGCTGCCGTGCCCGCTGCCCGAGCCCCCCTGACCCCTCGGCAGCCCCGAGCCGCCGTCTCACCGCCCCAGCCGCGGGTCCCGCTCCACGGCTCCCGGAGTCCCCGTCCCCTCACGCCCCCGAGGGTGGGGCTCGGCCGTGCCCCCTCCCTTCATCCCTCCCTCCCTCCTCCCAGGGAAAAGTGTCTGAGCGCGCCGCGGCCGCGGCCGCTCACAAAGGCGGGGAAAGCGGCGGAGGGCGCTCGGGGCCAGCGCAGCCTCCGGCGGCCGTGGGGACGCTGCAGCCGCGCCGCGTCACGCACGCTCCCCTCCCCGTGCTCACGCCTTTCCAAAGTTTTGCCCGGGGAGCGCCAGCGGTGCCGGCCGGGGGAGGCAGCGTGGGGCTGCCCGTGCCCGCCGGGGTTAGCGCGGAGCGGCGCTGACGGTGCTGAGCGGAGCGCGGAGCGGCGCTGAGGGAGCGGAGAGGAACTCGGAGAGGAGCGCGGAGAGGAGCGCGGAGCGGCGCTGAGATCGCGGAGAGGAGCGCGGAGCGGAGCGCGGAGAGGAGCGCGGAGCGGCGCTGAGATCGCGGAGAGGAGCGCGGAGCGGAGCGCGGAGAGGAGCGCGGAGCGGCGCTGAGATCGCGGAGAGGAGCGCGGACAGAAGCGCGGAGAGGAGCGCGGAGAGGAGCGCGGAGCGGAGCGCGGAGAGGAGCGCGGAGCGGCGCTGAGATCGCGGAGAGGAGCGCGGAGAGGAGCGCGGAGCGGCGCAGAGATCGCGGAGAGGAGCTCGGACAGAAGCGCGGAGCCGGCCCGCGCTCGGGGCGATGGCGATGGCGATGGCGCGGGCGGCGGGCGCGCAGAGCTAACGGCGGAGGAGCCCCCGGAGCCCCGGGGCCGGCGGGACGTGGCCCGGCCCCTCGGCGGCCCCTCGGCATGGCGCGGGCGGCCCGGCTGCTGCTCGGAGCGCTGCTCTGCGGAGGTGAGGGGCGCGGGGGGCGCGGGGGCGCGGGGGCGCGGAGCGGGCACCAGTTGAGCGCGCACGGGCGGATCCAACTCCTTCCCGAGCCCGGAGCGCTCCTGTCAGCCGTGTGAACTAAGCTGAGCTGTCCCTTCCTCCACTTCCCCCTGCCCTTCCTTTAAATCCTGCCTCTGCCTCTCTCTGCTGCCTTCCCTCTGCCCGGCTGTGTGAGTGGTGGGAAACCTTTTCCAGCTTGCGTTTGTCTGAGATGAGACACGGGCAAAGTTCGCTTTCGTCCTCGACGGATGATTTTACAGATGCGTGTTAATGACTGCGTTGTGTTAAAGGAGCTTCTCTGTGGGAGGGGGCTGGAGCGGGATTTGGGTGAGAGCTCCGGGAGCAGCACGGTGACAGTGTTTGGGAACAGCGTCCTTTAAATTATACTGGAACTGTGCGGTGTTAGCTCCGGAGTCTGGAGGGAAGAGATGTCACCTGGGTTGGACACGATGCTTGTTATCTTGATCAAAGGGACAGCCGAGGAACAGGTTTGGCTTAGCGGAGAGGTCATTTGAATGATCTGCAGGTTTTTCCTCATCGCTGAACTTCAGTGGTGAGAGAGTTCCTTTGACAAAGGCAAATCTCTTGTGAAGCGGCTCAGGGATGCAGACAGTGCACGCTCCCAAGGGGGATTTCTGTGCAGGGCAGTGGGTGACTGCCGTGTCTCAACACTTCTCGTTTCCTCGCTCAGACGAAACGTGATGGTTGTGGATGCTTTATTAAACCGTGCCCTCCTCCCTGTCTGGGTGGGAGGGTGTGGAAACTTCCTAAGCTATCTGCAATGCCCGCTGTTGTTTCCAATCCGAGGAATAAAAACATAATTTTGCCCTTTATCCTGCTGGTATTAGTGGTGCTCTTTGACTGTGGTAGGAAGATTACTCCTAAAAGACTCTTCATTGTTTAGCTCGGTCCCGTCCTGCCAACCTCTCGCCCAGGGCAGTCGATTGTGGAGGCAGCCCTGAGAGATACAGAGGTATCTCAAGGGTGAAGCAAGAGCGGGATCAGGAGCAATCCATAAAGGGACTTTTCCCACCCCGGTCGGCAGGGGAAACAAAATATTTGGCAGAAAATGGCCTCTCACTGCCGGTCATTTCAACCTGCACTATAATTAACGGAGAGCCCAGTGACTCGACACGCTCTGGACGTGCCGATGTGAAGAGTCTTTAAAATGCAGGTTTCTGTTCTGACTGTAGCCTGGAGGGGAGAACTGTGTCAGCCTCGTGCTCACCTTGGGACGCTGCCCGGGATGAAGGTCTGTGAGGAGCGCCTGGCGTTCCGTGGGGATGCTCTGACGGCCCCAGGCGCATCCCCTGCAAGGAGCCTTTAATAAGCGGGGTTGGCACCCAGATAGAGACACTTCTCTGTGACAGCACTTACACGACAGAAACAGGCGGTTGTGGTTCTTCGTGAAGGTAGGAGAAAGTGCTCCAGGGAGAGCTGATAAACAGCCCGGCTGCTGGAGCCGTGTGTCCCTGCTGGAGCTTGTCTCAGCCGTGCAGGAGAGCAGTCGGGAGCGGTGCCCCGGCCAGGCGCTGCCAGCGCTGCTGCTCCGGGGCTCTGCTCGGCCAGAAAACACGGAATATCACTTTCCTTCAGGGAAGAAAAGCAGAGGTTCTGAGCGGGGGAGTTGGCCTCTCAGCATTGTTGGGCACTGTACGATTTAGAAAAGAGCCACTTAATTAAACTTCTTTAATAAGGTGTTTGTATGGTTTCCTGCGGAGCTTTAATGAGCGTTTCATTTGCGCTCCTCTCGTGTATTTGCGCTCTCTTTGTTGCCGTGTGAGGATAGTGATTGTTCTTGAGAGCTAAAGTCCAACTAAATGAAAGTCACTTCATAGCTCGCAAGCAAAAACGTTTGTAAATGTGCTGAGAAACTTACTGTTATAGGCAAGTTGTCATTTGCTATTTAAAGAGCTATATTTACTTCTCCAAACTCATTAGCATCTGCTATCAGGCTTGAATTTCTAAGAAAATTCTCCTGAAATGTTGCCTTAGGCCTCAGTGTGCCATTATGCCGGGGTTATTATCTGGCCAATAATGTTAATTCATTCAATCTCAAGAAAGAGGCTTGGCATTTAATTTAAGCCATGCCTCTAGTCAGGCCAGGGTGTGTAAAAGTCAGTGTGCAAAAGTGCTCTTGTGTTTAGGTGCAAGCACATGTTTTACATACCAATTATTGGATGGCTGCTCCTTAGGTGGAGAGGATGTGTGCGAAATTGTATTTACATAAGTAAATCCCAAGTGTGTATATATTCCTTTCAGGAAATGACCTCTTTTCAGCAAAGTGCTAATGCGTGTGCTTAAGCCCCTTTATAGCCTATAGGAGGTATTCATGAGCTTGAGGGAAGATTATTTATTTATTTTAATAGCTTTTCTGAGGCAGAGCGTAAATGCGAACACACATGCACAGACTTCATTTTGTGATGCATAGGTAAGTGGGAATCTTCATTTTCCTATTAGCAGCGAGCTAGAACAAGGCTCACAGAAACTGCACAGGGTAAACCCTAAAACAGCTTTTAAGGATGCGCGGCTTGAGAACCGATTTGTTTGCACAAGCATCTGTCAGTGCAAGGAAGTGTTGGACAGGAGCGGCTGTTAAAGGTGCATGGAGTTAGCAGGATTTTAGGTGCAGCGGCAGTGTTTGAGCACAAGTGCAAACACAGCTGTGCATCCATAGGTTGGCACGGCAGCTGCCGGGGTTCTGCTCTGCCTTTGCTCATCCCACAGACCCGCAGCACGTCCTTGTTTTAGTTACACTGCAGGGGACACTGACTGGGGCTCTTTATCTTGAGTATTGTTTCACTCTGGTTTAAAATTAATCAAGCAGCGAGGTTTTGGGGTTTTTAATATCGTATTTTGGGAGTTCAGTAGCATGGCATGCGCTACTGAAAACTTCCTAAATTTCCTTTTTCTCAATTTCATCACGTTAGCGCTAGCCAAGAGCACAGCAGGAACTTGCATTATGTTAAATTATAGCTGCGTGGAGGTTTTTATAAGTGGCTAATCTCTCTTCTGGATGGAACCCTTTCAAAACGGAGATAGCGCTGTTAATATTCCACTTTACTTTGTTTTCATATTTGGTAGTAGATCAAAGTTTATTAGACACTGTACTTACCTAGTAAAACACCCAGCAGTTGTACCACAAATGGCTGTTCAAAGCTGCTCCTAAGTGCAGGGCTGTGATATAAAATATCACCCCTGTAATCGCTTTTCTAATGCATAAATGTGTGTCTGGCTCTCCAATTGCAGAACTTAATATCTGTGCGAAATTAAGTACTAAACAGCACGATGTCACGTTTTCTTAAACGGCCAAATATCAGCAAGTATTGACAAATTCTGTTCATTGGGATGAAGGGATGGGGTTTTATGGTGAACTGGGATTTAGTTCCATGTTTTTAAACTCTAATGACAAAGCAGAAGTTCAGCACTACTGTAAAGGTAAGGAATAGCCAGAAACTCTGTGAATAACGGCAAATTTGCCAAAAGTGTTGGAACGCCAACTTTCCTGGTTAGAATTTTCAAGGCAATGCCCCTCTGCAGTAAACCTTTCAGAGCTTTTGTTCCCAGGTGTGGTTAAGGTTGTGTCTAAGACAGTTAAGTGACAAATAAGTAGATTAAAGCCTGCAATCTTCAGGGTGAGATCATGCCATTAAAGAGGTGTCAGAGATTTCTTGTGCAGAATCCCAATTTTCTCCAGGGAAAACTTTTTCTTTGCAAGCAAGCGTGTGCTGCCACAGCGAGATTTTGGCAGTGGTTCATATCTGGCACGCTCCACTAGATGCGTCCCAGCTATTCCCAGAGACACAAAAAGCGTATTATGATAAAAGATGTAAGATGGCAACAAGTTTGGGAGAACTGGTGTGTAAGGGCAGTAATGGAAAACCACCTAATAGGGATGTTAAAAAGGTAAATGTGAGGGAAAGCAAATGCACGTTGTGGCCTGTGCATGACTTTGGAGGAGACATTTACTGTGCAGCAGGGAGAGCTGGTTCCACAGAGGAGAGGGTTCGGCGTGAGGAAGGCTGTTAGCAGCAGTTGTACCTGGTCTGTGCTCTCAGGATCACCTCTGCCTTGCTGCTTCTGTCAATCATTTTTCTTTTTCTCTCTGTCTCTTATCCACTGTGATTGCCACTTTGGGGAAAGACTTCACCCTGGTTTGGCCACCTTGTCCCAAGTGGGACTTTTTGGTTTGTTCAGTATCTAAGCACCCCAGGGATAAAGATACAGGTGATATTTTGGGATGCTGTAAGGTGTTAGCTTAAGGTATTTGGCTGAAATTTGACTTGCCTGTCCTTGGTAGTCATTAGCAATAACTTTCTGGCCAGAAAAGTTGTTTTTGTCTCGTTCAAAGTCTTGTCCTGACTTGCTCTTAGAGGCCCGAGTCCTTTATATTTTATTCAGCCTTCCTTACAGACTCAGTACCCTGGCAAAACAGTTTCACAGTGTTCAGCTCTTCAAGCAGTTGTACTGTTTTGTGTTCTGTGGACTGGCTCAGGCTCTAGTGACAGATGTGACCCCTTTGAAACAGGGACGGACAAATGGTGCATTGAAAGTTCATAGCTTCTGCAGTCTCCTCACTCAGAGGTATCTGGTGAAAGCCTGCGGATGCATCTCGCTTTGGAAAGAATTTCAGCCCCAGCAGTGCCTGTGTTTTAGTTAGCAAATGGAAATGCTCTCTCTCTTTATCTATTTGTTCGCATTTTTTTGGGTCAATACACAGCCTCAGGTCAGCATTTTTCTTTTCAGCTGTATCTAGTGAAATGACCCAGTGATTGTACTCTTCTATTTACCTTGCTAGTCTAAAGCATATTAATCTGTAGAGCTCGGACTCCATAAACAAAGTGTCGTCCCCATCACTGAAATCGCTGGCAGCTTTGCAGCCCTGGTCAGTTAAGTGAACTTTTCGTTAGGGAAGTGCATTGGGGCTGAGTGGTTCTTCGCCACTTCACTTCAGAAGCGTGCTAATGCCTTCCGAGTGCAGCACTGACATCCTGGGTCAGTGACTTTGTGCTTGGGGACAGCCTTTCCTGGCACTTTTTTTTTTTTTTTTTTTTTTGCTTGGATAACAGAGATCATGTCAGCTGTAGTGCCACTGTCATTAGCCAAAGCCTCCTCTTACAACTGTGCAGTTTTAGCAGCTTGACAGATGTGAGCAGCCACACAAATCCCCTCAAGTGGGCACTTTTATCGTACCCTGCTGCGAGAATTTAACCTGATTTTGCCATCCACTGGGGTTACAAGGGTCATGGGTAAGGTCAGACATCTTTTTTTTGTTGTTAATAATTTCTTCTCACATCCTAGTTTAAATATCCTCCAGTTGTTGTGAAGTTTCTATAATTCTACAGAAGCTCAGGGTGAAATTTAAAATATTTTTATCATCATTGCATTAATGGCTGTTGCCAAAATGTTTGGTGCTTTTAGCTGTGTATTTCTCTATGAGAGAACCACCCTGCTGTAAGTGACTTGCCCTTTCCAATACCATGAAGCCAACACTAAGCCCCAAAACAGTGGTTAGGAATTTGACATTTATGTGAAGACTTTGAAGATAATCAAGAAGGTGGAGTTTGAAAAAGCTTCTTATTTATGAAAAAAAGTGAGCAAACAAACAAAAAGAAATTTTGAAATAAATTTATGTTTTTGGACGGAAAAAAAGACTGAATTGTTCCATGAGTACATTTAAACATCAGATTTTCTGTGCCCAAAGAGGAAATCTTAAGTAAATAAAAGGAAAGCAGATGTCCCCTGATGCTGATACAACAGAGGGGTTGCACTGCTGGATTGTGCTCATTACCTGCAGCAAGCAGTCCCAGGGTGTAGATGTTGAAATATCCTCACCAATATATTTAAAGTTTTATTATTTAGGTAACTGCTCCATTTTGCTGCTTGGTACCATTTTTCAACTGGGCAGCTCTTCATTTGAAAATATTTTTGGGACAGATATAATTTACAAGACAATTTGTTTTTAAAATTGGGCTTGCATCCCAAATTTTCTTAGATGATTTCTCTATTTTTGGTGAACTATTTCACATAAAGGGACCATTTTGACTTGAAGGAGATGTATTTAGATACAAAGTGACAGATATTCTGTAATGTTTTTCTGTAATACTGTATTGCTGTTACAAAAATGAACCGTTTAACTGCGATGAAAAGATTTGTCATTCCAAACAACTTCTGAAAAGCATTGTAGCTTTTTGTAACCATTTAATTTTTCCTTCTGATTAAGAGCGAAAGTTCACTTTTGAAGTGTTGGTTTCTGTCCTTGTGAAATTCCGTTTTCTAGCCAGTTGTATTGCCTGAGGGTGCTGTTCCTTTCCAGCTTGAGCCAATGGAAATTGATGCTGCCAGGTTTCTGCCCTCTCCCAAACTGAGCTGCCCTCTTCTTGTGCCAACCCTGGCATGCTTCTAATTCCTCTGGAAACTGCTCCAGGGGAGATAAAGCACATCAAATACACTTTTTTTTTTTTTTTTTTTTAGATAAAGAGTGAGTTTGTATCACCTTGGGATCAGCTTACTGCTTGAACAAGCAAGAAGTGGGGAGGGACAGCAGAGCTGAGCTGGGTGCTGCAGAGCAGCAGTTGCAGCGGTGTGGCTTTAATTTAATTTGTCCCTGGGACACTCCAGGGGAAAAAAAAAAAAAAAAAGGGATTGTTCTGGGAGCTGCTTACATCATATATCCACTGCAGGATATTAAACACTGAGAGGTTAGAGAACGTGAGAGGCGCTCTGTAAACGATGCAGCTTTGATTTCTGTATCGGGGGGAGTTTTTTTCTCATTTTGCTGGTTCTGTATCATGCTGAACAAATAAAAGTGAGGCTTACATTAATACACTGCCATTTCCTCATGCAGGTAGAATGTGCTTTTTGATGCTTCAGATAAAACTGTGTTTTCCTGAGCTCAAATGAAACGCAGACCACCGCCACAGCAAACCAAAAAAAGCCCCAAACCCTGAGTTTCTTGCACTGTTATTTCAAACAGGATTGGTAGTATCACTTCTTATTACAGTTGTCATTAGCAGAGCTTGGTTTTAGTTTCTTACAAATTCCCCAGCCATTAACTGTTTCAGCTGAAGCATTGCGTGCCAAGCATCTGCCTCAGATTGAACACATTTTTTTTTCTTTTCCAGAACTTCAGCCAAGAATTCAGTGGTTTACAAGAACAGAGCTCGTGGAGGGGGGCGGGGGCAGAAACTCTGGATTTTCCTTTGT
Source organism: Hirundo rustica (assembly GCF_015227805.2). Classification (NCBI taxonomy): domain Eukaryota; kingdom Metazoa; phylum Chordata; class Aves; order Passeriformes; family Hirundinidae; genus Hirundo; species Hirundo rustica. Next base: position 1,177,560 of record NC_053466.1, on the reverse strand, counting down.
TTAGAAATAGTTGCTGAGCTCTTGTTTGAGAAGCACTGATACCCTGATGGAACCTGGGAGGTTGCTGGGAAGACATTGCTCGGGCGGTTTGATGGGACGTCACGTCAGCAGCATTTGAAAGGATAATTTTGCTCATGACAGGGGAAGAGTGGATGTGTCCCTAGAGCTAGAACCTGTGGGAATTGCGAGCTCTGCCCTCCTGGCAGCTGCAGGTGCTCTCTGTGGGAGCCTGACCCGGGCAGAGCCGTGGGCAGGGGCAGCGCCCATCCCCTGCGCCTCCAGGACGCTCCCCTGGAGCAGGGATGGACACGGGGGCACAGAGCTTCTGAGGTGTCTCCTGCCCCAGTGCCCCTGCCACCAGGAACCTCCCTCAGGGGGACGCCGAGTCGGGCCCTGCCGCTTTGTGATTTAATTACGGGGTTTAATTGCTGCTGGCTGCAGCTGGATTCCCCCGTCAGTCACTGGACAGTGCCACCAGACGTGTTTGCAGGCTGCAGCCTGACCAGTGCCCCCGCTGCCCGGAAAGTCTCCGATCCACACGCTCGTCTCCAGCCGTCCTCGGGGTGTGCTGCTGGAGGCAGTTAATTATGCCTTATCCATCTTTATTCTTTTCAATTGTTTTCTCACAACTTGAAGTGGTGGGTTTTTTGGTTTTGTTTTTTTTTTTTTTTTTTTTTTTTTTTTTAACTTTCTAATTTCACATCTCTCTGGAAACAGCCAGAATGTTTGATTTTTTTGCACTGTAGAATCAAATGACCTCGCGCTCTGCTGGCGTGAAATAAAGAGTAGCAAACAGAATAAATAACTACTGTGGGGAAGTTAATATAGTATTGACTTCTCAATACCTGTTCATTTTCACTGATGAGAACATGAGGGGAGAGGGAGATTGAATTTAGCTGCCCCTTAGTGAGGGGTGGATACCTACTTGTGAATAATATCCTAAAAACTCATGAGGCTTTCACTTTTACTACAGATCTGTGTAAAATCTTACAGAGCATAGATTTGTATTACAGCTTTGTCAGAGTTCATAGCACACTTTGTTGTTATTCCTTGCATTCCCACCTTTTTAATGATGAGTTTAGGCTTTCTCCATCTCTGCTCTTTTGGTGGGGTGTGAGATTTGGTGATGTTTCGTGGCTCCAGGTGTGCAGCATTGAGCAGTTTGGATGGAAAAGATGCTTCTCCTTGTGCACAGCTGTGATTTGGGATTTAGACTCGACTCATGAGCATGTGGGTGGCACAGCTAGAAAAGGCTCCACGTTTTCTGGGCAGCGTGTGTGCTGTGAAATGTTTGTTGGGTGACTTTGTGTGATTTGGCACCGGTAGCCAGGGAGAGCTGCACCTGCCTAACCTGGGTGTAAATCCTCTGCCTCCTGCAAGAGCTGATGTGACACTGCATGAGCGTGTGATTCTTCTTGGCTGGGTCTCTCCTGTCTATCCTGCTGTGTCTTCAAACCTTTGTCTTTTAGATGGCCTTCTTTTTACTATCAAAATAAGTTGTTCTACTACTTGGCAGAGTGACTAATTGCTAGATTTTCCATCTTTTGTAGGTGCTCAAAAAGACAGTGTTTTATGACAGATGTTACTGAGCTCATACTGTATCAAATGCCTTTGTGCTTCTCTTTTTCATAATTACACCCTTGATAATTGCAGAACGAAATCTGTTAAAGGAATTCCGAAATAGGGAACTCTCTTCCCATGTATATGTGTTGAACGTGCTCCCTTGTCATTCCCTCAGAGTGAGAAAAGGGAAGAGCAAGGAACTCCAAGTGGTGCTCCCTATTTTCTGTAATTCTCTCCCCAGCTGTATGTGCAGGTGTGAATGCTGAGGTAAAATGTCAGATTTCACTTGTTCGTCTGTAAAATGGAAATGACTGGGTTCCCTTTTTGTTACCATAATGCGAGTAAGAAAAACATTACTTTACTTTGGGGTAAATGGCAAGCTCTTTTTCCAGCAGTGCCTGCAGCTGGTTAGGGAGTACTGTGAATTATTGCTGTTCCGTTTTTACTGAGGGATAACCCCACTCTGATAAAAGATCAGGATCACGTGATAGTGCTGAACAACTCCTGCAGGTGCCCATGAGTTACATTTCCATATTGATTCCATAAGCTGATGTGTTGTGCTCTGGGATGTCAGCAAGCTGGTCAGAGGAACTTTTCCAATTGTACGTGACACAATGGAATTAGAATATTCTCCTTTTTTCCTTTGGAGTGTCGTGGGCAGTCTGGAGATAAAAGGGTGGCTCTGACCGGTCTTGAAAGACAAATGTGGAAACACCTATAGTGCCAGGCCTGTCTGGAAGGCTTTTATTGCATTATGCCCTTATTCAAAGGACCAGAGATTCGTGTGTTGCCGTGGCTGTTTCATGGATTAAAGCTGGATATCACAGTAGTTCAGGCTCAAAGCTCCACGAGTCCTCAAAGCTTCAGGCTTCCATTGAACTTTAGTCTTGGTTTTGAAAATTCATTTAGAATTAAATTAGCTGTAGCGATGAAACTGTGGCACTTTAATAGGAATCATCAGATGACATTTAAACATGATCCTGTGGTGCAGTCATGTCAGAACTGGTTTGAGGTAAAAAAATCATACCTTTAGGCAATGTTGTGCAGGAAAGTCGCAGAATGCAAATGGTTCCTTTGAACGGAACTTACACTGATTTGTTTTTGTTTTGAGAAGAGGAGAAGGATCCACCTTTGTCAGCTGCTGAGATGTGTGGATTGGAATTGAATCCACAGTTCTGAGTACCTCTAAAATTTGGATCCTGATCTAGACCCTGAAATGCATCTCTCAGCTTTATAGAGCAAAGCAATCCGACACTGCTTCCAAACCCATTTAGACTTTAGTGACATTGTGACCTTTTTTTGCACTTTGTGCCTCTCGCACCTTCTCCCTTCTTTTTTCCTTTAATGAGGGTGTGTCACATTGGAGCCGTGGGTTTCCAGGGTTTATTAATTTCTCTAGACTTTTCCTAGTTCATTATTTTACGACTGTGGACTTTTCTGGAGTTAAAGAAGAGATTTTAGTGTTAGAACCTGCACGTGAAGACCTGCCAAGACACTGGCATGAGCTGTTGGCTGCCGGAGTTTATTTATCTCACAAGTCATGGTTGCTTGGTAAAGTGCCTTCAGCCCACCTTGTTTTCCATGCAATTTCCCTTCCAGCGCACAAAACTGGCTGTGATGTGTCAGACATTCACAGTGTTATCCACAGACAGATAATAGTTTGCAATGATTTTTTTTTTTTTCTCCCCCAGCATTTGTGTATTCCTTTGTTGGAAGAGGGGAAAGTTCAGGATGCCAGGTATAATTTGGCACTGCTAGACTGTGTCAGAGTTGAAGTGGTTTTGGAAATTTCTCTCTTTTCATGATAATTATGCTCTTTATAAGTGATAGGTGCAGTTCAGATAGAACTGTTCTGGTATTTTTCATGAGAGGATGCTTGGAACAATCTGAGTCCATTTACTCAGCTTATTAAAAGACATTTAATACAAATTATTTGGCTGTTACAAGTAAGGGAATTTTAAATGTATTTATCCTTGATTACTTATTTGGTTTTCACCTCTAAAGAAATAAAATGTAACCAGAATTTTCCTTACTCTGCCCTGTGCCGTGCAGTAGCCTTGCACAGTTTCTGGACACAGAGAGAAACTCAGTTTTGGTGGAATTTTGTTCCAGGGTTTATCAGCACAGCAGTTACCCATTTCATCTGTGACTTTACCCAATAATAGTTCATGTGCTGGTTTCTGGCTTCACCTGGTGCTGAGAACTCCTGAATGTCCGTGTTCTTTCCACCTGACACACCTCCACCTGATGGGAGGGAGGGAGGGAGGAAAGCACAGTGTTTCCATCAGTGGACAACAGAGGTTGGGTTTGTGGTTTTTATTGGCAAGTGGGGCTTGAAACTCAGTTTTGGGTGTCAATTTAATGGCTCAAGTTACTGTTACTGGTGATCAAGCGAGTGGCCTTTGTTCAGGAGGGTGATTTGGGTTGCCAAAAGTAGCCATCTGCTTCAGAGGGAGGGGATTCTCTCTCCGGGGTGCAGCTGGGAGCGTTTTCTGTCCCTTGGGCTGGTGGGAAGGATTTAATTGTGCACAGGTGCTGGTAATGACAGCGCTGTAATCACAGGTGAACTTAATTCAATGCAATTCTGTCTCAGTTACCTCAGGGGCTCGGAGCTCCGGGGAGGTGGCCAGCGCTTTTTGGGAATTCATCCTGTTTGCACAGACTTCTAGATAAAATTGAGATCCTAAACTGCTCTCTGCTCCAGTGATCACACAAGAGTAAGGAATGCTTCCAGGGGATAATTCACATTGAGGGGATGTTTTGGCTCCCAAAGGACCTTTCTTCCATCTGCAGAGTGAGTTTGTATTTCTGGGCGTCAAATGGGGGTGAAAAGCTCCGTTTTCTGTTAGTTGTTCTCTGTTTTGTGAATTTATCCACGTATTACTCTAATAAGCAATCCAACCTTCTTAGAAGACAGCCTGGGAGTTGCCAGCCTCTGTTTCTGGTAAATTTCTGTTTGTTATTGAAGAAATGCACTTGTGTTTATATTGAAATTTACTACACTAAAATGGCACAAAAGTAAATAGCACTCTACATAAGTGCAGGGTGAATATGCACCCCCCACCTCAGCCTCCCTTGTATGCTTTCTAATTTGTCTCACCACATTTCAGGTTTTAGCCCCTCTTGCCTGAAAATGAAATCAAACAGTGGGAGCTTTTGGGAGACAGTTTTGAAGAACATAAAATGCAAACCACATGGTGCATTCCCGATGTGAAGATTTAATGGGAAATCTTTCTTCATTGGGAAAACAAACTCTGCTGGGTTTACTAAGTGACATTTCAAAGCAGTTGGAGATGAAAGGCCTGTGGTCTAATTCATTGCATATGTGATATTTCCTACTGGATAGGTGTGATGTTGAAAAAGAAGCCGGGGAAGTGCAGTAAAGCTGGGGGGGTTTTGGTCTGAGCTGGTGGTTTAAAAATGGGTCTGATCACGTTTTTCTTGCCACAGAGTGGCAGGTACCCGTGATCAGAAAGTCACAGTTAGAGTAACTGTTCAGCACTTGGCACTATAATACTTTTTAAATAGGACTTTCTCAAGCTGTAGCAGTTTCAGCTGAGGCTTTTCATGGTGTGTGTTTTCTGACTGATTCAGAAGAGTCTCTGTGAAGTGGTTCAGTTGTTTCTGAGAACAAAGGCAGCTGGAGAATCCTGAGTTCTAGCCAGCTAGAATCAGTTCCAGGAGCAGCGCTAGCTGGGTTAAATCCTGTGATTTTCACTTTCGGAGGCAAAGATAGATGGTGTTTTCCTTAATCTCTCTTTCTGAAGTGATGATGATGTATGAATGCTAGCATTCATTTTTACTGAGTGAGAGTCACAACTGCAGATAACTCCTGCAAACATGCCCCTGCATTACAAAAAGGCACATAAAAAGGGGGAAGAAAATATTTTGAAGCTTTTGGTCTAATTCCACAAAAAAAATCTGTTCAAAGTTGCCAGACTTTTCGAGTCAGAAGACCGGGTTTAGCCTGCTGTTAGTGCAGGACGGAGGTGGCGGCGGCAGCGTTATTCTGGGAGTGCTGTCTTTGGGGAGCAGGCTGCCTGTGGGGTGGCAGAGCTGCAGATGGAGCCTCCTGGGTTTGTTGCTCAGGGTGAGCCCAGCAGAGCTCTCATCCTTCTCCAGGGAGGAGGGAGCGCTCAGGGCGCGCCAGGGGTTAAGGAGCAGGTGCTCATCCAGGGGCCTGCTGTCGCATTTTGCACACAGGATGGATAGCTTCCTGGGGAAAAAATCCTGGTTTGGGGGCTGAAGGAGGGTTTTGTCTGTTTATTACAGAAGCTGCAAGGTGTGGGGATGGCAGGGGCTCGGCGTGGCTTTCCCTGGGCAGCCTGAGAGCAGCTCTGGGGTTCGGGGCAGTGTTGTGGCTCTCGCTGGTTTTCGCACTCACTGTTGGTGGCAGCATCCTGGAACGTGTTTTTAGCAGCTGTTGTTTTCATCTTCTTTTTTGCCAGAGTTGGGATTAAATGCTCCAGACGGTGTTTCTTGTTTGGATTCAGATGTTTATTAATTCTTATCTGTGTTACAGTCTCACAAACTGTGAGTTCTGCAGCACTTCAAGCTAACAAAGTAAAAACGGACCTGTATCTATCTCTCTACAAGGCCTTTTAAGCACAAACAGTCCAATTAAGAAATGACACCTAAATTATTTTTACTTTTAATCCAATAACCAACCACCTGTGGTCCACAATGTGGAATTTTCTATCCAACTACAAAACACCACCCAGACCCATGAAGAAGGTGAAAAAGAAGGACTCAGCCTCTGCCCTAAAACCTCCACCTTGCTTTATATCTATTACTGTATTCTAAACCCTTAAACTCTGAGTTTTGCACCCTGTGACATCACACACTTCTATCCAAACCCCACACCCACAATCCCAGTGCTGTCACTCCATTTTGGGATCCTTCTCCACGGCCCCAGGTCAGTGCAGTGTTTGCTGGGGGTCAGAGGCTGGCAGCACAGAAATCCTGGAATTCCCAGTGCCCAGGGTTCCAACAAACAGCCCTTCCAAGACCAAATCCTTCGGAACCAAATGCAAGGCACAGAAGGAAGATAGGCAGAGGATATCTTGTTGTAGGCATCTTATATTTCCTCTCTGAAATTTCCCTCGGTGTTCAGGGCTCCATTTTCTGAATCCTTCCTTTATCTTCCCTTGCTGTAGCCGGATGTGCTGGATAAGTTTGCAGGTTAACTTGTGTCTCATGGAAGGAGCAAAGATTGTGGAAGGACAAAGAGAAGTTGAGTAACAGTCTGGGGAATTGTATTCTGTTCATGTTCCTGCTGCACAGCGCTATGCTGGGGAAAAAAGGCACATTTCTGTTATGCTTTGATATTTTTTATAGCTGTCCCTGATGGAAGCAGGAGATTTGATCAGAACTTGCACTAACACTGAATCCTTCAGAAAATCAGGCCACAGGTTTTCTAAATTAGGCATCTGTATTAGCAGATGCTTCTGAGAGTGCGGCTGCTAATTTTGCTGTGCTGCAGTTCAGCCTTTTAAAATCATGGAAAATTCTGTTCAAGCGAAGGGCTGTGTAAGTAAATGCATTAATATTTCTGAAGTGTGCTGTACAGTACCACAATAAGCTGCCAAAAAAGTTTATCAGAATGTTCATAATTCAGTGCAACCCTTGAATATTGTGTCTTGAATGACTGCATGGGGTTATACATAATGATAAAGAAATGGTGAGCAGCTGTCTGTTCTGTCAGCCTTACTCACGAGTACTCTGGAAGAAATAAATTGTCATTAAAGGCTGTATCTTAATGCATATGTATGTGGGGATGAATTAAGTTTAAGTCTGGATTTCCTTATTACTTTTTTAGTGCTTTCCTTGGCAAACTTAATGTTCTTTTTTTTTTGTGAAGGAACCTTCTGGCTCATTGTAGGCTATTCCTGCTGCTTTTAATATCCTTTGAGATTGATTCATGAAGTGCCAACATCTTGAGCTGTGGAAAAAGGGTAAGAATCCTAAAGACAGACCCTGGATACGCGAGAATAAATTTGAACTCGGACTCTTTCTGTGCCACTTTGATCTGAAAGAGGCATCTTGTGATTCAAAGGAGCTTTGCTGTTAACTAAGACCATGAATTTAGTCAGCTCCATTTTGATTAAAATCTTGATAGCATTAGCAAAATATAAAAAGACAACATCTGCTTCGGGTTTATTGGAGTGGTATTTTGGAAAACTAAAAGAGCTATGTCTGGTGATTTTTGAGTGTGTCTGTGTGGGATAACTGCTCGGAGGAAAAAATCGGTGTGGTGGGATGATCTCGAGAAGGTTTTTGCATTGGTGATGTTCAGTGGTTAACGTGCTGCTTGGCACAGGATGGGCTGGGGTGTGTTTCCCTTTCGCTGGCTGGGGGAAGCTGTGAGGAAAACAGGCAAGTGGAAGCAGGGGATGGAATCCATCCGTGGAAGGACGCTGGGATCCCTGCAGACCTGGAGGAGGTGGTGGTGGGCACAAATGCAGCTTGGATCTGTGCATGATTTGAAAATCCACCAACAGTGCAGGTCATGGGAAGGAAAGCCTTTGGCTTTTTGACTTCTTCAGGTCTCTGAGCAGAGAGCAGGAAGAGAAGAATCTCAAAGCAACGTTTTCCTATAAATTAATCTAGCGGCCACCTTTGGCTTGCTGGGTGTGCTCTGAGCAGTGTCAGAAGCATCTGCCTTTCCCTTTCTGCACACTGCATGCAGAAGAAATATGTTTCCCCCCACCAGATTTCAGATGTTGTAGAATCCCCTAAAAGCTCTTTGCAGCTGTCAGGGAATGAGGATTCAACACGTTGCAGAAAAGGCTGAGCACGCTGAAGGTCAGGGGTGGTATTGACCTGTATGGTTGATAAAAATTATTGCAAGAACCTCCCCCAGTTTTTAATCTGGTGTATTTTCTAGGATTCAATTTAATTTTTTTCTATGCTTCAACAACAAAAGTCAGACTTTCTTTAAGACCTTTATAAATATTCCTGCTAATTTAGCTATTGACAATGCAGCTGAGAAATCCACATACAGATTTTTTGAGTGTCGTGGTTAATGCTTTGGGAATTATGTTGTCCATTGTATGAAGTTCCTTACAGTCAGCTTGCAGAATGAAACTTTATTTGAATGTCAGAGTGGTAATTTCCTTCAGCAAGGTGCAGAAGTAGGCTTAAGACACTCCATCAATTAATTTATTTTGAAGAAAGAGAAATACTAAGTGTTCAGAGAGAAAGATAAACAGGAGTGTCCTCTTTTAAAGTCTCACACAAGTTTGTTCAATGGCTCTAGAGTTCCTTGGCTCTTCCTAGAGTGGCTGTCAGTGCCTTACCTGATGATATTTTCATCTGTTTACTGACACATCACCACTGAACTATAGCGCAGGAGATTCTTTAGCTGATAATTCAAGCTTTTATCCTCCTATCCCTCTTGAAAGAGGGCTTACTTGAAAGAAAAAATAAATATTTTGTAGGTTCTTTTTTACTGTGTGAACAGAGAGCAGTTATTTGTAGTTCTGAGGGCTTTCTTCTGGGACCTGTTTTGGTTTCCTCAGGAAATGTACCTTATTCTCTTTTTCCCTCCCTCGAATGTTGTCTATTAAAAACATCTAAGGGAACTGTGGTGTTCAAATAATTGTAACTGAGAGCAGAGCTCTCTGGTTTGAGCAGCCTGTGTTTCAGACACCTTCCTTTAATAAGCAGCAGTGACCTGGAGGGTTTCTCCTGAGCCGAGGTGGTGTGATAGCACAGAGGGGGGATGCATTGCAGATAAACCCCAGACTGAAATGCGGGTTTTTAACGCAGCCCAGCCCTGTGTGCTGTGCACAGAGAGCAGCTCGGGGCAGCGCCAGGCAGCTCTGGTTGCTGCAGCAGGGACCTGCCCCAGCTCCTGTGCTCCTCACCTGCCCTGCACACACCTGCCTCCGGAGGGAAATCCACCAGCTCGGCAGCAGGTGCAGCTTTGGCTTCTGGCCACGTCCTCCTTGACGGGACTAAGTTGGTTTTATACTTTGTTTTTTTGGATGTGGCCATTACGTTGGCCAAGCTCCCGCAGTAAATTATTTTTATGTGCCTAATTCATCCTGGATGAAACAGACCAATCCATTAAGGATTCTGCACTGTTATGTGTTCTCGTGGTGTATGACATCAGTAGAATGCCACGAGTTAATTATATTCTTAATTACAGCTTTGTATTGAATTAGGGATGTATTATCCATAGAATAATTGAAAACCTGCTGAGATCACGTCTGGTAACATCTAATTGTATCCCATGATTTTTTTTCCTCCTAAACTTTAAATAAAAACTGGCATTTCATTTAGCATGGTTTTAATTAATTGACATGAGAAATGTAATTAGAGCTGAGGCAACAGACCAACTATCTTAAAAAAAAACACTCAGAAATTAATGATATTTTGGGGAACAATTAACAGTTTTCAAAGCAGGCTCTATTCTCCTGCATTTCTGGAAAAACATTGAGCAGGCACAATTGGAGAGGAGTTGCTTCTGTCAGAAGCAAAGAAAGACTTGAATGTTCAGAGACGTTCTCAGTGCTCTTTCAACTTGAGGGAGCTCGATCCGCTGGCAGCTTCGGGCACAAGAAACCCAAGAACAGCCCAGGAAAAGCGCAGAGATGCCGTGGTTTTCCCAAGGGGTGAGAAGGACAGGGCATGGCTGCATTGCACCAGCAGAGCTTCCTGGTGGCCTGAGAGGCAGAGAATTTCTCTGCCAGCTTTAATTGTCTCCAGTGGAATTACCTCCTGCCTGCCAAGAGTTCCACCTCCATCCACATCAGGGCGAGCTGATGAGCTGGGCTGGTTTCCCTCTCTGCCTTTGTGTGGCGGAGTTGGTTTGCAAGCTGCTTCAGGTAACAGGGGAAAACTTCATTTCCTCTTCTCCTTCTTTCTGAGCTTTGCTTTGGCAGATTCTTGCCCTGAATTTCGTGGCTGTGGGTAGGTGAGTCAGGACCTGGAAGTGAGAACAGTGGCCAGGTAGTTGGCTAAAACACCGGGCATCTTTTCTCCTTTTTGGTAAAAACCTTGTCTGGCATCTTAAAGAAAACTCGCTGGACTTCAGAGAAGTCATGTGGGAAGGAAATGCAGTGAACAGTGTGTCCAGTGACAGAATTTCTGAGCCTGACTTCTAATCAGAAGCTTTGGGTCTGTCCTTTCTCACTTTCCTTTTGTAGGAGCCGTGGAAATTATTTGGCTTGTGTTTTGTTTAACAAATTGTGATTGTTTTTCTATTGGTCTTTTTCCATAGTGACAAAGCCTTTCATTGAAATCCACCTACCACAAAGCTTTAATTCCAGGGTGAAGAATAATACCCTTTGGCTGTTTGCAGGAAGATTTATTTGTTTCAGGACATACAGTTATTTCCTGTGTATAACCTGACTTAGAAGGGTTTTTTTTCTGTTTGATATCTCTAAAATTGATGTGCACTATTCAGCCCTGCCTATCGATAAATCTGCATCTGCTTTGTTTAGAATTGGAGAGCATATGCAGGGGTGACAGTGCTGTGTGAGAGCAGGTTTGAGGGATCTCGCTGTGCTTGGACACCAGCAGAAAAACCCTGGGTACATCAGCTGAAAGCTGGCTGGCAGCCACAGCACACAGAACGGAGGGAATGTTTGCCTAAAAGACTGGATTGTGTCAGGCGTGACGAAGCAGGAATTTTAGCTAAAACGTGTTAGCAAACTGAATGCTCGGAGCAAAAATAAGAATGCTCGTGCTCTTATCTTTGCTCACTTGAGGAGGCTGGGTTTGGGTTTTAATATAAAACATCAATGGAGGGAGGGGAAGGAAGCTCTGCGGAGTGTTCCTTGATTTTTAGGAATGCTGCTGGAGGTGGCTGCTGACTGTTTTGCCGTGGCTCTGTTTACATTCCTTGTGGAATATGCGTGCCCTTTACTCGCCTGTGGCTCGTGGGGCACGGGGCTGTCAGTCAGGCTGTAAAATACTTTAATTACCCCCTGCAGCAGACAGAGCAGAGAGAAAGGGTGGGAAGGGATGAAAGGGGTTCACTTGGAGCTTACTTTCTGACTGTCAGAAGAATGATAAACTGGAAGTCCTGGCTATTATTATCCCCCCTTTCTCCAGGAAAGGCATTCCTGATGGGGTGGGTGTGCTTTGTGGGTCCTGCTCGGAGTGCCTGAGGGAATGGCAGTGGCCACTGCAGAGGGGTGGCTCCGTGGACTTTTATGCAGCAGCACAGATAACCCAGAGCTGAGAGGGGGAGACACTTCCTCCCCCTGCTGCAGGACCAGTATGTGTTCATAACAGACTGTGATGGTATTTTTCTTAACTTTTTCTTCCTTTCAAATTCCTAATTTTCTTTTTTTTTTTTCTTTTTTCCATTGACATCAAAAACGCTTCCTCTCAGGTAGAGTTCTTCAGCAGTTAAATTGTGCTCATGTGGAATAAATGGGAGCCCCTGTTGCTCTAAGGTTTCTGAAAAGCTGTCTCAATTAATTAATAAACAGGTAGGAAGCTTTGCTGGAATACATGACCCTGCCTGCTCAAATTTTTTTATTTTTTCCTGGCCTGCTGTGTTCTTTGTTCATTACTTTTCTAATGATTTTGCATGCAGCTCAATGAGCAAATCACCATATTCGTATTTGTCCTCTGCTTGGGCTTTGCCCGTCAGCCACTGCTGCTCTGGCACGGTTCAGGGGACTCCTGCAATGGGAGAACAGGGCAGCTGGAGGCTCACAAATGAGTGCCAAGGTAATTCCTCTGCAGCCTTGTTCTACCACTGTATCCCCGTGTTCTTGGGGATGGAGGGAGTAGGGGATTTAATAATGGAGCAGATACGCTGTGGTTACAATGAGAAAAGGGCTTTTGGAGCCAGAAGCCGTTTCCTGGCAGTGAGGGGGTGCACTCAGCCCAGGCTGCAGTGAGCAGTGGCCATCGTGTCACTGCTTGGACTGGGATGGAGATGGAAAACTTCTGTGCTAGGAGGAGTCAGCTGTGGGAATGGTGTCAGAACCTTCATGCAAAGCTGGTTTGTTGGACTCACGTTTCCAGGAAAGGCTCCTCTTGTTTCCCAAGCCAGGGAATGCATCGGTAGGGACACAAACCGTGTGTCAGGCACAGAAAATCCCTTGCTGAGATCACATCAGCATCCTGTTTGCTCTGAACTGATGCTGGGATAAACTTTTGGGGGGCAGAGAAAAAGGGGATCCAATAGCCTGAATTGGTGAATTTAGGGAGCTTATATTTTCTTGCTGTGATTTCTGGCAGATTCCTGTCTCCTGAAGGCTGGAGAAGTGAGCTGACAGTAATGGGCAACCGTCTGTCTTCCCATCTCCCTCCAGTGTTGCCTAAGCCTCCCATTTTTCAGTGATAATGCTAAATGAAGTACGAGCTTGGACAGCAGCCAGGTGTCAGCACATGGCAGAAGGTTTTAATTCTGCTTTTAGAAACTAGATAAGTGGTGTGCTAATATAAGCTAATAAAAGCACAGCCTCTCCTCTCAGTTGGACAGCTTGAGAGTGAAGATGATCGTGACACTGCCGTGTTTCGGGGTTTTGTGCTGGAGCCCGTTAAAGCTGTGATTGTTACAGCTGTCTCTGTAAGGTGCTGTCTCACTATTATAACATCTATTTGGTTATGTGCAGTGACAGAGTGACCAGATACATTAATTCCCTGGGAAGCTCTTTGTCTCTTGATTATGTGCTTTTCTCACAGTCGTGTTCCGACTCAGATGCTGCTCAGGATCCATTGCTGCTGTCTCCTTTTCCATCCCAGTTCCAGCGCTGGGAGCTGTGTTTCTGAGCAATCACCAGGTTATTGCATTTAGCTGCTTCCTCTCTGGGAGCCCCCGATTTCTTTGGATGTGCTGGAGCTTGTGCCCAGGACAAGCTGATTGTGCTCTAGCGTGTGCATTCTGATGATCGCTGGAGACATCTGGTTTCACTGAAGAAATTCAAACCAGAATGCCTCTGAATGCACAAATGGACTGAAATTAGTGTTTTTAACATTAACTGCGGTAGTGCTTTTTAGCCTTTTTCTCTCATTCTCCACAGATTTTAACCCCTTCCACTCTTCAGCAAGTCTGTGCTTGGGTTTGTGTGTACTCCTCTGCAGCAGAGGAGGAAGGCTGCTTTAGTTTTGTGGCTTTTAAGTGTTTTAACATGTGGGATTACTGTGAATTGTTTTAGAGAGATAAGCAAAAAGAAAGCGCCCGCCTCTCCCGTTGTGAGACTGGCTCTGTTGTGGAAGGTGAGCATTTCTCCCCGACAAAATTCCAGTTACAGAGGCGCTTATTTGGCATGTTTTTGGCACTGAGGAATTTCAGGGTGCGAATCTGGGTTTGCAGAGCAGAGTGCTGTTTTCAGTGCATCAAAAAACTGGATCTGACTTCTGCAGTGCTGGACGGGTGCATTTAAAAGCTGCAGCTCCTCTGCCGGGGTTGCTGAGCAGATCCAGGACGAAGCTGTGCCAGCGCACTCGGAAGTGTCTCGATGGCTCCTTTGCCAGGCTGCTGTTTGCCAGCTGAATTTAGCATTCTCCTTCCCCTGATCAATGAATAGATTTTTCCCTCAGATCCTCTTTTATTTTTCGGTTTCCTCTGCAGCGGAGTTTTTTTTTCCCCTGTGGAAGATGAAATCTGTCACAGGGGCTTAGATTTATTAACTGCTGCCTGAGTCGCTTTGTGTGATGTCAGGGCAGGAGAGGAACTGATTGTGTCCTTAGAACTGGCTTAACAGAAAGGCTTTGGATAATTCTGTAGATTTTTAAGATGTTGTGTTGGCTTAAGTGATTAGTGTGAAAGCTTCAAAGAAGACTAAATATTTAAAGCTTTATTCTGCCCTTACTTGTACCCACGCATATCTCTGGATTTTCACATTGGAATGAAAAAGTAATTCTGCATCTCCCTTCCCTTTTTCACCTCTTCCCCAGTGGGATTGCACAGAGTTGGTATTCTCCCCTCCAGCTGTGGAATCCTGCCAGGTATTGGGCATGGGGGAGGCAGAGTGCCCTGGGAGGAGTGGCACCAGTGGCACCCAGGACATCACTGCCTGTCTTTAGCGATGGCTGCTGGGTGCTGCTCCTCTCCTGATCCCATTTGCCATCTGTGACAGTGCTGTGTCCAGGAACTGTTCGTTCAGCCAAGGTGAGAAACTCACTCAGCCTGGATTAACTTTTTACGCTCCCGTCGGGCACTGTGTGTCAGATTTGGGGTGGGAAGGACTGACTTGATCCTCTCTGTTCCCTTTGGACTATTTCCTTAGGGCTTTTCACACTTCACGTGCAGCTCGGCTGTGGATTTTGTCTTTGCCAGGTGAGTTCTGGTTATTCCACTGCCCCCCAGCTCCCCTTGCAGAAGTTTCTGCCTGGAGGGGCGTGCAGGGGTGCAGTTCTAAGGGAAGTGGGTATTCCTTGGCCCGCAGCACCGTTGCTGTGTGCTGGGCTGGGTGGCACAGCTGGCAATTCCTGCCAGCCCGGGTGAGGGATCAGTCATTGCCAGTGGGGTTAGTGAATTGATCAATAGCTGTATTTTCCTTTCTCTGGATGCCCGGGGGCTGAGGCAGGTGTGTGAATTGCCTCAGTAGCCCAGCAGAGCAGATATTTGCCTTTAGCCCCAGGCAGCCCTTCCCGATGGCTGCTTCCTGCTCTCCCCAAATTGCAGAGTACACCAAAGCCTCCCAGGAGCACTCCTGCGACTGTTTGGAAGGACTCTGTTGTCAGGCGCAGTGTGGAGATGCTTTCCCCGCGGACGGACCGCTCAGACCCGTTCAGCTGTGGAGCTGATGTGTGAGAGGAGTCTCTCAAATGTCACTTGAAGGAAAATGAATCTAATCACTGTGGCCCTGAGACAGGTTATGAACTGAGCCCCTCGTTAGCCTGTGCTCTGTGGTGACCTCTGCCAGCCACAGCAAGCAAACCAGGGCGCTGCTGTACGTGGCTGGAGGAGGATGCTGATTGTTCAGGATGTGGAGGGAGTTCCACCCCTGGAAAAAAAGCCTGGAGGACTTTTCATTGTAGCTTTGAAGGGCACAGCATTCGCTGTGATGATTCACTACTTCTGCCAATTTGTAGTTGAAAGGTGGGCTCTCTTCACTCAAACGGATTGGTGGTTCTGAAGAAAGCAAATTTAAGTTGGTTTTTAATCCTTTTTTCCTTAAGTAAGAGCATTGCTTTTCTCCCAGCTGTGCAGAAAGTGAATCTGATTGCTTTCAGTTGTTCCTTTGTGGAATTCACTTTCCCTCACAGTGACTGAGGAAGTGACTTGACTTTTTCATTATACTTTCGATAGTACAGATTGGCATGGAAGGTCCCTCTTGATCTTTCAGAAGTGGAATTGTAATTCAGGAGGAGGGAAGAGGGAAAATCTTTTAACTTCTCCCTCTTGCATGCCCAAGTTCTTTTTTTTTTTTTTTTTAATCGTTCCTGTGCAATGAAATATTCGCTACTGCTTAATAAAACCACATGGAGTTTATCACTGAGGTGGTGAATGGTGAAGCTTGAGAAGCTGCTGAGGAGTGTGTAGAGCTTTGGAGTTGATAGTGGAAGGCTGTGAGCTCTAAGAGGGGTCTGACTGCAGAAATCCTGGATCCCAGAGAGTCAGGATGACCCTTGGGCCCACAGGTGAGGGGCAAGATTCAGCTGATGCTCTGGACTAAGATTTATTCTAATCTGACTGTTCCCCACTTGGCACCTGCAAAGAAACAAAAACCTAAACTGAACATGGAGCATTTTGTCAGAGTGGGTACTTTTGCTATAAATGCCATTATCCTTTTCTTTTGGTAAGAGGATGAGGCTTCACTTTTACCTCTGCAATAACCAAGGTGTGACACGACACAGAAACATTCATTTAGCTGCTTGCTTTGGTACTTCTTCATGCTTAGAACACATACTCAGACTGTGCTCCTGAGTGTTCCCCTCCTTAAAAAAAACCCAAAACCAAACCAAAGGTGTGTAAATTTATTTATAGAAGTATTTTGGTGAGCTGTTCCCATGCCTGCCTGGTGCTTGGTGTGCACGTGGGGGAGTTCCCTCGGGTTTGTGTCTCCCTGGTGCCCTGGGGTGTATCCAGCAGGGGTGAGGAATGGGCACGGTGCTTTTCAGCCGGGTGACAGATTGCCGGGGAGGGAAGGAGAGCTCTCCAGCTCAGCTCGGGTGCTGTCCTCTGGGGAGAGGCAGACTCTCAGAAAATGTGCTGCCTGCTTCTGGGGGGGTTCCTTGGCTTAATCACATTGGGTTAGCGAGTTTCAGGGAGAGAACTGAGCAAGTGGCCGCTGGGGCAGCTGCAGTAGAAGAAAAACAAATGTAATAACTGGTATTTTCCGTCAGAATGTCGTTTCACGTTATGAACACTCAGGGTATTTCTTCATCCCCCGTGCATGCCCTCTCTGTGGCTCACTCTGGGAGAGTTTAGGCAATATATTGGTTTTTGAGCCAGCTTCTTCCCAGTTCTTCCCATCCTGCTTCCTTTGGGATCATGTTCTGCAGTTCAGCCATCCCTCATCAATTCCCTCTTCTCACCTCCTTTACAGGCTCACGAGCTGAAAGAAAAGTGATGCTTTCACAGTGAGTCCTGAGAACACCTGGGTCTGGATCCCTTAACGCTTTGGATCCTGCTTTTGTCCCTGAGAAGCCAGGCCGGCTCCCATTCCCGTCGGGAGCTGGGTGGGAGTTTGCGAGCTCAGAAATGGGCTTCTGAGCTCACTGGAAAGGGAATTGCAAACACTGGGTCCGGAGCAGCATCAAAAACATGACTTGGTTCTTTTCAGAAGGAAGTGGAGAATGAGAGATGTATGTCATTGAGACGCTGCCTCATTCATCGGTATCTTCTCTGAAATCTGGATATAATTAAAATGCCACAAAAGTTTAGCTGGAGCAAAGAGATATGGGCACTCTGTTAATATTGAAGAAGCCCTTTGACTTATACCAGTTGAGAATGTGATGCTGTAGAAAGGCTGTTAATAAGGAAGATGCTTTAAAGCTGGCTATTTTAAATGTATTTCTAAGTGGAAGAAGAGTTTTTTCGGTGCTGGTATTTAAATATTGTAATTTGCTATAAATAGTGGTTAAGAAAATGGAGACATTTGTGGAGTTCTGTTCTCCAGTGCTGGTGGCTTGAACCCATTTTCAGTAAAAACTCTTCAAATGCGTGCTGACTTGCAAAATGAGATTGCAGCGTGCTTCATCATACTGAAAAGCATATTTTATCACAAGGGTTTTGATAGAAATCAATATAGGATATTATACTTGTTAGAACTGTTCTATTAATACTAAAGAAGCTCCCCTTTTCCCCCAGGATACTTGGGTTACTTTACTTCCATTTACTTGCTTTGTGACGTCTTCTTTACTTTCTTTCTGTAGGAGACTAATTGCAGGAGCTCAGCTATATTGTGTTTTGAGGAATTAGCCATTAAATGGCACAGACTTAAAATCTTCCCTGATTGATAACATGTAACTGTCTGAATTGCAACAGTAATTCAGTGTAGCAGCCCTTGCTTATGAGGTGTAAAGTAATTTATCCTCGGTAATAAAACATCATTGTGTGCTCGCTAAGAGAAAATATTGAATTCATTCTTATTACTCTGTATTTTTGTATCTTGATTCTGTTCAAATTTCTGCTGTAATATGAAAAAATATTCAATTGCTTCTGTCCAGAAGATGACTTTGAAATCCTGTGCAGTGGAAAAAATCAAGACAAAGAACTGCCAAACAGGGGTTGTATTCTGTGAATGCGAATAGGTTCTGCACCATAATTAGTGATTTTCTGGGGCTGGACTGGAGGCCCTGTGTTTTCCTGGGAAAATACGTTTGATGTGTACCATCCCTAATTTCTGCAGTCCTGAATGAGCAGGCTCTAATTCTGCTGTAATGAACCATGTGTTAATGTTACAGCCTTCTGTCCAGCCAGGAGCCAAAACACCATGTCTGACTTTGTAATGAATCTTGCCGTGGTCTTGTTGACTCCGTGGGTAGGCTTTTGTTCCAGGCGTGCCCCCAGATACTGCAAGTTCTCACTGGAAGCTACAGAGCTTCCTCCACTTGTGCTGGGCTTTGCTCGATTTGCCAACTTTCCTGGAAAGCGTGAATGTTTCAAACCGCTGGGGGAATTGTTTGTTTGCTTGCTTGCTTGTTAGTTTGGGAACAGAGGGATTTAAAGCAGCGGAACTGACTAGAACTGGTTCTATTTCAGTTATGTTTCAGCTGTTTGTTTCCATTTTGTTTCCTTTCTCTCTTTTTTTTTTTTTTTTTAAGCTGTGAGTAGCACAGAACAGAGATAAGGGTTTGCTGTGTATCTCAAGGTGGAAAGTTTTATTCTTCTAGCCATCAGTTTCTCAGTGTCATTTAATAATGAGCCCTTGTTTCTCTGTTCTTATCAGTAACTCTTGCGTGTGGGTTGTTGTTCCATTCCTTTTCCTCAAATGATTTTCTGCTACGACGTTGTTTGGATTTTTTCGTTTGAGATCTTGCAGTCAGAGCACAGGGTTTGGCACAGGTACAGTCAGACCCAGGACGACACTGACTGACTTCAGGGGCTCTTTGGCATTGAGGGTGACTTACATGCTAATCAAGTGGGCAGAATTCCTCCTTCCCCGCAGGAAAAGCCCGTGAGAGCGGTTCTGGCTGCGGCTGTGCTCTGCAGTGGGTCCTGTGGTGGCCAGAGCAATGTTCCCCGAGTGCTGTCCTTCAGCCAGCAGCGTGGGGGCTCGGTTTCGGTGGGATCACATCCTCGTGGCGTGTGCCAGCATCCCGAGCTTTGGGGCTGTGCTTTGTGGGTCACAAAGCCATGCAAAGATTGTTACCACCGTGCAGAAGATCCCTGCTGGCTCCTGCAGGGTGCAGATTGGGAATATGCGAGTGTAAAGCAATGCCTGCTGTAAATGCTGGGCTGTGAGGTGGGTTTCTTAGGAATTTATGGCGCTCCTGCTCTGCTGGGGAGGCAGCGTGAAGAACCTTCTGCTGGAAGTACAGTGAGCTGCAGGCTTCTGACACATCTATCCAGTGCAAGCCAACCAGCTTCAAGAAAGAAAGGGTGAACAATTCTAACTACTGACAGGGAGTAGCCCAAGAAAGGTTCAAATTGTTCAGTGACGGGAATATGGATAGGAGAAGTCTGCTGCCCTGAAAATACCCAAGTTTGCTGGTTTTCAGGAGGCCAAACTTCCACGTCACGCTAGAGTTGTGTTGGTTTTCATGCGTATGGCTGGGTGAGTTTGCACATCGCCCAACTCAAGCGAGCACTTGTCCTCTTTGTCCGCGCGGCTCCTCCGCATTAGCATAGCTGTTACTCCCGCGAGCACGCCTTCATTCATCGCAGCTCAGCGCGGCAGTCGAGGAATTAATTACTCCGAGAAGGGGCAGGCCTCTTGTGAGGAGTTTCACAACTCGAGCTTTTAACGGGTCGCTGTCCCCCGCTGGGGCGCGGCGCAGCTTGTCCGGGCACTGCGCGGGTCAGCGCCTCGCCGTGCGCGGACGCGGTCACAGGAGATGCCGCGCCGCTTCCCCGCGCTCGTTCGCTTGGGGCTGCGGGAACAGGCAGCCGGGGAGATCCTAAGCCCTCGAGTCGCCGTTCACAGGAAGCAGGTTTTGAGATTCTCGTTAAAAGCAGAACAAAAATTAAAATAGTGCTTTATTTCAGCCCGCCTTGCCCAAGCGCTCACCTCGCCGAATCCTTCCGAAGCTGGGTGTCTGAGCGCAGCGCGTGTTCGTTTCATTATCTAATGTCGCTTATTGATTTTCATTAAAAACATGTCAGCATTGATTTTTCTAAAGCACCCTCGGAAATGCATTCTGACTTTTTTTTTTTTTTTTTTTTAATGTTGAATCCACTGCAGAGTCTCCCACTGAATCGGTCTAAAGCTGGATTATTTTCTGGCTGAGAAATGTTGATTAAATATTTTGATGTATGAGCGGTTAAGACCGCTTTAAGAACAAAGCGTGCCGCGGGGAAATGAACTGAGACAAGGGAGAGGCTGAAAGGGAGGATGCCATAAACCAGGCACTTTGTCCATTCATGCATTGTTATTTAAAGTTAGCGGTGGAAATAAGCTGAAGGCCTGGTGCTGTGTATGAGCATCAGTTCCCTCTCCAGATTGTATTGACATGAGAGGAGAAAGGAGATATTATTTTCAAATGTTAAATCTGAGTACAGGAGAGTACTGTCTTTTACCTCATTATGAGGACTTTTCAGGGAGCCTGGTGTATTTGTTGTGTAAGTTTTAAAATGCTGACAGTCACAGAATTTGGATTACCAGCTGATTTTGGCGTATGCCTGTGCTATTATTTTCCTGCTCTCCTTTCTCATATCTGAGAAATGTGTTCTTGGACCCATTCTTGGTTCGTGTGGTGATGTGCAGTGACACATGAGTGATGTTCTGGGGTCCCTCCCAGTGGCTCCTTTAGGGTCTGAGTGTGACAGCCCTTGTGCCATGGTGTCTCTTTTAGGGTCTGTGTGACACACTTCGTGCCAGGGTGTCTCTTGGGGTAGTTCCTGACCTTTTGGTCACAGACACACAAACCTCTCAGTGTCTCTGCATGTGGATGCCTCTCAAACCCCTCTGCCTGGGGCTCCTGTTCCCTCAGTGCACGTTAAGCTCTCAGCGTTTTCCTCTTCTGCTGTGCTGTGTTCATGGTGCTCTGGGCTGTAACCAGGCTCAGTGTTCTGCAGCACAGCCGATTTTGGGGACAGGCACCCTGTGAACACTTGCTGTGCTCCCTGAGGGTTTCAGAGGGCATCTCCTCGAGTGGGACCAGCCGGTGTGCCCAGCCCTCCCTGGCACCCTCCAGCCCAGCGGGTCAGCGGGTCTCTAGAGGCAGATAAATTGAGATTCCTCACCTCTGCGTGCCAGCTTCACACAGACACAGCCCCTGTTGCCCAGAGCAGGGCTGGAGCAGCAGATGGGAGCTCCACGAGGTGCAGACAGAGGTGTCCCAGCCCTGGAGGTGGCCCAGCCCCAATGGCCCCAGGAATGCAGCCAAACCCCCCCAATGTGCCCGGCGGATTGTGCAACCCTACACCCCCGGTGCGGGGAGGGCAGGGGCTTCTTCCTGACCCCCACCTGCCACTCAGCTTAGCCCTAAAGGATGAGCTGATCTTTTGAAGTCGAGGCTTAAAATCGTTGCGGCTGGAGGGCGTTTCTGATGGGTTACAGGGTTAGTGGGGAGGAGAGCAGCGCTGTGGATGGCATCAGCTCTGCCCCATCACACACACGTGAATTTGATAGCTACTGCTTAATGCTCACCTGCACTGTTTGTGTTTTAAATCAGAGCTGGGGCATGTCTGATACCCTCCTTTCCTTGAGCAGATACATCCAGGAGCTGTTCTCCGGAGCTAAGGAAGGGGTTGTTCTCCTTCCTGCTGGCTAAGGAAGAGGCTCTTTTCCCTGATGAAACAGTGAGGGGACAGTGAATGAATCCTGACTTGTGGGATGTGCAGATGTGAGTGTGAAATGCTGTGAGGCAGCCCCAACTTGGAGATTTCAATGTTACTGAGATACAAAAGAATTAGAAGAAGGCACTGGCACAAACCTGCCCAGAGCAACGCGCTGCAAATGCAGCTTCTGAAGGGGAAGCGCCTTCTTCGCCCCTCCGACAACCACACCATAAATTCTCCTCCTCTTTTGGTTTTAGTGCTGTTGTAAAAAGCCCAGGCCTGCTTTAAAAACCTGAAACTTTCTCTTACAATGGCCGGGGCTGAGCTTTGAGGCGCTGCCACAGCTCATTGTCTGTGGAAGAACCCTTGCTGGGAAGGCTGTGATTTATATCAGCCTGCCTGTCACGGGGTGAAAGGAATGCCCGGTTTTTCATTTTGATCAAATGTTAGGTTTGAAAACCACCCACTGCTGTAAACTCAGTTGGAGTGGGGAGATGAGATGGAGCACATTGCATGCTTTGTTGCTGAGATAGTGTTTTAGGGCTGGCTGAGTCTGTTTCCCATTGCCGAGTGCAGGGAGCAGAGATGTGGATTTAAAAAAGGGAAAACTAAACTCTGAGTACTTTTTTTTTGTGTCTGCTTTCAGTGAAGTAGAAGATGGGGTGAGGGCAGTTCAGGAATATGAACAGAAGGAGGAAAAATCTTTGGTGTAGATGAGCCTTAGAGAAGATGGGGGTGGAATTTATGGGGGTGGAATTTTCCAAAGGGACTGGCAGAGATAATCACCTAGTTCCCACTGAAAGCTGCTGGACCTGCCTTTATGCCTAAAACTGGGAGGGGAAGACAAAATAATTCTGATCTGTAGCTGAGTTTATCTCCTTTTATGAGATGTACAGCTTCTCCCATCCCTTCTTTTTTTGTTTTTATTTTGTCTTCTGTTTAGCAGCTTTTGCATGGACTGTCCTTTCTGAAAGTTTGGATGCTGATACAATTCCAGAACCATGATGTTCTTTCTATTTAAAATGCACAATAGTTTCTGTGGCTTTTTCTTCTCGTAGCTATGTTGGCAACAGCACAGGAGGGCTTTCCCTGGTTTTGAGTTTCATCATGAATTTCCAGCTTGGACTGCCCATAAGGTATAAAAGCATTTGATCCGAGTTTGTGGCTTTGAGTTTGTGACATTCAGTTTCTGATCTTTCTTAGGTTAATTCTCATTTTGGCTGAGTTTCCTGATGTAGAGTAACATTTTTACCTCATTAATACGACTTTGCGTTCGCTTAGTCCTAAAATGAGTATCAAAAAACCAGAATCTGGGATTTTAAACTGCAGAGCTGGGAGCAGTCCTTGCTAAGGTTGTATTAAATGAAAGCTGTGAGGAGTTCCTGTGGGCTCCTGTGTTAAGAACATAAAGAGTTCTGTGCTGTTGAGTGTCTGTAGACTCGTGATCTCGATCTTCAGATAGTTCTGTGCGACGCTCGTGAGCAATTTTTATGATTAAGGATGGACTGCTGTAGTAAGGAAACCATTGTATCTTGCTCTGCTGCTGCTCCATTTGTAAATGGAAAATTAGGAGATGCAGATAATTTCCCTGCTCTGCCACCACAGGCTGCACAACCTTGGGCAAGCCACGTCTGTGTTCCCCTGATACAAGAAGCGATAATGCAGCCTCAGAAGGGTGCTTTGAAACTAAGCACGTTCAAGATTAAAATATTACGGTGACAGTGGTGAAAAACCCCCAGTGTGCTCTGAGCAGTGCATTTGATCAGTCCTCCAGGTCACAGGAGATTTAAAGGCCATCTGTGGTATGACTCCATTGACTCCTGTAAAGCAGGATCAAACGTGATTCATGCATCTGTGTGGTCTGACCCCTTTGAATTCTCTGGTCAAGTTATGTCAGGAAGGGAGGGAAGCACTGAGGTTTGCTATCAATTTTTATGTGGGTCTTCACAGAAAACAAAGCCGTGTCAACAGCTGATGGGAGTTTTGCAGGTTTTTGTCACAGTCTCGGGGAGATGAGCAAGTTGAGATGTGCCTTTCAAGCTATGGTATAAAAGACTTCTGGATATTTTCAAGGCAGTTAATATTGGGTGTTATAAAGTAAATTATTTCACACCCCCCCCCCCCCCCCACCATGGAATAGTTTAATGCCAGAGCTGCTGAACTAGAGCACCAGCTGTTGTTTTAGGAATACAGTTTAAACTCCTTGCTTTTCCATTTTTTTTTAAGCCATAGAGTGCGCCTTTATTGGTTTTGTATTTCCAGACATAAAGAGGGGAGTTACTCTGTGGCCACATAATTCTGTCCCAGCTGGGAATGGCCAAAAGGGCTGACTGATTACAGTCCCCAGCCGTGCTCTGCAAAGGTGGTTTGCAAATCTCGGAAAAAAAATCCAAGGTTTGTTTCATCAGGGCATCAAAGGCTGAGTTTTTTTAACATCATGCTGGTACTGCTTCCCAGCTGGAACGTGTTAACTGCAAGCATTATTGTCAGAAATGGCAAACATCAGGTAACATTGCACTGTGGAGCTGGAAATGAGTCTCAGGCTTCTCTCACAGCTCTCATTTTTGAAATCTATACCCTGTCTCTTCCTTCATAAGCTCCAGGCCTGCATTTCTTGCTGTTTGGTGTTAACTTTGTGCTTGTGCTGTCCCACGTGTGATTTAGCAGTGGGCAGAGTGCTCGCTGTCGGCGTTCTGGAATGTTCCTGTCAGAGGTGTGGGCTTAGGAGAACGTCTGGCTCTCTGGGATTTTGCTGCTGTGTCTGTACCTGGAGAATCAAAGCAGGGCTGAGCCCTGACAGCTCTGACTCTGTCTGTTTTGCAGATTGGGGTTTCAGAGTTTAACAGTCGTTCAGAAAACACTCCAGGGCTCCCAGCTGGGAGATTTCTTGCTGGTGAGAGCAAAGGCCTTGGAAATAGGAGCTGAAGCTGGTTTTGAGTAGGGTGATGTTACATCTGTCTCCCCAGCTTCTGTAATGCAAGTTTGCACAGGGCATCTTCATGTGCCATCAGTAGGATTCTTCCTAGTTGATAAAAGGAGATTATCCATTGAAAAATGCTGTGTAAGTTCATTTAAAGTCCTCCTTGTTAAAGCAATAAGCATTATATCATGCTTATTAAGCATTTTATCATATTTTATCATATATTCATATTTAGTTGCTGCGTTTCTATCACTTAGCTCGATCATCTTTGTGTATAATCTCATTTGTGGGCTTTCTGGAAGAGAGGTGAGATCATTCACAGCAAAAACTGAAAATGTGGAAAATGCAAGCTTTGATGTGACAGAATATTATCACAAAGTGGATTATTGCTCACTCTTACTGTACCTCTGTAGATACATTTGATTCCTTGTTACCGGGATAAAATGTTAATGATAACTGCTGCAGGATAACTGGGTACTTACAAGGCACAGAAAAGGGAAAACTTCTGAATTTACTGCTAAATAGGCAGTGTGAATTAGAGAGTCCTTTGGACCAGTCCCATCGGGCCCTGGAAGTTTGGAGACCTCAGCCTTTCACAGAAGGACTTAAGCCACGGTCCTGTGATGGAGAGAGATGTGAAAATAGCCAGAGGGGTCAGCTCTGATCTCTCTGAGGCTGGAATTTGTCCAGGGGAGTTCTTATCTGCGAGCTTCCCTCCCACACCTCCGCTTTGTGCGTTTGTTGGACACATTTTACCGAGCAGAGAAGGAGGGCTGCTGAAAGCTGCCTTAAAAACACAGGCTCTGAAGGGATCGGGGGGGAAAGAGGGCAAATTCTTTTTAATTCCCTTTTGTACAAATAATTCGCAGATTAAGGGTTTTGGCCGAGAGAGGGAGGCTCAAGTCTGAAATGTATGGCCCCCGTGTGGGCTTCATAGGGAGCAGCTGAACAAAATGCTTCATTTCCAAAAGCCACTGCTCTGCTTCCCGCTGTTCTCAGGGAGATGATGAGGAAGAGAAAAGACGACGACTTTGCAGCTGATTAATCACTGGGAAGCAGTAATCACTGGTGCTGTGTTTGGGGTCATTATTCAAGGACTTCCAGACAGAAATAAACCCAAGAACTACAACAGTAGCTTTCTCTAATTATTTTTCTGTGCTCGGCCCTAGTTAGTGTGTTGAGCAAACCGTTCCTCCTCTTCTGCTTTGTGGGCAGTGATCTCTGGGGCGCGGATTCAAACCGTCCTGGGGGTTCATTCTGGCAGCTGGCTCGGTGTGACCGTATTTACAGCTTTAAAAGAGGCTGGTTATTATGGGATTCACTCTAAAGTCACAGCTAAGGGTTTATAGTATGTTTAAATGTATGTATCCGCTCGAAAAATAGCGTGAGATGGATCTTTGTCGTGTGTAAGTTGGCACAGTGACTCCAGAGCAGAAAGAAACAGAGTGGGACTCCACCCACAGAGGTTTGGACCCCTTTGATTTCCCTTTTCTCGTCCGTGTGTATAACGCATGGAGAAGGAAGACATCCCTCTTTAATCTGGGGAGAACTCAGGCACTCATCAAGCACTGAAGAGGCACCGTGCCGAGGCTGAGGGCTGAAATCCCAAGGAAGAAATCAAGTAATTGCTTTATCTCATTCTTTTCAGACATCCAGAGACATGCTTAAAGGCGAAACTAAGAGAAACTGAACGAATCGAGGCGGGTGGGTTTAGAGGCGGGTGGATGCATTAAACTTGCAGGGGAAATAGCAGCGAGTAGGTGATGTTCTGTGCAGCTTCCAAAGGCTGGCAGCAGCAGCGCTCAGGCTGCAGTGGGGCTCTCTCTCAGGCACCCCACTGAAGGGAAAATGTGCTCCATAAAGGACAGAAAGTTTGATGGGAGCTTTGTAATCAATTAACTACCATGAATACTGTGTTCAGCAGTTAACCATCTTCACGCCTGTAATTGCTCCGAGATCTCAACATTTGCCCAGGCCCTGAGTGATTTTTCTGGAGAATGTAATTTGAGGGATTCATATTCACAGAAAGCAGAAAGACAAAGAGTCTAGAGGAGGGAAGGGTTGGGCACTCTTTTTAAATGAGCTATTGAGTCTGCATAACAACATGACCATTTTACAGTTGCTTTCTGTTGCAGCCAGTTTTAATACTTTACAATAGGTTGGGATCTGTTTATTGCTGCTGGAGGGCTTTTTTTTTTTTTTTTTTTCCCTCAGCTTTTTCTCATGTAGATGGTTTTATGCTTCTCATCTCGGTTAGGAGCAAGAAATGCAAATTTTTTACCAGACTTGAATAACCGAGCTGTTTCCAAGGAAAGAAGTTTCAGGCTTGGATGTTAGGTTCTGGGCAAAGAATTTATGGTATTTTTGAGCTCACTTTGTGTAAACCAGTAAACGAATAGTGATACAGCAAACTTAGCAAGGCTAGCAATAAAAAAGTTTAAAAAACCTGTCAGGTTCTTTCTTTATGGCAAGGAGGCTCCTGGCTTGTTCCTTGTTCATTTTGTGGGAAAACTACCGGCATCAACTTCCAGCTGCAAAATGAGGAATTTACATTACAGACTCCATTTTGCTTAAACCCCAGGGGCCAGATTTTCCCAAGAGCTCAGTCTAGAAGCTGAAAAGGAAAGAAATGACCAAATTTCTAGAGCCCTGTAGGTTGTGTCTCAGAATTTCTGCCTCTGGGTGCTGGCTGCTCCCAGACCCCGAATGTGGTAATGCAAGTTCAGCCTGAAAGTCTGCACCCTGATGGGTTGTAGCTTTAATTTTGGCCCCTGAGAAGGGCAATTAACTCATACAGACCTAATGACAGCTCATTTAATTAACTGGGGCTGTGACCATATTCAGTACAGGAGCCATACAAAAATGCCACTCACATTTCACTTTAAGTGTTCTGTGTCAGACACCATCACCCAGGAATGAACTGCTGCTATTAAATTTCATAAACAATCGCTTGACATAAAGAGTTGTCACAGGAGCAGACTTAAGCAGCATTTTAATGTTGCATCAAAGGCGCTGCAGTGCTGAGAACTGCACAGCTCCCCTCCAGTCAGAAAGAAAAGGTCACCAGGTCTTGGTGACACTCACCTGAGCAGCCAGGTGTTACCTGGTGTGATTTATCTCTTCCTTCGGGAGGTTACAGATGTAGTTTGGGGGATCTCTCTTGGCGTCTGCCCTGGGAGCGCCCAGGGTGTGTGTGCCAGTCCTGGCTGGTGTAGGAGCTGCCTGTCAGTGAACTGACTCCCCACAGTGAGGAACTGTGGCACCACAGCAGTAATGAATTCAAAACAGTCACTGTCGTGGTCAGAGCGGGAGAATATTTACATTTTGTTTCTCATGTCGGCATTCTGAAGTGTTTGAGTGAAGGGTGCCATGGATGTGATGTGCCTGGGGGATCCGAGTGCTGCAGGCGCTCGCTGACCCCTGTTAGGGGCTGAAGCAGCATCCAGCTTTTCCCCTTGTGCCCTGTGTTCCTGCTGCACACCTTCCCTGCCCAGGGCTCAGCCAGCACCTGGGGACTCTGTGCCAGTGCTGGTTTTAGGATGGAGGAGTGGAGAGCTCTGAGGAACGGTGGGAAATTGAAGCTGCTTGGAGGAAATCAGATGGATTCCTGCTGAGTGCAGAGCTGTGGAAGTTCTGACCCTCCCAAAGGTGAGATCCGTGACTGCACCTCCTGAACAGCACCACCCTGCTGGAAGTGTAGGTGAGAATAACTCGGGCTCCTGTGTGGCAGCTGTGTGGGTTTAATGTCTTGGGAACCATGGGGAATTTTGGGGAATCCTGTTTGGGTGAATCAGGATGAAACGTGCACGCTGGGGAATTGTCAGTTCACTCAAATTGTGCCATCAGGGCAGGGAAATGGTAACATTTGACCTGTGCCTGTGTGGGGCTAACTGCTGTGGCAGTTCAGCCTCCTGGCATCGTCATTCTCTGCAGAAATAGAGAAGCGGTTCCTCATTGTTAATAGGTGTTCAGTTCTTTGTGAATATAATAGTAATTATCCACAAAAGGAATATGTATCTTTAACTATCCAATCACTTTTGGGCTTGCTAAACAGAGCTCTCCAGTTCTCTGATCAGTTCAGGAGGAATGGTTCTTTATTAAGACCAGCTCAGGCTCCATCTCCCTGAGTTTGATACCTTGGAGCAAGTTCATGCATTCTGAGAGGAGCTGCCAACGCCATCTAGAGTCGAGGCTGCCGGGGACTTCTCATTATTGCAGGAATTTTTGGAAGGAAATAACGCCTATTTCTCAGCACTTTTGGCAGAAGTACTGTAAAAGAAAGAAAGAAATATTATCCATTAGCAGAGTGCCTTTGTCAGCCTCACACTGCAAAAGGAGAGATGTGCTGCAGTTTAGGGGGCTGTGTTTCATTTTTCCTGAAGCAACTGTCTTTTGCTTCTTGAATCCTTTTCCTTTGCTCTTGAGTGCCGGGTCTGGGAAGGTCTGACACACCCAGCAATCCCCCTCATATCTGCAGCTGCAAAAACCTGGAGAAATCCAAACCTACCACGGAAACATTCTGGTTTAATCAGGATTTTTATCAACTGCTTTGCTTTGCTCCCCCAAGTGTTTCAGGATGCTTTCATACTAGGTGCAAGGGAATTCTGGGAGATGGAAATGAGGATTTCTATGTAAAATGTGGGATTTGAGGGGGTTTAGAAGGAAAGATTAACTGGATTTCCTGCAGAGAATGCCTGTTTCTCAGCTGGGAAGGTGGCTCTGAGGGGCTGAAGGGATGCTCTCAGATCCCTTCCCTGCAGCATGCTGGAAGTGGGGCTGGGATGAGCTGGATGATTTTCTCATGAGAGCAGAAAATTCTCGTTTGCTCCATGTCATCCATTAAGAGCTTCATCTTGTTCTGTGTGAGGAGTGTGATCCTGAGTGCAAGTAGCTACTTCTTAAATGAGGTTGAAAACAACCAGCATTTATTATTTTAGTGGATAATCTAGAGACCAGGAGTAAAACCTAGGTGTGCCAACTTCCATCTTACTTCTCTGCCCGTTAGCCCATGCTCACCTCTTGAGATTTTTTTCCATTGGCAGCATTTCTAATGAGAAATGCAGCTTTCAGAGCCAAAAGGACATTTGTCTTCTTTAGTTCTCGAGGTGCTTTATTGTGGGGCTTGGTTATGGTTCAGTTGAAGCTTTTGGAGTTGGGGACAGTGTTGAGGCTGGAAGGAAACGAATGGAAAATGCAAAACAGAAGGAGATTTAACAGGACAAAGTTGTTCATGTGGTTATTTGGCAGTCACAGGAATTAAATGTGCCCAGGAAGTTCCCCACTCGACTGTATTGTACAATAATCATACCAACATAAAATACTGACATTCCATCAGTGAGGTTTATTTATGCTCTTGTTGTAATAACTTTAAAAACGCTATGAAAAATCCTTTATTTACATTAATAACGCCACTAATATTTCCTGGATCTGGTGAAGTTATTGCTTTTTTGCTGCTGATGGAGATATGGTAATTCAAGTATATAAGCTTGGAGGAGAACGAGGAGAGGTGTTTCTCTGAAAGGAAATGAAGCTGAAACTCCTAGGAATAATTTCTAGCCCACATCAAATACAAATATGTCCCCCAGAGATATTTGCCAGTTCGGGTTCAGAGGGTCTGTTCCTGACACAGCCGTTATCCGGGGCAGCGTTCACAGGAGCTCACAGAGCCGGGGTTTTCCTGGGCTCCAGATGGATGGGACGGCCGAGGAGGATGAATCAGCTCTGCTGTGCACGGCTGAAGTCGGGAGAAACTCCCAGAAAACAGAGCTCTGCTGGGAGCTTGCAGGGAGCTCTGGCAGTTGCCATTAATCCTGGAGGAGGCAGCAGCAGATGGAAGCAGTCAGTGTGGGTTTGTGGGGCGAGATGGGCTGGGGAGAGAACAGGACAGGCGGCACTCAGCCCTGCTTGGCTCTGCTCGTAGGGCAGATATTTAGAAGTTCTGTCTGGTGGTTCCTTCAGCAAACAGCAGCGTTCCCAGCTTTCGGGCTGAAAACACCACGAGCAGTGCTGTAAGTGCCTCTGAAGCCTTCCAATGCGAGAGAAGGTTGGTCTGGTTGTGAAATGCTGAGCAGTAAATATTTTGCTTGTTTGCTTCTATTTAAAATTGAATCTTGGAGGATTTAAATGCAAATTCCATCAAGTACCAATCTTTGTTCAGCCTTTGCTACATGTTTGGATTTTTTTTTTTTTTTTCCCTCTCATTAATTTGAAAGCATTTGGGGAAGGAAAAGAGCCAGTGTTTTCTAATTGGCTAACATAAAGTGAAATTGCTAAATCCATACGTAGGCACCAGACTGTGCTTTGTTTCTTAATGGGGCTAATTTTGCTGAGACCTGAGGGACCTGAGCATCACAAATCAGGTTGCCTGTGCAGGTATTTCAGTTTAAGAGGCTGCTTCAATTCTCAGCTGCAGGGGCTTACCGAGGGGGCAGGAGTTACCTCTGCATACTTGGGGAGAACATTTGAATTGCTGCTGGAATCCAAGCTATTTTTTTTACACTAAGAACATGTAGCTTTATATATTGGAAAATTTAATTTATCTTGCCCAGATTTTCAGTCAGTCCCAAGTTGCAAGAAAGGAGTAAGTCCATTGCTGTGACCGGATTGGTATCACGCCCTTATTTTGAAGGTGGGATAGACTTTTTGCCTTCTGTAAATGTTATTGAGAATGAAATTTCTCACCTCTTTGCATTCAGACTGGTATCAAATATACAACAAATTTTTGTCTCCTCTTCCGCCACGTGTACTATTGTTGGCATCTCTTACTGTGTGGAACTACATGAATGAATAATGAAAATATTTTTAAATATACTTTTTTCCCATTGCTTGAGTCAACCATTAATATGTCGATGCACCTTAATATATTTTGTTTTCATAATTTGATTACTATCACTCTCCATTACACAATCACCCTTTTAAAGACCCTAAGCCATTTTTTTGAGCACAAGTTAAAGCCCAAGGCCTTTCTTTCTGCAAAAGAACTTTTAGTTATTTTACTTCAGCTTCTACCTTCTTAGAAATGAGTGGCCTCAGGTAACTCAGCATCCCCAGAGAATTACAGATGTGGTGCCTCTGTTGTGGGGTTACCTTATTTTGGGTAACAAACCATTCAGAGTTTTATCATCTTGGTGTAATTACAGTGAGGAGTTGTATGGGTTTTTTTGTGACCAGTTGATCTGAAATACTCTGGTTTTTCTTATCACCACTGCTCCCACAAAGGATCCCTTAGCTTTTGATCTCTGCAGGTTTGGGAAAGACAGTGCATTTAAAATAGTTCAAAACCCATTTCCAGCTCTTTTGCATTTGAAAGCTCTCGGTCCTGTAAGAATATTTTTGTTTAGCTCCCCTCTAGTTATCAGCACGGGAACTCTCAGAGGAGCAGGGCTGACAAAAGCCCCCTGGAGCAGCAGGGCTTTTGGCAGCTGTGGGTTCCTCGTGCCTGCTGCTGTCTTAGGGGAGGCTGGAGCAGCAAGGCACCAACCTGGCTGGAATAGATTTGCTCTTTTTACCTGTTCTGCTGTGGATTAAATGAGAGCAGATTTTTGGCTCCGAGCATCTGTGCATAAATTCCGTCTGAATAGGAGGCGAGTTATGAAATGAGATCAGCTCTGAAAAGTAATTCTAACCACAGCTAATTTTTTTTTTTTTTTTAAGGAATATAAATTGCTACCTTTTGAGCAGCCAAGGAAAATTAGGGGCTTGTGTAGGCTCTGAGATTTTGCCAGATTTTGTATTGATTTGTGTTAAGTCTGGTTTGCTTGAAAAGGGAGTTTCAGAGTGGGTGTGAGTTTCCTGCATCAGGAGGATGTGTGTACCTTAAGCTGCAGGTACAGAATGCTGCGTAACAGCTTCAGTTTGATCCACATCACGAACAGCCCCTGCCTGACCTGAGCACTCTCTGCTGACCTTCCTTGCTCCTTGGGTCTCCATCTCCGTGTTCTGATGTGAGCTCTGACTGTGCTGGCATCTGTGCTCAGATGAGATGGGAGCAATTATCAGGCTGGTGCAGCTTTCAGCTGCTGCCTGGCTGGACTGGAGCTGAACCAGGCATCTGCAGGAGAGATTGTTTATTTGTTTTTTGTTTGCTAAGGTTTCTGAGCTGCAGGGTGACAGCTGAGAAGACTGGAGGGCAAAAGTAAATGCTGATCATGTAAGGAGGAAAATAAAGTGAGACAACGCATGACAAACAGCCGTGTGTCATTGAGAACAGTGCTAACTGCCAGGGAATCCTGTCCTGTGCTCCACGAGAGCCCTGGCCATGAGAGATGCCCTGGAAAGCTTTTCCAAAGTGCTGTGTACACTGCTGGGGGCTCGCTGGCCACTTCAAAGCAGCGCTCTGAGCCCAGGCAAGCGTGCAGAGCTAAAGAACACAGCAGTGCCCTTTGAAACGGGCTGCAGAGGGTTCCCACAGCCCTCCCTCTGCAGGGGAACTGCTGGCAGGAGTTCAGCTCTCTGTGACTTTGTGGGACGTTGGACGTGCCGTTCGTTCCGCCTGAACCGCCATCTCTTGACTCGGCAGCGAGGAGAGCAGCACACACCTCTGCCTCACGCCAGCTTTGGGGTAGGGGCTGCAAGGTTCTGCGGCAGGGGGAAGGGGGGCTGATTATTGCAGCCAGCCGTGGGCTGCCCTGGCATTCCAGGGTGTTTATCCCAAGTCAGGACCAAGGTTCAGCGGGAATGTGTGATCTGCAGAGTGCCTCCGCTAGAGCTGGTTCTAATTAGTCATTTTTATGAGCTCCAGAGTCAGACA
Organism: Hirundo rustica; assembly: GCF_015227805.2. Taxonomy (NCBI): domain Eukaryota; kingdom Metazoa; phylum Chordata; class Aves; order Passeriformes; family Hirundinidae; genus Hirundo; species Hirundo rustica. The sequence goes on along the minus strand of NC_053466.1, from coordinate 1,144,026 downwards.
AAAATGAGGAGCCCTCCCCTTGTGTAGTTTCCTGTTTGCTGGGTGCATGTAGAAGAGATCTGGCTCTGATGTATGTTAATAATGAGCTGATAATGTAAGCCAGCTGAGAGATGTGGAGTTAGTCTGGTCCGCTGCCAAGCGGGAGGTGAAAGTTCAGGAACTGACTCATGTTGCCAAGACCTGGTCCTGTGGAGAAGGTCTGCTCATTAATAGATTGAGTTTCTCATTAGGGCTACAGAGCATATGCTTACAGCTTTTGGGTTGCAGGCTGAAACCCAATCCCAGTAAAAGCCTGCTGAACAGAGAGGCAGATTTACTGGTAAATAAAGGATTAAAGGAACACTTGGCAGGGTTGTTGGACTGGAAACCTGACTGGCCTTTGAAGGTTTCTCCATATTGTAGGTCCTCCCTTAAATTTATACCACGAAGAGACGTGCTCTGCTATTTACCAGAGGGCAGGAGCTTTCCACAGTCTGCTCTGTGCCCAGCAAGGGTAGAGGATGCTGATATCTGTCTTCTAAATCACTGCATGATGCTGCTTTTAGAGTAAAACATCCCTTGTAAGTTGTTAGCTCCGAGGAGCCTGGTGTAAATAAGGCTTCCCTCCCACACCCCCCTCACTTGGAGGCCTTGTCTGCACAGAGAACAAGACTCTGCATTACTTTTCAGAGCAAGCAGCTCAGCATTTGCAGCATCTCTAAAACTACTCTTGTTCTCTTTGGTTTTTTGAATGGGAGTCTCCAGCGAACAGGCACAACTGCCTGCTCTGGCTGCAGCCTGTGACCTTCATTACAGCTGGCCATGAATGCAGTTCATACTTGGCTAAACAGCTTGAGCAAACTGAAACGCAGACAGGTTTAAATAGACTTACAAAGGGAAAAAAAAGAAATATATAGCAGTCCAAAAGCCCTACAGCTGACAAGAGTGTTAATACAGCACTTTGGGAATTCAGGGTGGCATTAGCTTTATATTTCTTTATTGAAGGAAAAACGATCCCTGTTAAAGTTTTGGTTCTTGAATGTGGGTGATGTAATGGCTCTTGTACCACTCTGCCTTAGCTGGCAAGGGTTACCTGGGGAGACACGGAGCCAAAAGGAACTGCAGGGTTGGCCTTGGAAGCTGGTCAGGATGGTAAGAGTTTCCTTTTCTTTTCATGAATTGGAGTCATTGCTTTGTTAGCTAATGAAGGAGACAAAACTGCAGAAGTGGAGACAGCCGTGAATTTTATCGAAGCCCTCTTCCAGCAGAAGGGTTTCCTTTGTTCCTGCCTGCCCAGAAGCCACAGGCATCTTTAATCATTGCTGAAATCCCATTGTCTAGGTCCAATAGCGGTGCTAGACCACAGCTTTACTGCAGCCAGATGTCTGACACCAGAGAAGTCACAGCAGGGAGAGGGGATCCGGCTTTTGCCCTGCTCAGACTCGATGTGACCGGTCAGGCTGAGAGTCACTTCAAGAGTTGGATTTACAGCCTATCGTGCAGGAATGAGTTGTAGTTGTGAGTACAACTGCACAAATACACAACACAAACACGCGTTTAATCCGTGCTTGTGCACACAGAATGTTTCCTTGTGATGATACACACTATTGGTGTTACACAAAGAACGGTGTTATTTCTTGCACGGGAATAAGAACGAGCAGAAGGATTTTTTTTTTTCTGTCTCCAAAGCCCCTCTTGAATATCACAGGGCAAGACATGGTTGTGGAGCCCACCAGGAGCTAAACCTCCCATCAGTGATGGAATTCCTGCAGCAGAGAGGCTGCCTGGGGATGAGCACGGGGGCTCCAGCCCGGCTCGGTGCGGATGACACGAGGGTGTTTGTGTCACCCCAGCAGTGTCACAGCCCCTGCCGGCCCCTTCCAGCCAGGTGCCAGTGGGCACAGCCTGCCCCTTCCAGCCCCCTCAGCCCCGAGCCTGCCTTGGTGTGCCGGCACCTCGCTGCCAGTGGGGCCCAGAAATGATGGAATTTCCTGATGAAATCAGCTTTTACTCGGCTGTCGCCCCATGCCCTGCTCCAGGCTCTTGTCACCAGAGCTGCTGTGGCTGCTGGCAGCAGAGCCAGCAGGGTGTGAGAGGACAGCAGACGTTGTATTGAGACATCTCTGGGCAGACATCCCTTGGAGGGCAGATAAAACCACTCCTAATGCTTAATAACATAAATTTGGAGGAGATCTTATGTAAACATATTCAGTGAGCCCTCATTAATTTCCCTTAGGAGCCAGGCTGAATGAAGATGAGTTTCAAAGAAAGGAAGAAATTAAATTTGCTGTTAAGGGCTGCACATGTTGGAAGAAATTGTTGGAGGCACTGTGTGGTTTTAGCTGTGTGAATTAGGGATCTGTGGCAGGGACGTGGGGGAGGAGAAAGGTTTGGAAGTTATATTAGGAAAGGATAAAAATAGTGCTTGCAAAATGTATAGCAGGGCTCTATTGCATTGATTTGCAGGGAGCTCTCAGTGATTCTTGAGCGCTGCAGCACTTTAGGAGCACGACACATTCAGCCTCTTAAAAAGATGGTGCAAGTCATTTGCTCTGTGCAGTTTTGTGGTGCTCAGCATAACAAACTGGCATCCAGCACTGTCATTTGTCTTTGCAGTGACTTTAAGGACACTTGAGAAGCAACAGGAGGGCAGGAGTCTGTTTTCCACCCACTCCAGAAAATCCAGAATTACTCTCTCAGAGCTGCACAGACCATCTTTGGCATTAATGCCCTCCCTGAAGCTGCACCAGGCTGTTGCTCTGCTTTCAGCATAAACTGGATCCAGATTCTCATCTTCATCTTAGGTCTTTATTTTTGGCTTCTGAATGTACTCCTTTTGTATAAACTTCATCTTGGAAAGCAGAGCTTGGTCCCATTGGCTTCTCCATCCTAATTCCAGAGGTGGAATTGCCAGATGTGTTGTTCCAGACACTTTCCTTAGGTATGGCACTGATGGCGGGGTTTGGCCCTTCCAGGGCAGGTTATAGCAAGACATCAGAGCAAATAAAGAGAATTTAGAGGGCAATTTCTCCGTTATCCTCTCGGCCTTAAAAACAGAATTAAAACCACGTGTTCCTCATTCTTCTGCTGCATTTTCTCACCATGATTTAGCATTCTGTCAGGTCTGCTTGTGTTCCCCCAGAAGATTCCCTCTTCTGGATCTCATTTTTTCCCTTTTGTAGTTTTGCCTTTCCCTCCTCACTGCCAGCTCCACAGCCCCTTCGTTCTCCCCGTCATTCCTTGCCCCTCTGAGGTTTCTGGTGCAGGTAAACTGGGAGGAGGAGATGGCAGAAGGGCTGAAGTTGGGGCTGGGGCTTGAGGAGCCCCTTCCCTCAGTACCAGGGGTCACCAAACAGCATCCAGTGGCTGCTGGGGAGAGCTGGGATGCTCCCAGAAGGCTTCTGAGTCAGGACAGGGTACCTGAGGGACAGGATCTGGGGAGTAGCTGCTCACCCCGAGATCCACAGTGGCCTTTGCTCTCTCTGCAGCAGCCAGGGCACTTCAAAGAGCCCGTGGGGGTGCTGGGAGCACAAAGACACCAGTGCTCAACCATCCCCTTTGATTAATCCCTGGGAAAGAAGGTGTTTGACCAGATAAATTTCCGCTTGGTTTCTGTCCTGCTGCTCTTCTGGAATGATGAGTTGCTTTGTGCTGTGTGACAAAGAATTACTTGGAGGTTAAAGGTGACGCCGAGTTCATTTCCCCAGCGGGCAGGGCTGTCCCCCACCCCCTCAGCCTCCTTTCTCAATTAATCTTCTCATAAATCCTCGCTGTGTTTTTGAAATGGAGATGATTAGCAGGGTTGTAGCCAGGATATTGGGATATTCTGGCATGGCTTAAGTCACAGTTTGCATAGAAGCAACTATTTAATACGTGCAGGTATTAAAAATGTGAGTGCATTGCATCTGTCAGTGTTCCAAATTCCTCCATGAGGGACAGGAGGAGAAAGTGAAGAAGGATCAGTGTCTGCTTTACTCTTAAATTAAATTTTTATGTAAATAATAAACTTTGCTTTTTTCAAGAAACAATTAAATGTATTTTTTGGGGCCAGGTCATTGCTGGCATATTACGTGATGATTTTTCTGTCCTTTATGAAACTTTATTGATTTATGCCAGTGGTGAAACTTTCCTGAACGTGAAATTCTGCAACAGTTAATGCTGATCAAAGTCAGTGCTTCCAGGATCTTTTTTCCTCCACGATTTAGATGTTTTACCCCAAATCTGCAGATTCCTGGAGACGCCAGGCAGCGGAGGTTGAAGCTCTTGGTTCCCACTCGGAAAAGCTGACAGACTGGAGTCTAATCTTGGCAGCATTTGCTGCCTTGCCGAGTTCCATCCATCAGCAGTGAGGCTCTTACACCCTCTTACCTGCCTTGCTTTGGTGCTTTCACCAGTGCCCCTGCTCCTGTCTGGTTTCTGTGCTTGCCTTTGCTAGCACCTCCTGGGGAACTCGGTTACACTGCCCGAGTTCCCATCTGGATAATGGGAAATGATTGTCGCTGTTGCACATTCAGTTGCTGGGGTGGGATGAGAGGTCTGGAGGGATTTATTCCCAGCAGAGTCCAGGACCCTGGGAGTAGCAGCCCTGAGATGTGAGTTTCCAGTCACGGAACGTGTCAAGATGTGTGCTAAAAGTGTATTACAAACCCCGGGGAAAGCCTGCCTAGATCTGATTGTAAGAAACCCCTTCTCAGGAATTGCTCACTGCCAGGTTATACCTGGCTCTTGGAGTAATTTCTCTTGTAGCTGTGTAATGCAGAGCCCAGGGGAGGCTGCATCTCAGTGTGAGATAAAGTCCTGTTGTTTGTGTTGCTGGATGGCTTTATTTTAATTAGTATCTGTTTACAAGAAAAAATAACTTTTTTCTTTCTGGATGGTAAGGGGAAAACCATTGTAATTAATTTATTGAGTCCTCTGTGTCCTTCTTCTGCATTTCTGTGGCTGAAAACTTCATCCTGCGCAGGTCTGAGCTCTTTGGTACTCTTGGTTCTTGTTGGTTTTCGTGGCAGTGAAGAGTGCTGAGCAAATTGCCCCATCCAGGCTCTAGGACCCTAATCTCTCTTTAAACAAGGAGCTGTGCAAAGCAATTCAGTGTCTAAACAGAGGAGTGAGTGCTTATCAGCATCTGACAGAGACTTAAACAGCAGAGCAAAGCACAGAGCTATTAAAAACTAGAGGAGGAGACACAGGACAAGGAATTGATTCATTGCCAGGGCCAGAACTTGTTCAAGTTTGTAACTTACATCTTGCATGCTCCCGTTTTTATGACACTTGAGTACTTGGAAAAAAAACTAACCCAACAAACAAACTGTGATATTCGTGTATTTCAATCAGTATGGCGTTCTGGCCAAACTTTAAAATGCCGTGGAGGCTTTGGTGAGCCATCCTGTTTGGCTAAATGTGATACATCCTCCGCAGAGAAATGTCTTTCACATAATTGTGCTGCCGTGAGCATGCGGCTCCTTCAGCTGCCTGTGTTCGGTGGAAGATAAACAGTGCAGGTCTCTGAGCAGGTACTGGTTAAGGTAATACTTAATAAGAAAATACTGACCACATTGTCTACTTTCCCCCCACTCTGCGACTGCCACTGGGTTATTTTTGCCTGCCTTAAAGACCAGAAAAAAACCTCCCAGACAGACAGTGTTTTACTTGGTCTTTTGTGTGATGAGCTCAGCGTGGTTTTGACTCGCCAGTCAGTCAAAGTGAACGATAGCTTCTCTCATTTCATTGCCGGAGAACCTGGGCTGCAGAGGTTTCCTGTGGCTGCCATATGCTTTTGTGGAGCTGGCAGTAAACTCTGGTGTCCTAAATCCCCCTCTCCTTTCCAGGCAGTGCTGTTTGCTCTGTACTTGCGGTGCAGAGTTGGCCACAAGCAGGGCTGCAGGGAAAGGCCAGTGTGTGACATTGTGCCCACCCCGTGCCACTCACAGGACACTGACATTTGCAGCCTCTGGCCAGCACAAAACCTCAGTAGCGTCCGTATAGAAGAAGTTTTCCAACCCTTTTCTCTTAACAAAAGCTTTCATTAGTGGAAAGTCGAGTTGCAGGTGCTTATCTTTGATTCCACGCAGCAAACTCGCTTAAATAGGTCAGATGGCCTCGGCAGTAGAGACAATGGGGAATGTCAGCCCTGGGAGGGGGAGTGATTCCCGAAATCTTCACTGACCTTTGCGTGTACACTGTTGTTTTACAGACTCTTAAGGTCATCAAGCAGTCTGAGAAAACCTTTTATAGATTTCAGTGCTGAATGTCAGGCAGTCTTTGACTAACACAGCTCAGTGGGTAGAGGGTCAGAGAGAAGATAGACCTGTAATAAAAAGATATTTTGCAGCCAAAGAGTGGGATGTACAGAACTGCAAAAAACATTGGAGGCTGTTATTAAAATATTTGAAATGCAGTTTTCTGAGAGTTTTGCATTTCCAAATTAGACTTTAAAGCTTCTCTTTGCTCTTGGTGAAAAGGCTGTGCCTCACAAGCAGCTATTTGTGGTTTATACACGTTGTCTGTTGTGTTGGTAATCCTGAGGAAAATGGAACAACCTGACAGATGTTGGATAAGGCTTTAGAACGCAGAGGTCTAATCCTGGGTTCTAATCGATGCAGCTAAAACAAGGAGTTTTACATGTGGTTAATGACACTGCTCTGGATGGTGTGCGCATCAGTGTGAGCGCTCTGATCACGCTTTTAATTCTGGCTGACCTCCCTGGCCATGAGCTCCATCATCTAATCAGGATCTGTTTGAAATAGTTTTTAATCCACTTGGAATTCCCATCACTTGGTTTCTGTGGCCATCCCGTTGTTTCTGTGTTTTCGAGGAGTGCAGAGGTTCCTGGTGTCCCTTTGCTCAGTCCTTGCTTTAGGTGCTGTCATGTTCGTGACAGCTCTGAAATGCCTCTCCTCTGCCTCTGCTGCAGAAGAATGGAGCAAGCCTTCACTTCTGTGCTAAATGCAGGATTGTCTGTAGAACTTCAGTGGAGATTGGATCTGTGGTAGTATACAAAGGATTAATTCATTAAGGATACACTCTCAAAATGTGAGAGAAGACTGTTTAATAGAATATTATTGCAGTTTTTCATTTATCAATATACTGAATGAATGAAGTTAATCTCTCCCACTGAAATAAAATAGGAAATTTCTTCACAATAACTGATTATAATGTCTCCCAACAATCTTTGCTATGTGGTTTAATTGAACTCTGATCTAGGCTAAGTAAGACTGTGTCTATATCTGGGCTTAAAATGTCTGATTGGTTAGGAGACTCTGTACTGAGTGAATAGGAATATCCCATCCCAGGTCAATCTGCAAAACAATTCAGGCACAAACCTATCCTTGGACTTCACCTTTCAGTTTAGTGGACTCTGGATTCAAAAATGAAGTGCTGAAATAATTTTGTTAGCATTAATTTTGTTTGATGAAATTGCCCTCACCTAGTGCTCACAGAATATTTGAGAACAGGCTGCAATTTCCCTCAAATGTTTGCTCTGTGGATTTCTTTGCAGAGTTTATTTTTAGCTTCACAAATTGGTCATCCATAAGCATTTGACACTTGACATTGCCTGTGTGCAATTAGTCCCAGAGTCTCTCTGACCCCTCCGAGGGTGAGGACGCAGATCTGATGGGCACACGTGAGGAACAGAAACTGTGGCTTCTGCACTCACCCTCCCATCCAGCTGACTTTTTGGGAATTCTCGCAGAACTGTAGCTTTTAAGCCAGAAGGGAGCACGAGGCTGCAGTTACCCCTGTAACTTGTGCTGAGGAAAATGTGTGCCTTTCAGGGGGAATCCAGCCTGGATGTGAAGACATGGGTGAGCCGTTGCTCCCTTTGTTGCAATATTTAATCAACCTCACAGTTCAAAATCTGCTCCATATCCTGAATTCGAGCTTGTTTGGTTTAAGATTCCGCTCAGACTTTCCATCAGCAGAATTTCCTATTTCTAGATGTTAAGAAAAGGGAACTTGGAAGGGATGAGAGCACAGCTGAGGTCATTCTGAGGTCTAAGTGAATGTATTTGCTGAGCTCTAGTTCTGAGCAAAACATTGCTACAAAGATTTCCTACGCTGTGAAGTCACTAAATGTGACTGAATGTGGTGCTGGCACAGAAAATTAAGGGAAAATGAACCAGCAAACATAGCTGTTGACATTTTATGGTGAAGGAAACATCTGTGCTGATTGCAGTGAACCTTCCCTACTTTCATTCTTTCCCTGTTCTGCAGTTCCTGAGCTGCAGTATGTGATTTGCTCTGCAGGAGCAGGACAGGTTTGTAGTGGAAGATGGAGTCAGAAGAGAATTTGAGGATGGGGATTTTGTGAGGGCATGGTTTGTGTAAGGTGCTCATCTGGGTGCAGGGGCAGGTGGGAATGGGTGTCCCTGGAAGGAACAGGGAGCATCTTTTACAGCATTTGCAGGATTTTAGGTGATGGTGGTGCTGTGAACAATATTAGGTGGGGTTTGTTTCTTAAAACTCTGCTGGCATGGAAATTAAAATCAATATGGTGCAGCATTCAGTTATAGCTGGGTTCAGGAATGGAGGCAGGAGAGTGGTAAAGCTGCTGGGAAAAAGAAGAAGATCTTGCCTTAAAAGTTACAGAATTCTTGGTGGGAGCTTCAGCTGTGCTGGGCTTCCAGGAGAACACCCAGGCACAGGAATCTGTTCAGCACTTTTCCTCTGCTTTGTCTCCTGCAAGGGGCAATAATAAATGTGCCTCTGAGGGCCAGACAAAGTGTGGGGAAGGCTTCTCACATCACTCCTCCTTTGCATGGGCAGATGTCTTCTGCTCCTCCCTGACTTTTCTGGCTGAGGGGACAGGCAGATGGTTGCCTTGGAGGCTCAGTGGCTCATCAAACATCAGGCACTGAAGATCCATGGCCATTGGCCAGTGATCTCCCACCCACGAGCTAAACCCTTAATTCCCTGCCCAAAAGAAAGTCACTTCAAACCGACCTCATGAAAGAACAACTCAAAGATATTAAGCTTTTACGACTGTTCCAGTGAATCCAGCACCCAGGGCTCCAGCTCCATGTGAAATACCCTCAAAGAAAATTCCCCTTATGCTAGAATCCAAGAAATAATAATAATACTGATCAGAAGTCACTGTTTCCCATCCAGTGAGCTCACTGGGCTGCAGGAATTTGAGCTGCTCTGTCACACTGGAGCCAGTGATGTGCTTAGCAGATGCCTGCCTGGGTTCAGATGAAGTGCTGCAGAGGCATATGATGCCAGAAGAAGGATTAAAAAGTCACCAGGCTGTTAGAAAGAAGAAGTAATTACTTTTAAGCCTTCTCTTTTGTTCTTGGCTAATGCTGGCTTTGTTTGATGGTTGTTAACCTCTTCCATGCAGGACTTCATCTCTGGGCAGCTGTAACTCCTGCTGGATGATGGAAAGGGGTAAAGCATTTTAAAATGCAAAAATCTGTTCCACAGCACCCAGAAGCACTGATAGGCAGAGCTGCTTTTCTAAAAATTAGTTTTTCAGGTAGCAAAAGTAAATATCGCTTAATGGTTATTTAAAATAATAACTTGTGATGTGGAACTCAGGAAAACCCGTGGCATCTTGTTTAAATAGATTCTCTGATAAATTAAAGAACTTTGAAACTGAGCTGATCAAGCATATGAAAATGTTCTCTGGAAATGTTGGTAATTAATTATACCAGGACGTGAAAGTTATTGGGTAGAGATGAAGAGAATAGAGCAAGTCCCTTAAGTGATGTCCTGCAGTTGCTGATGCATGATGTTGGGATTCTAAAAATAAAATGGGCAATTTTAACTACCGGTTTTATCAGTAAAAGGCTTAAAGTGCTTAAATAAATTGTCTAAAGTACAGCCTTCAGTATAGAAATAGAGGAATCCATTATGTATGGTATGAAAGTGGGTGGAAATCTTCAGACTATAATAAAAAGAAGAAAAAAAAGTGAAGCCTTTTTTTCCTTTTGCTGTCAGTCTGGCCGCATGGGCTTTGCTGTTTGTGTTCAGCTTATTAAGGCAGAAGTTGCATGACTTTTCCTCAATATTGGGCCAATTCCTTCATACCTCATGCATGTGATTAACCCAGGATAAATGAAGTGCCTGCAAAAATGAGCCCACTGTCTGTCTGAGGATAATGTGCTGCAGCTCAAGTCCTGGGAATTGCACAAAACCAGCTGCTAAGTCTCAAGCTTAGATCCTGACCAACAACCCTTTGAAGTCACGGGAGTTCACTTGTCTCTGCAGCCTGCTGAGTTTATTTATTTCTGATTTGTGTGGCTCTGTCGAAGGCAGAGATTCCCTCAGGAGCGGTGGGGCCGTGTCTGGAGCGTCCCTGCTCATGGAAACACTGCAGCAGACTATCTGTGTGCTTAATTCAATCCATGCCTTCCTTCACCAAGTGTTTATGTGCTTCCCTTAACCTCTGGCACCACGGGCTCTTGGCTGAGCAGCAGGACAGCTACGAGAGAAATTCTCATCAGTCACCGAGCCAAATTCAGTAGCCAGACTGACCACCAAGAAATGGACTTCTTGTCTGGCAAAGTGGGTGTTGTGATTTCAGGGAACCTTGGCATCGTGTCAGATGTCAGTGGCTGCTTTTTGCAGAGGCTGCAGGGAGGTGAGCAGACCCCAGCAGGCTCCTCCAGGGTGGGTGACGGGGCTTCGAGAGGAGACTCCTGTGTTAGGAATCCAAACTCTCCTTCTGCTGCTGGCCCAGAGAAATCTGTAGGTTTTCTCTTTTCCCTGAAAGGTCCGTGGTCCAAAGGGGATCTTCCTTGCATTCCTTTTAGACGTGTTAGAGCACTTTGGGATGGAAGCCTGACAGACTCAGGTCAGGGAAATCAATCAGCTCAGGAGGTGGCATTTGTAACATCTTTTTCAGCAGAATTAAAATGTGTGCCAAGGATTGGGGGGCTGTAACAGTGGGTTAAGTCAATGTTTTATGTTTTAAATGTGATTCTGCCTGTCAGAGAGGGTGTTGTGCTCCTATTTTTACCGTTTTGTTTTGTTTAAATTTCTGTCCAGTCACGGCAGTTTGCTCAGTTATGAGAACAATTCCTACCATCCAGTGGTGGTGCATGAATTAAACATGAGTGAACGCATCTTAATTCCTTATTTCAAATTTATGGCTGCTGTCCTTTGAGAGTTCTGATTTTCCCCCTCCTCTACATTTGTCTCCTTCTTTTCTTAATTACCTCACAGCTGCCTCCCAAAGCTCTTCCCTTCCCTGCACTCTGCAGGACTGCAGTGGGGTTGTCTGTCAGCAGCCATTTGGTGTCATGACAGGTATCGATTGTTTATTCATTACTTGAAAACACTTAATTAAATTTGACTGCATAATTAGCACCTTAGCAGCCAGACGTGCCAGGGCAGCAAATGTGATTTGCAGAAATCCCCAGGCTGCAGCCCTTTGTGAGGAAGGGGGTAAGACAGTAGCTCTGTGGGGTGTTTTGGGATCCTCAGGTGTCCTGGGTTCCAGATGAATCTGTGCATCCTGTGTTGTCCTTATTGGTTACCTTTATTATTTAAAGAGCTGGACCTACACAGAGCCTTGAATCCTGATTCTGATGGGATTCCCTGAGAACACTGGAACTGAGGGCAAGATCTGTTTCTTCAATACTCAAGAAGTCCAGCACTGGATGCACTGACCTTCTGTACCTATAGCCAACGCCTTCAGCAGGAGTTAGGAGCAGGGGTTGTAAGCTGTATGACATAATCAACATGTATTTTAACTCTTCTCTCCTGTTATCTCCCCTAATTTAGACAATACATTTTGCCTTTCAGCAAAGTTAAAGTTAATCTTTAGGAAAAACTTTAGATCAAAAGGGATCTGAGCTGTAACTGAAAGTTGAAATTGGCCAGCATGTGCTGATTCTCTGTGTGCATCTCTGGTAGTACTGGTTGGAATAATTCTGGATTGTGATGATTTAATTGATAATTCTGGATTTAAGGAACTTGAGAAACTGAGGTACTGTCAGTATTTTACCACAGCGATAGGGACTGTAGTGCCAGAAACAGCAATACAAGAGCAAGGTTACTTGACAGAGACTGAAATGGTTGTGTGTGTGTGAGGGAGTCCTTGGAAAAGGACTTTGTCCATAGAGCAGAATTTCCCTTTGATCCTGCAGGGCTGGTGATTAGCAGCCCGGGGGCTGTTGTTCACTGCCCTCTCCTGGCATGCTGCTTTTTATTTTGTTTTGCAAACATAATGCAGAAAAGAATTATCTGTATCTAAACACGTAGCTACCCTGTAAATGTTTTTTGCATGGAATAGCGCTTGTCCTTAACTTACTGGGTGGCTCCACTGAAGCTGTGCTAAGTGTCCCACGGAATCTATGAGCAGACTTGGTCTAACTCACCTTTTCTTTTATTAGTGGCAGAGTGTCGAGGGGTCTTGGACAACAATCAGCGATTTTCTTCGTTACCGACCTATCTACCCGTGAGCTATCGGCTCTTCAACGCCGAGACTTCTTTCTTCCTCAAAGAAGCCAACCAGGACTTCATGAGAAATTCCAGTTTGCAGTCCAGGGTGGAGTCATTCTTCCCGTACAAAGCCAAGCGACCGCCCGTGTTAAACGCCAGCTACGGCCCCTTCTCCGTGGAGCAAGCGGTGCCCCAGGACCTCCTGTTAACCTCCGGCTCCTTTGGATCCACCAACAAGTTCACTTACAACTGGAGGCTTCAGGCCTACATCCTGAGCACCAAGATCTACCTGAGCAAGCCCAGGGTGCAGGTGCTGTTCTACATCGTGGGCAGGGACTGGGACGAGTACAGCCCCGCGGAGCGGCTGCCCTGCCTGCGCGTGTTCGCCTTCCGCGAGACGCGCGAGGTGCGCGGCAGCTGCCGGCTCCGGGGGGACCTGGGGCTGTGCGTGGCACAGCTGGAGCTGCTGCCCAGCTGGTTCAACCCCCCCACCGTGCTCACGGGCAGGAAGAGGCCGGCGGAGCAGCTGGAAGGGAGCCCCGTGGAGCTGTACTACACGGTGCAGCCCGGGGACGAGAAGGGCGAGTGCACGGCCGAGGATCTGCGCAAGGGCAACGCCATCCGTCCCGGGAAGGATGGCGCGGATGAAAGCGTGGCCCACCTGCGGAGGATCGGCTCTGTCAGCCTCCACCGCGGCCAGGAGGCCTCGCAGCTCACGGAGCTGCGGCTGGACAGCAACGTGGCGGTGTGGCTGCCCTCCAAGCCCGTCAAACAAGGGGAGGTCGTCAACGCGTACGTGACCGTCGCCAACAACTCCACGGTGGATCAGTTCATCCTCAGGTAAGGAGAACGGCTGGGCGCGTTTCTGGCACGGGGACGTGGCATCAGTCTCAGGTGATTTGAACCTTGAGCCCCTCTGGAGGTTGCTCCTAGTCGCGGAAATATCTTATTTTCCTCTTTGCGTGCTGTGAGGAGGACTGAAAGCCCCCATCACTGGGAGGTTTTTAGCGTGTCTGCCGTGCCGTTTATCACAGGCCCACGGTGTGCAGCAAGGTACAAAACTGCTGCTTTAGCGGGGCCCTTTCTGTGCCACGACAGACAGCAAGGCATCAGAAAACTTCTCTGCTTTATGGCACTTTTAAAATCAGGTTTTTATTGCACAGGCATGCAGTTTGAATGTAGAAAAACTTCAATTACCTGCTTTTCTGTAAGTGCTCTGGCAGAGCTTGCCTCTCCCACACACAGAGTGGTTTTGTTGGGAGAGCTCTGTAGGGAGGGTTTAACTATCCGCTTGCAGTTAAGCAGTGTTTGTCTTTGGCAGCACATTTGTCCTTTAAATAAAGCCCAAGGTGTTTGATATTGCTGCTGCCTCTAAGGGACTGTTAGAAGTGAGTGCCATTATTTTGGACAGGAGTGGGAACACAGGAACTGCCTTACTGGGTCAGATCACTTCCCTTTTATTTTCATTTTTAGCAGTTTCCCTACCGATCAGACGAAAATCCTTTGAGGATGACAATGACTGGGAACCTCGTTAATCACTGAAAAATTTGATGTATCTTTTTTTAACTTGTTACCAGGCTTTAAATTCAGTGGAAATTTCCACGGTGATAAGCAACAATTGCTCTCTAAAGCCTCAGGGAATCAGTTTCCCAAAAGATTGTGCACATGAAAGAATTTATTTCTAAGGCTTATATGAATTAGATTAATACATAGTTGACAACCACCGAGGAGAATGGCCTTTAGAGCAGGAAGTGTCGCTTGGCAGATAAAAGGTTTTATTTGAAAAAAGGCGGATTTTAGTCATCCCTGAACCGTTGTGGTGTTTGCAGCTCCGGTTAAATTGGCGAGATAATCTCCCAGACACCTGTTTACCGAGTGAAACCTCTGTGCTAGAAGTATTTTCTGATGTTGTTACTTCTCTTCTATTGAAAATCCCTTTACACAAAGTAGAAACAGAACACTTCTGCACATGACAAACATAGCCGTGGTGAAAGAAGAAATCCAGAGGCAGTGGGCTGGGTGTTTGTTGTGTGAATCGGAGCGGGGATCACTCTCTGAAGATCTTTGGCGCTCTCTTTGTTTCCCTGAGAAGCGAGTGGAAGATAAGCTTGTTGCAATCTGGGGCTGTGCTTCTTTGCTCAGAAATGTGTCTGGATGTGAGGTGCAGGAGACAGAGATGGGACTGTGGGATGTTGGTAGTTGCCAGTGTAAGTTGCTGTTATGGACAGAGAGGATTGGCTCTCAGTTTGGGAACATTTATGTGGAATGCAGAGTCTGACACAGGTTGATGTAGTGGTAGTTCTGTGCCGGCCCAAATGCAGAGCTCAGGCTGTGCTCTCTTGCTCAAAACACCCTTTTTTGGAGCAAAGCTGATTTGCATTTTTGCTTAGCATTACTTTGAACCAGATGCAAGAGCACAAGAGGCCGAAAAACAAAGATTATTTTAAAGTGGCTTTTTCTTTCTTCCAGTGGGGATGGGCAGGTGGCCATTGTCTTCCAGACTTTCTGGAAATCAGCCCTGTTCAGTGTGCTTCCTCCTCTCCACGACCCAGGCAAGAAAATGGATGTGAGATGTTCCAAAGCAATCCTGGATTTGAAATCTCTCAGGCACGGTGGGCTCGTGGATCTGCCAATGCTGTGGATCCGTGCCGCTGCTAAGGCATGGAGTGGGAGCTTTGCTTGAGGTGTACAGGAGCGGAACTCCACCTGAAAGAAAGGAAATGTTTTTCTTTTTGCTGCCAGCGCAGGGGGGAGGGACAGCTGACCCCGCTGGCAGAGGCTGTGTGGGACCATCCCAGCAGCTGTGAGCTCTGCTCTCTGCAGAGGTTCCTCCAGTGGCAAAGGGCTGGTGAAGCCAGATGGAGCTTCCCGGTTCTGTGGTGCAAATCTGCTGTCTTGGTGCAGCCTCGGAGGTGTGGGAGGGCGTGGAGAGCGAGCCAGGAGCCTGTGGAGCGTCTGTGTCCCAGAAAGAGCCCAGGGAGCAGAGCAGTGCATATGCTGGGGCTGCCTGGGGGCCCCCTTAACCTTCTCCCTGGCCGTTTGCCTGCTTGGAGAGAGCTGCGTGCTCTCATACTCGTGGGCTCCCAGCACAGCCAGCCCTACATCCTATGACATGCACTCACATTTAATCATCCTAAAGAAAAACACACCACGCACTGTCCCCGGGCACGGGGGGCTTGTTTATTCTCTGCTCCTTGTATGTTATTCATTGAGGTATTGCAACATGCAGAGCTGAAGCAAACAGCATGTGATCATTGCTTGGGGGGGTGGGAAATAATAGCTACAAATCTTCTCTGGCAAAAGGGAAGCAGACTGGTCTAGATGACCTCATAGCCACAAATCATGGCAGTTGAAAGCATGGTCTTAAATTGTGTCTTCATTCACAATCCTGGTGCTGTATCTGTGAATTTAGCCGTGTTCTTAAATTGTCTTCATTCAGAATCCTGGTGCCACATCTGTGAATTTATCCATGTTCTTAAATTGTGTCATCATTCACAATCCTGATTAGAGAGAAGAGGTATAACACAGTGGTGGGTTTTTTCCTCCCTCCTCTTATTGCAAATTTTGCAGCGCAGCTCGCTGCACCTGGAGGGATGTAAGTTGTAATTGGTGTCCAGCAAACAAATCAACCCAACACAATGGGTAATTGGGAGTAATAATAACTCTACAAATTGGATAAGGATAAATGCAGTGAGGAAAGCTATTTAAACCCATGAGCTGGGACAGCTTTTCCACTTCAGTGCCTAATGAGTATTGACAGCAGGGCTGTGTTGGGTGGTGCTGGCAACAGTGAAGGACCTGGAGGATGATGCATGTGAAGAGCAGCACCAGAGATAGAAAAGGTTGTTATGGTCATAACATCTGTAAGTGCTTGGGAATCTCAATATAAAAAGCCATTTTGGAGGAATTGGTCATGAAAAAGGGAGACCTTCAACACCAGCTCTGCCTCTTTTGTGTGAAAGACCTGTTGGAGCCTCACTAGGGAGAAAACTCCCGTGAGCAGCTTGGCACTGCCCTCAGCTGTACCTAAAAGAACCAAAACCAGTAACTTTTTCAAGCAGCTAATGTTTGCTTTTAGATAGTGAAATTTTAACCTTACCATATGATGAAATTACAATTGTACTTAATTGTTGGTTTATTAGTTCTTGGCGCTGCACTGTGGTGGCATCGTGGCAAACACAAGTGACATTGTAATGAAGAACTGAAGTCCAGGGGTATCAAAACATGCAAAACCAAACCAGAGTGATTCCAGCTCTAAGTTTTGTGTTAACCCAGAATTAACCTATTCTTACACGTGCCAAAAGATGTGATGGTTTGAAGTCAAACCCCAGAATCTGAGATGCATTACCCCAAGGATCTGTTTTCCATGGTAAATGGAATGCAGTTTTTCAGCTCTGAAGTGTGCTTTTGTACACTGATTCATATTTAAAACCAGCAGAGCTTGGAGTGAAATGAAGAGAGACAGAAGAGTTTGGTGGGATGCTCTTCTGGGTGTACATGTGCATCTCCAGATGGCAAGAACTGCAACAAAACATTTCACGTGTCCTGTGCAGCTTTGCATTGCTCCAACATTTAAGAGTCATTTCACTGCACAGAAGCATTGCAGGTGACAAGGGAGAGGAGTTTGAATCCCCTGGACTTGGTTTTGTTGTCTCATTATTTCAGGGTGTATTTTTAATTGGAAAATTGAGTTGTTTTATGGCATTGATAGGGCCTCTAAAGCCAGGTGCTAGCCCAGAGCTGCTTTGCAAAAATGCCCAGAGCTGTGAATTATGACTTGAAGGGGTTTTATATATTTCACTGACAAGAGTTTATAAACTTCGCTGTCTGGTGTTCAGCCTTGTGAGGCTTTAAATCTTACCGATTTTTTTGTTTGTTTGTTTGTTTTACTCTCCCTTCTATAGAATGATTAGTAACAACTCAGCTACACAGCCGTAGTAGAGCAGGTTTTTGGAAGAAAAGCACACTGGGGGGATTATACTTTTAAAGTGCTGAGGTACAGCAGCACCTTGCGAGTGCTTTGTTGATTTCTCCGAAGGAAATTCATAGCAGTGGTGCCATCAGTTTGGATATTCTGCTCCAGTAAGCAATGGGGGCAGTCTGCTGGAGCACTCCTAATTACCATTCACTGCAGAACGTGACACACTGGAGGGGGAATATTTCCCAGTGTAGCTTTAAAAAGCCTTTGTGATGTAAAAAATACTTCTTCAAAGCAGGGAAGGTGTTAATGCTATTTTGGGAGGGTGGCATCACGCTCCAGTTTAATTTCATTAGCCCTTAGCAGGCACTTTTCAGGGACACTGGTGTCACAGCAGAGGCAGCTGGGTCCCGCAGCCCAGTGACCGTTCTCAGCTAAGCTGGGGAGGATGTCCTTTGAACATCTGAGAAAGGTGCTTCTCACTGGGGCGAGGGAAGGGCTCACTGTGCTGCAGACAGCCTGGTTTAACAGAGTTTTAAAAGGAACTAATTATTAACTTGAAACTGCAGCTACCTAGAAAAGAGAAAACTGGCATTCTTCCCCTGACTCTCTTTAAATGCCTCTAAAAAAACTGCGGCGCCTGAGAAACCTTGTGAAAAACTCTCCAATGAAATGTACTCGTTATTTCTGAGAATAAACCGTGGGTTCAGGGGTAGGGGGCTGATTTGTGTGTCCCAGACTCCGGCAGTCATTTGCCGATTGAGCAGCAGTGAGTTGGTGGAGCGGAGCTCTGCGCCCCTGGCTGCAGGAGGAGACTGCAGACGCTGCTGGCACCAGGGGCTGGGCAGGGAGGCTCCGTGCTGCTGAGGGCCAGGGGGAACTGGAGTTGGAGCCTCCCTTCTGAAAACATCTCCGCTGACTCCTCGCTCAGCTCCCGTGCAGTGGAGCTCTATCACCCAGGGGCTGTGCAAGAATTGAGTAAACTGGCGGGGCAGCACTTGCAGGAATGTTCTTTGTCTCGTGGAAGCAGGTGTTCCCAAATTGTGGATACGTGTGTTCTCTGAGGCTCCAGGCTGTCTGCATGCAACTACAAACAAACCTGAGCTATATATAAATATTTATAAATAAATACAGATATACAGTACTGTATATAAATACATATATGCTACTATATATAAACACATATACACTACTATATAAAAATATATAACTATACGTAGCTTTACATAAATACATAAATAAACACATATATAAACTCAGTGTGTATATATATACACACTGTGTAAATATATAGTGAATATATTTATGTTTATCAATATATTCTCTGAGCTGGGTCCAGGGCTATCTCCATGGAACTACAAACAAACCTGAACTATATATAAATACTTATATAAATATATATATATTAAATACAAATACATATACACTTCTATATATAATTATACATATATCCATACCCAAATATATAAATATATGTACTAAATGCAAATATATATACACTTCTATATATAATTATACATATAACATACCTAAATATATAAATACTTATATAAATATATATACTAAATACAAATATATATACACTTCTAGATATAATTATATATATAACCATACCTAAATATATAAATACATACATAAACTTAGTGTATACATATATGTGTACACTATAAAATGGATTTGAACTTTTGCACTTCAGCTTTGTGTGTTTGAAAACTCTTCCTAAAGTGTTGATTGGAAACGCAGGAGAGGGATGGAGGCTGTTGTAGGGATTGGCCATGAATGGGAGAGAACGAAATTCTTGGACACATTGAGCCTTGGCTCCTCCTGTTTAGAGCAGGTGTGTTTCTTAGCTGTGGTTTTAATCAATGTTCATTATCACCTCCAGCTTGGGCTTTGGTCCACACTTTGTACAGGCAGAAGTGTTGGTAGTTGGCACATCAGCAGCAGGCTCCTCATCCTGCGTTCGCTGGACATCATCCCAGCCAAGCAGACACTTCCCCTCTGTCAGCTGTGCCGCCGCCACCTCCAGGTTTAGTAATGAGCAGAAACAAACCCATGTCCTTACAGCAAAGTTCCTTTAACATTATACACACAGCACTCATCCTAACCCTTGTGAAAAGCCGGTAACTGAGTCTGTATTTATCACGCTGTTGGAATCCCCCGGCTCTGCCAGGTTGGTGAGGTCGCTCCTGGCTTCCGCAGGTGCTGCAGCTGCTCCTGCGCATCCGCTGCAGCCTCGCAGCCCCTCTGTACCAGCCCTGCAGGGCTGCCTGGGCATGAGCGAGGGCACGGCCGCTCGATTCCTGCTTAGGCTGTTAGCCATTTGTGCGACTCGAGCTACGAGCGGTAATTAAATCCTCGGTTCCCTGCCTAATTAGTGACAGTGGCGGCTCGTTAGAAGATCACACCGCGTAAACCCCAATCGTCCCAAGCCAGGAGGGGAGTTCTGCTCTGCTGGGAGTTGGGTTGAATCGAGATAATGTTTTGTGGCTGTCTGAAAAGGGGCTGTGATCCGAAGCGTTAGGGATCTCCTGGGAATCCTCAGCGTGATTATCTGACAAGCTGTTGGGCTCCAGGGCTCCTGGAAGCAAGGAAGTGTGAGAGCCTGTGGGTCTGAGTGGAAATGAGCATCCCTGAGAAAAACCGAGGCTGTAAAACCTGCTCAAGCTGCAGGAGTGGCTCGCTGGAATCATCCTGGGAGGGACAGCAGCAGCCCCCGGCTCAGAGCTTGCAGGGAGGAGGATTTGGGATGGAAGGATGGATGGGGGGTAATCCAAGAGGAGGGGGTACCTGAACTGTAAAAACTGATTGGTTTATTGTTTTATCGGTGCTTGTGGGGCTTATTGTTTAACACAGAAAGTGTCAGATTGATTGAAGTCTCTGTTCTGGCAGAATGCTGCTCCTCACTCCTGACAGCACAGGCACAAAGAAATGACGTTGTTTATATGTTCCCATGACACTTTACAGTTAGAACTCCCACAAAAGGCACAAGGATCTTGGGAAGGGCTGCTCTGCACTCAGGAGTTAACTTCTACAGAATGCTGAGCTTTCCTATAAATGCTGGAATGTTTGACTCCAAGCTTTGCCACCGTTTCCTTTGGGGCCCCCTTGGGTGTTTCCCGAAATCCCACCTGCCCTGGGCGCGCTGTCTCTCCAGGGAGGTGTGTGCTGTTGTGTGCAGCATTCTCTTGGAAAGCCAAGTTGCATTTCTACAGACTCTGAATGCACAGAAGAGCTGATAATTCGGAGTTGAGACGAGACTGGGTTAAAAGGAAATTCAGCGGTTTTTTGTTGTTTGTTTGCCTGGTTCCCGGTGTGTTACAAAGTGTCTGTATTAGCAAGGCTGCCAGGGGGTTAATTTGCACTAACAGCCTAATCATCTCCAACGGCATCGAATCGGGATTTCATATTGCTGCTTAGATCAGCAAGACTATAGACAGGAAGGCTTGAGAAACGGCGTGGGTCTTGGGAGGAAAGAAAAATGGGGGGAAGCACTTCAGATACAGCCCTCTGCATTTTCAGCTGTCAGGCTGCTTAAAAGAATCTCTTTTTCATGCAAGCTCTGGCTCCAAGATGTAACCCCTCATTTCCAAGGTGCCACAGGAGCGAGCACTTTGTACATGACAGACAGGCTCGTTAAGGGGAGTATGTGGCACTTACCAAAACGTGGAGCTTGCTTCCTCAGCCTCCCCGATCAGTTGTTAACCAGAACACATAAACAGTTGTGGATCGTGAATCACAACTTGGTTTTGCAGATAGGAGAGTGTCTGACAGGCCAGACCATAAAGTCATGCTTGGGCTTTCATTCACCCCAGGAGTGCTGGGGAGAAAGTTCAGCCCTGCAGGTGATCACTGATGCAAAAATGTTGTTACTGACCAGCCTGAGGGGTTCCTTATTTGGCATATTGGACATCTGTGGATCCTATTTTGAGGAAATAAAATTTTCCTGTGGATTGCCTGGCTGCTTACTCAGGGCTGTAAGTTTTACCATAGCTTTTAAGAACCGAGGTGCTGTGATGGTAATTGCTGGAGTCACTGAGTCACTCGCTGTGCCTGTTCTCAGCAGGTTGTACAGATACCACCAGAAGCAACAAAAATATTTTTTTTTCTGCTTGAGATTACGTCTAGCTTAGAAAAAGCCCTGATTGCATTGAGAATTCTTCCTATGGAAAGGAAACACCAGCCCACAGTAGGAGCCTGTCACTTAGGAACAGGTCCAAATTTAGTCCTGTGGAAAGTAATGAGAATATTCACAGGCTTTAGGCTACTTTTTATTCCTCTGGATTCCAGACACCCAAGAGAGGCCGCATTAGCTGCAGCTTCTGATTTGCCCTTCTGTAGCAGCCTGATTACAATTTTCCAGTAGAAAGCAGTGACAAAACCATTTTGTTGGTGTGTACTTAGTCACTGTTGGCTGTGTGATGATGGCTGTGGATAATGTGCCCTTGCAGTGTTGGTTTTTGAGACAGAAGAAGATAAAAGGCTGGTGTTAAAGCTGTAATTCATTTGTGAAGAGGACAGGGCTGGTCCGAGCAGAGGCTCGGGGCGAGCACAGGGAAGAGCAGGCAGCGTGTCACCAGGCAGCTGTGAGGACAGGAGCATCACAGCCCCGCAGGTGACGTCCCAGTAGTGTTCATGGAGGTGGCTTTGGGTCCTTGAGACAGGATTTCGGTTTGTGGGAGGGTCCTGTGTCCTCAGGATCCAGGAGAGTGGTGATTCCAGAGGGAAGGAGCTCAGCCTCCCAGCAGAGTCTGGGGGGGAGCACAGGGCTGAGCTGGGTGGCACTGCCCTTCCCAGGAACTCCCCAGAGCCTCTCCCGCCGGGTGTCAGTGCCCCAAAGCAGGCTGTTCAGAGCCCTGGGCAGGATATTACTGCAGGTGACAATCCAGCACGTGAGGACGATGTGTAATCTCCCTTTTCCAGACTCAAGGGTACTGCTGAACAATTGTTCTCTTATCTCTCTGAGACAACGCTGCTGTAATTTGCACCGGGCAGAAACACTGAGAGAGCTGAATGAAGATTTTATCAGCTGCTTGTAGATAGTGACGGCTGGTTAATGTTAATATCTTCTGAAAGATCTTTAAAGAAATCTTGAATAGTTGTGCAGAAATTAATACGCCTCATCCCTCTTTGTGTTTCTGAAGTGGGGCTGTGCTGTCATCTCCAGCCTGCATTCTTTAATTTCCATAGCATCAGATGATGGGCTCTCTGTCCATTGCTATGGTAACTGCTGCTTTATTTCTTACTCAAAGAAAACATTGACATAAACCCCAGCACAACGTGTCCTTTTTATTCACTGTGCACACCTCATGGGTGCCAGAGCTGTGCAGATATGTCACACTTGTGCTGGATGGAGAGCAGGGAGCTGCAGGGCTCCTGCTCTGGTGTGTAACTGGTGTTTATTCATGGTGCACACCTCATGGGTGCCAGAGCTGTGTAGAATTGTCACACTTGTGCTGGATGGAAGGCAGGGAGCTGCAGGGCTCTGCCCTGGTGTGTAACTGGTGTTTATTCACTGTGCACACCTCATGGGTGCCAGAGCTGTGCAGATATGTCACACTTGTGCTGGATGGAGGGCAGGGAGCTGCAGGGCTCCTGCTCTGGTGTGTAACTGGTGTATAACTGGTGTTTATTCACTGTGCACACCTCATGGGTGCCAGAGCTGTGCAGATATGTCACACTTGTGCTGGATGGGGGGCAGGGGGCTGCAGGGCTCTGCCCTGGTGTGTAACTGGTGTATAACTGGTGTTTATTCACTGTGCACACCTCATGGGTGCCAGAACCATGCGGATATGTCACACTTGTGCTGGATGGAGGGCAGGGAGCTGCAGGGCTCTGCCCTGGTGTGTAACTGGTGTTTATTCACTGTGCACACCTCATGGGTGCCAGAGCTGTGCAGATATGTCACACTTGTGCTGGATGGGGGGCAGGGGGCTGCAGGGCTCCTGCTCTGGTGTGTAACTGGTGTGTAACTGGTGTTTATTCACTGTGCACACCTCATGGGTGCCAGAGCTGTGCAGATATGTCACACTTGTGCTGGATGGAGGGCAGGGAGCTGCAGGGCTCTGCCCTGGTGTGTAACTGGTGTGTAACTGGTGTTTATTCACTGTGCACACCTCATGGGTGCCAGAACCATGCGGATATGTCACACTTGTGCTGGATGGAGGGCAGGGAGCTGCAGGGCTCCTGCTCTGGTGTGTAACTGGTGTCACCTTTCAGCACGCACAGAATTTTATGGCAGCTTCCTCGGCTCTGCTTTTATTCCTGCCCGTGTTTAATTAGATTTCAGATACTTCAGGGTGAAACAGTCCCTGACTGGGTGTAGGTAAGTGCTGTGTGGGAATGGGGTCTCACAGCAGATGAGGGATGTGAACTTTGTTTTTGCTCTTAACCAGCTCCATTTTGACGTGGAATTGATCCCGTGGACTTCTGGCAGTTGTTCAAAATCCCTCCCAACCTTTTTGTGAGCCCTAATGAAGGGAGTAGTGGTTCTCTCCCCGTGTCAGTACTTCTGGTTTGTTGCCTCAAAACCCCCAAATGTCTCATGAAAAGCTCTACAGAGCTGCAGGAGCCCAAGTCCCCTCCACGAGGCTCTGCTACCCAGTTTGCTGTTCCTCGGGTCCTCTGTGAGTGATGCAGATGCAGAATAAAGTGTCACAGTTCCTGCCAGCTTGGGCAGCTGGCTTTGAATCCCCACACCCCTGTGACACCCCTGCCAGGGACAGCTCTGAGGTCTGCCTCTCCTCAAAAGGAAAAATTCTCCTGGAAAAAAGTCTTCCTGCAAGTGTTTTCTAGGGTTTTCTCTGCTCCCTATCACAATTATCTGATAAATGTGCCAATTATCTTTTCATCTTAGGGTAAAATAAATTAAAAAGAAATAATTAAAACATCTAATCGCTACCTACAAGAAGAGGCTTGCATGTTCTGCGTTACATTCTGTATGATTTTAGATGGAACCTCATTGAACATCTTTACGGCCCTCTCAGGTTCATCTCTGTTAACTCTTCCAGGGGTTTTCCAGGAGGAAATGTCTCTGTAGCACCTTGCACTAGGGTCAGGCAGAGTTCAGTCTGACAGAGCATTTTCCCGGGGTGCTGGCAGTGAAGGTGCTGTGTGCACAGAGCAGCGTTTGCGGGGGGAGGCTGCGAGCCCCAGCTCTGTGTCCTCGTGTGCAGGGAATCTCTAAACCAGGGCTGTTCCTTCTGAAGTGCTTCACGCTGCAGATGGAATGTGCTGGCACTGCGCTGGGGATTGTTGAACGGCTCTAAGCGCTCTCCCAGTCTGATGGGGTGCTGCTGCTCCTGTGCTTCTGCAGGGTCATTTCAGTCCTGCAGTCTGCTGTGGTTTAAATATTCCCCATCCTGCTCTGGGGACGCTCCTTTTCCCCTGCCAGTAAAAGCAGGGGCAGGAGGTGTCCTTTTGGGGACGTGCAGGAGATGCGTTAGGTAAGAGCCGCTCTCGTTCCCATCTCCTAAGAGCTCTGTTCTCATCTCCCCAGAGGAGCGTGAGTCACGGCCATCTCTCGGCCGGGTGCGCCAGCAATCCCAGGGATCGGGAAACGGCCGGGAGCTCCTTGTTCAGCTTGCTCAGAAAGGCAGGGGTTGTCCTGGTGTGTTGGATAATGGTATCTGCCTCCGCCTCTCCCGCTGCCGCTCATTCCTCTTTGTGTTCTCGTCTCAGTCCTGGCTGTTCAGGGAGGACATTTAGCAGATTCGTGGCAAAAGCAGGGGAAAGATCCCCGCGTCCTTTTCTGCTCAAAAAGCATCTGAAGGGATATAAGGAATGTTATTTTGATAATTATTTGAATGGTGCTGAAGGGGCCTCCTGGAGGGGTGACCTTTGCTCTGTGATTCGCCTTTTCACCAAATACTCCACTGATTCAGCAACAGGAGAGGAAAGGGGGGAGAAAAGGCATGAGGGCTGTGGCAACTGAGTCTTTCCAAATGTAAGGATATCGGTCAGTTGTATTGAAATTCACGGCTCCAGTCTGAAGTGTACTCAAGTGGTTGTTTAATGGGTAACTGGTTTTACCTTTTGTTTGTCTTTTCCAGAAACATAAAAAGGATGGAAAAATGAGAAACACAAATTGTGTTTAACTCAATCTGAGCATGTTCTTAGTAACTGAAAAATAAAAAAAATGAAAAAGGCCAGCTATTTTCTGTTTTATATTAGAGCTTCATTATTCAGAGCAGAAAGAGCCATGTGTGGGAATTCATTTCAGATGGGTATTTCGGAGAAAATTGGAATCTGGATTGATTTTTATAGGAAATTCTTAAAATCTGGCCATTTATGATTTTAACATCTTCCTGGTGTGCTTCTAAGGCTTAAAGCCCCCTTAGAGAAAAGTTTCTTGTTAGATTGCAAATGAGTGGCGCTGACCTGGTGGGTAAAGCTGATTGTGCTCAATAATCAGACTCTTTTTTTCCCCTCCAATTTTCATTTCAGTTAAGTTTTTTATCCTGATACAGGTAAATTTGCCTAAGTGAGTAAGTTGCACTAGGACCTGAGATTTATACCTTTCCCTAAGTGGGTGGTTTAGTGCCCAAATTCCAGTGCATCCTTTCGTAGGGCCAAAGTGGACTGTTGTTTTCTTGTTTGAGTTGGCTCTCCTTGCTTAATCTGGAGCTGTGCCAAAAACATGAATATTCATGGCACTGTTAAACAAGATTTTTATTGAAAACAAAAAATGGATCTGAAGCTTTCATTTGTCATTCTGAACCCAGCTAGCGAAAGCCCTGTGAACAGGCACATTTATCAGGGAGCTTTTCCTCGTGTTTTCTGGGGTTTTCTGCTTATTGGATGAAAATTTGTTAGAGACCGAGAGTATCTCACTGGGCAGCGAGCCTGCTGCTGAGAGATCTCTGTGTATGATACGAACGTAATAGAGATGAAATACAGAAATGAAAATGTAGTATTTTATATGTTCTGTCAGGTCTGAAATACCTTGACAAGTGTTGAGCCTCAAGGAAGTAGGTACAAGCAGAGGACGGATCCAGCAGAGTTCACAAAAGCCGGTGTTCCCTTTTTCCAGGGCTGCTGGTGGTGTTCCCATCCTGCAGAGCCCCGAGCATTCCCAAGCCTTCCTTTGGGAAGTGCATTCCCCAAGCTCAGAGCTGATTCTGAGTCCTCTGCAATGGCTGAATAAGAGAGAAATTTATTTCCCATGGATGGAAGGAAGGACGGTGAGCAATAAGAATGGTTTGTCTTGTTTGTAGCCTCTGGCCTGCATGAGAAATTAAATATTCTTAGCTTTTAGATGACACATGGAACTGACGTGAGAGGTCCTCCCTCATTTATTTTGCAAGGTGAAGTTCTCACGAGAGCTGTTTCACCCTGCATAGACATTAGCTAAGATTTTTTCCTTCCGTTTATTTCCTTCCATTTTTTCCCTCCATCCAGAAGAACAGTATCCAGAGATTAGCAGGAATTACTTACTTGTATCCCCATTCAATCCTGCTGAACAATCCAGTGTGGTGCTTTGGCAACCTCTTGCCCAGCGTGTTAGCCTGGGTGTTGTTCGTTTCTAAACCAACAGGAACGCCGTAAACTACCCAGAAGTGGTGGAAGCTGCAGTGAAAGGAGGGCTTTTTTCAGATGTCTTAAACAATTCCCATCCTGGAGGAGGAAGGCAAGAGCTAATTCCGCACAAATTGCTTGGGGAGGGGCATCAGTGAGTGCCAGAAGAGAGAGCGTAAAGGGCAGGAGATCACAGACAGTTCCCCTTGAGCCCTGGTCTCCCGTGCCCCGGGGGATCTGTCCCTGCCTTGTTTTGTCCCAGCTGCAGTGATGGCAGCGCAGCAGCCGCAGTTTCCTGCAGGAATGTTGCACGGGCTTGGGGCATCCCTGGAGAAGCTGTGGCCACGGAGGGAGGACTTTTCAAGATCTGGAAACCAGGGGGGCTCTCACTGGAGAGTTGTGGGAAAGAATTGCTATAACAACAAACTATTTGCTCTTAAAGAGGGGAAAGTATGGAACGCCATCAAAGGGGACGAGGATTCAAAGGGAAACACATGTCTGAAACATACGGGTCAAGTTTATTTGAAAGGAAAATTTGTTTGCTTTTGATTCTCTATAACATTTCCCATAGAGACTAGCAAATATAGCTGCCACATTTTTGGCAAGGGGTATCTTATCCCAAAACCTGAAACACTTAAATACACATACTTATGTCCATAAATATGGTCTCTATTAGTTTCAGCTGTGGGACTGCCTTTTGTAGTAACTTTTGTTTTCCTCTATTTGCTGTATTTGAAGCTTTAAAAGAGCTTGGTAATAAAAAAAAAAAAATGTTGTTACTGCTTTTTTAGGAAGAGAAAGAAGGACAAGGTGATGAAGGGCAATCGTTGTCGGGCTCTGGTGTCTGAGCAGAGGTCTGCAGGAGTGGGACACTGGTGATGGCCTGTGCCATAAAACCTTTCTGTAGGGTGCAATGGGCCTGAAACCACCCGAGGTTCGGAGTTATTGAAGGTGGTTATTAAAACTGGTTGGCTCTTACAGAAAACATGTGGGTAGCTGTAACTCAGGAATCCTCTCTGGCTGTGCTTTCCAAAAAAATATCCATTAGCAGAGTCGAAATTTGAAGCAGGAGTAGGATGAAGTCAGATCAGCCCCTAATCACTGCACCATTCTGGTCCCAGAGCCTTCCCTGGGCTGGAATAAAGCAGTTTTTACTTTCCTTTTCCCTTTTTTTTTTTTTTTTTTTTTCCCCAGTAGTGTTCCCAATCCCACACCACTCTTTGATTCAGTTCACTTTGTTTATTTTTAAACAAACATATGGCACGCTCATCTCTCAGCCAAAGAGCTCTCATTGATGTCAGTGGGAGCTTCAGCACCTCCAGGATGAGAGTGGGGATCGATAAAGGAACTCCTGAGAGCTGCCCAGGCTTTTGTTCCACTCTCCCTAACGCAGGGTGCTTGAAAAAGCAAACAATCCAGTGAGACCTAATCAAGCTAAGTGCATTTAAACCCCCCGGGGACTGTCATCGGGGTTGATGCAAACCTTTCAAAGCCTGGGTGCAAGAGGTGGGCAAGCTCGTGGCTCTGTGATTCGCCTTTTCACCAAATACTCCACTGATTCAGCAACAGGGGAGGAAAGGGGGGAGAAAAGGCACTGAGGGTTGTGGCAACTGAGTCTTTCCAAATGTAAGGATATCGGTCAGTTGTATTGAAATTCACGGCTCCAGTCTGAAGTGTACTCAAGTGGTTGTTTAATGGATAACTGGTTTTACCTTTTGTATGTCTTTTCCAGAAACATAAAAAGGATGGAAAAATGAGAAACACAAATTGTTTTTAGCTCAGTCTGAGCATGTTCTCAGATTTGGGAATCACCCAAAATCTCAGAGCCTCTGACCTGCGGGGGTGTGGCTGCAGAATCCTGCATTTTCTTACCCTGCTGCTTACTGAAATAAATGTTTGTGTACAAATGCACACATATATATGCGAGGGGGGCTTAGCAGCACCAGGCTTTTGGCGTTTGTGCTTAAGTCTGATAGCTGTTCTTCAAGCTGGTGCCTTTTGGGTCATGGAATCACAGCCTGCTTTGGGTTGGGAGGGATTTGGGAGCTCATCCAGCTCCAAGCTCCCTGCTGTGGGCAGGGACGCCTTCACTGTCCCTGCTCGCTCAGAGTCCTGTCGCTCTCCATGTGTTGTCCAGCACGTGGGACTAGATTTAGGCTAGGATTAGGGTTTAGGGTCACAGCTTTTGCCTTCCCCTCCACGCAGGTGCTGCCCTGCCTTTTCATGCACGTCGCAATACTTCTGATGGGGGAACGAGAGCTCGCAGTGACGGACACGGGGACGATCGCCAGCGTTGTCTTGGCTTTGTTTCCTTTCCCTCTCCAGCCCAAAAACCAGGGAGGGAGAGGAGGAGCAGGGGACTGGGCTGGTGGCCAGTTTGCTGAGAGGTTTGCAGAGAGCAGACATCTGCCCCTGAGGATGGATGGTGGCAGAATTCCGAGCACCCAGGGGTGCAGCCCTGAGTGTCCTGCACAGCCCTGCCCTGCTGAAGTGCCTGAATCCCCTGCTCGGAGTCCTGACAGTGCCTGGCTCTCGGGTGTTAAATGACTCTTAGGCTAAACCAGGTGTGCACCCACGGCAGGGCTGTGCTGTGTGTCCCAAGGTATCGTTTTGTTCTTTTCACGGAGCTATATCCGTGATTTTGGGTGACTGATAAGGCACTAAATGTGCACAGATTGTGTTTTACACACATTGAGATAAAAATCTCTTCCACTGCTGTGCTTCTTTACCCAGAAGGAATATGTTCTTTAAATATTTCTTCACAGCTAAGCTCGAGCTGAAGGGTTCAGTCATCTGCCACAGAGGCAGTCTTTGTGTGCAGACATGGTTTTTCTCTGTCAAACTTGGTGGGTGCTGGACTTTGGCTCTCCAAACCTTGAAGTCTCATGAGCTCTGAGTCCCAAATGGCTCAAGGATTTCTGTGCTAGAGGTTTTTATTTCGCTGAGTAATAGAATCAATTTTCCTCTTAGGGGTGAATCCACTCTTTGTGTTGCTTAGTGTTGGGTCTCATCTTCACTTCAGACACATCTTTATGTCGTAACAATAATAAAATTTCATGTTGTCAGTATTGGGTCTTGGCCTTTGAGCTGAGGACAGATTTAAGAAAATTCATTCCTGCTAACAAGGAGATATTAAGAGATCCTGAGCTACCTCCAGCAGTGATGATAAAGAGGGTGAAGCATTCTAACGAGCCTTTTCCAGTAGTCTGACTTCTCTCCGGATATACCTAGATTTTGCTTAGGAAATACAATTTCCATAATAATCTAAAATCCGTCAGACTCCCTTCCCAGTCTTGTTCTGACTGTATAACACGGTAAACCTGAAGGATGGTCTTTTTTAAGGACAGCCCAGGATAAAAATAGTATCCTCCTCACAGAAACGGGTGAAAGAGTTTTCACAGACCCTGCCAACAGTGTTCCTGGCTCAGAGCATTTCTATTTATCCTGCTTCTCTAAAAGCGCTGAATTCACTTTCAACTTTGAAAGCATAATAAAGAAGAATAATAAATAAATAAAATAAACTGGAGATCCAGATTTGATGGCGCACTTGAAAGATCCAGCAGGCATTAAAGTTCCATCTCGTATCTGAGTTGTTCTCGGCACCGAGGTGCCGGATTCCGAGGTGCTGGCGGCGCTCCCGAGCAAAGCAATCCCGTCATAATTAACGTGGCGAGGCTGCTCCGGAGAGGGAAATATTTATGGGATGTGCAGCGCCCGCAAAACCAACCGGAATAAAAGAGCTCGGCCAAGTTCGGCTGTGCAGATTAAGGACACATGGCTGGTGTGGCTGCTGCTGGCACCGTCCTTTGGAGCCTGTGTTGTCTCCATGCCATCCCTCCTGCTCCCAGGTGACACTCTCAGGTGCCACTGCCAGGTCCCAGGTGCCGCTCCCCCTCCCAGGTGTCACTCCCAGTGCCACTCCCAGGTGCCAGCTCCCAGGTGTCACTCCCACTTCTAGGTGCCAGTGCCACTCCCAGGTGCCACTGCCAGGTCCTAGGTGCCACTCCCAGTGTCACTCCCAGGTGCCGGGTCCCAGGTGCCACTCCCAGGTGCCGGGTCCCAGGTGCCACTCCCAGGTCCAAGGTGTCACTCCTGGATCCCAGGTGCCACTTCCAGGTGTCACTCCCACTTCCAGGTGCCACTCCCAGGTGCCAGATGCCACTCCTAGTGCCACTCCAAGGTGTCACTCCCACTCCCAGGTGCCACTCACAGGTCCCAGTGCCATTCCCAGTGCCACTTCCAGGTGTCAATCCCACTCCCAGGTCCCAGTGCCATTCCCAGGTGTCACTCCTGGGTGCCAGGTGTCACTCCCACTCCCAGGTGCCACTCCCAGGTCCCAGTGCCATTCCCAGTGCCACTCCCATTCCCAGGTGTCACTCCTGGGTCCCAGGTGCCACTCCCAGGTCCCAGTGCCATTCCCAGGTGTCACTCCTGGGTCCCAGGTGTCACTCCCAGGTGCCACTCCCAGGTCCCACTCCCATTCCCAGGTGTCACTCCTGGGTGCCAGGTGCCACTCCCATTCCCAGGTGTCGGTCGCAGGTGGCAGCAGGAGCTGCTGCTGTCCCCTCAGGTGAGCTCAGGGCGTGTTCTGAGCTCCGTGAGCAGCTGCAGCTCAAACACAAAGTGACCTCGAGCTGTGCCGGTCCCTCGCCGTCTCCTCTCTCTTTTATAGAAGCTGCTCACACAAATAGTTCGGAGTTTCTCGTTATCCCAACTTCTTTCAGAAGTTCTGCAGCCAAACCCATGAATAAATCTGCTCTAAATGTGGAACAATCCTGCTAAAATCACCACGGAAGAGAACAGAATTTAACCCAGTATATCCAGATTAATTTAATCCCGCTGGAAAGACAATTAAAACTCCAATTTTTGTGTTGATTACTTCAGTGTTTTATTTTTAAAAATCTGTCTTTAGGAGAAATAATACTGTAGGGTACTTAAATTATTTAATTTCCTTCTCATGCAGCACAGCTAGTGAAAAGCTGGGTTAAAGGCTGCCCAAAATTACAAATGATTGTTTATTTTTAAAAACTGTGTTTACCTCACTGGAAAGACATTGGCTTTTGGGAATGGGAAATGATGGGAGATGTAAACAGAAACATCCTTCATTGTCAGGGCAGCTTCACTACAGGAGCATGTTCAATCAGCACTGGCTCCTTCTCATTAAGTGGTGTCACTTAATTACAGCTCCAGGTGAAACAAAATGATTTGCAATAACCGTGTCAATTTAATTAGCATGATACAAATACAAGCCTTTTTTTTATTTTTTCCCCTCCTCCTTGCATAATGCACTGCCATGACCTCCTTAAGCGTATTTACTTTTATTGACATCTGCATTGGCCGCCCACGCGCGCTTCCTCCGTGCAGTGATTTTCATAGGAGCAGAAGGCAGATGCCTCTGTCACTCAGGTGAGGAACCACATCAAACCACATCGTTGGCCCTTTCCTGCTGCCTCTCTCTCCAAAGGGGAAAAGCAGCGTGGAAAATCTCTGCTGCGAAGGGCACAGTAAGAGAGGACACTTTTTGTTTGAGCAGGGGTAACCAGGGACATCCCTGAGCACTGAGCTGGGAGGAACTGCAGAGCTCAGAGCATTCTCCAGGCCCATTTATCAAAATAAAATCAGGCGTGCTTAAAGGGAATCTAGAACCAGAGCATCTTTCCCTCATCTCTGGCTTTTTCCCGCGTTGCCGTTTGTAGATGCTTTTGCAAAATCTTTCAGGGTCATGAGTGATTTCACGCTTTATATGTAGATGACATTTATTATTCCATTCTTTAAACCATTTTTCCTGTTCTCCCCCTGGACAGTGCAAGGTAGTTCCAGCTGTCATTCTCTGTGGAGGGTCGTTAGGTGCAGGTTTTTTTAATTAACTAACCAGGGATCAGTTTTTCACCTTTGAGGTGCCTGAAGAGAGGTTACAAGGCATACAACAGAATGAGGGTCTGGATCTTCTAGAACTGGATCTTTGTTAGACATCATCTGGGTGTTTAATGTTGCAATACCTTTAGAAATCTGGGTAGGTCTTGGTGTGATCTGTGAGCTCAGCAAAAGGTGCTCTAAGGGAAGGAGTTGGACATCCTGCAGAATTCCTGCTGAAACAACAGTAAAAGGCTCTGTGAGCTCAGAATTCAAACATGCTTCTGTATCTTTACCAGGATGATGAAGATAGAAAAGCCAGGCCTTTTTCTCACTCATTGGAAAATTTGCTTTGCTTCTGTGAGCAATGGAATTTTGTCCTGTACCCCAAAGGGTCAGTGCTGTTCCTCTGCCTAGAAATAATTCTCACTTTGCCCAGAAGTCATTTGAAAAGCTCTTCTTAAAATGTTTTAAAGTAGGAATAAGCTTTGAAACGTCGTAGCAGAAACCCAAAGTACAGAAGCAAGTGGAGATTCACAGCAGAAATGACAGATGTGGAAGAGAGCAACCTGCACGTTACCACCAGTGCTTCTAATTATAGGCCAGCAAAAGAAAATTTCGAGCAGAATTTTGCCAACATTCAGCCTACAACAGTCAGTCTGTGATTAGTCATGCCATCAAAACGTAAACAAAAATAATTCAATCATCAAAGCAGGAATCCCATCTGCAAGGGGTGTAAACGCTAAGATGAAAGAAGTGCTGCCTTTGAGAAGGCCAGGGCAGGATCGTGTGTAACTTCTGAACCCAGCAGAAAAGCTCCACGGACTGTATGATATTCTTGTACGACTTTGGACGTGGCTGAAAACACAATCAGAACTTCATCTGATGGCAACCAAAGCGTTTGGCCTGTGAATCTGATGCTTTCAGACTGGCAAAGTCTCAGCTAGAAATTAATGTGTCTAAAGACGAGTTTTGTTTCGTGGAGCACAGGTAATATGAAAATTTGATTAGTTCATACTCCATCAACATAAAAGATATGAGGTATGAATATTCTATTAACATCCTTGAACTGAACAAATGGCAGTGCCTGCTTGGGCTCAGGCACTGGATTGCACAATCACAGAAACCTCCTCTGTTCGTAACAAAGGCTGATACGTAATGCCAGCTTCGAGAATTTATCATTTTGCAATACCGCTGCTAGGACAGTTCATGGTCTACTACAGAAGGGAAAAAAAGAAAAATATGGAGGCTGGAGTTATAAATGAGAACAGAAAATTTAAAAAAAAGGAGTCTGAACTGTCTCTGCTTTATGATTTTCATGAATATAATGAGAGATGGGTGGGCAATTTGAATAGATAAATGATGTATGATGGAAGTACAGAGAGCATCAGGAGAGAGGTTTTTCCTCTAAGCATTTAGAAATGTCCAATTCTTGTGATAGAGGCTGATTTTTAGGTGAAGTGCAATCTAAACCCTCAGTGTCTGCAGTGGATTAAAAACTCTTTCTTGCTCCTTTTCAGAGGTAATGTTTTAATGTCATATTTGGTACCTCAGATCTTTTATCTTCTCAAATTCCTTTTTGTAGCTGCAATTCTAGAAACTGTCCTGCTCTTGCCTCCAATCCTATTTCCATGAAATGCTGTATGGCTCCCTCTTTGCACTAATGGAAAAAAATCCATTGTGGTGTTTATAGCTCTGGATTATTAGGAGCTGAGTTTGGCTGGAATTCTTGGCAAAATGATGTGTTCAGTGAAGAGTACAACTTCGAGGCAGCCAAGGAAATTAATATGTCACATTTTAATTTAAGAAAGAGCTGAACAACCTGAAAATGAAACAGAGCCTTTCAGTTTATGAAAAAAAAAAATCATTTCATCCAGTAACATTTTTTCCTGCCTTCTGGTAAATAGCAACCCCCCAAACAATTTTCTGTTGACAGTAATAATTTTACCTCTGTTGGTGGTTTAGTCTGACCAGCAACCCCCCAAATCCATTATTCAAGTTCCATTCCTGAGCTTTTACTTTTTAATATCCTTTAAAAATGCTGGGAGTTCTTTCCATGATTTGAAGCATCCTCCTGGAGCAAGCAGCATTTCTCTGTCTCCCCTGACAGCAAGTCTCCTGTGCTGAGGCTTTTTTCCGAGTCCCTTCTCATTGCCAACAGCTTCAAGTGCAGGGGAAACCAGCTGTCCTTGGGTGAGGGAGATGGGATTCCCAAAATCTTCACCAGGATCCACCAAGCCTGCTCCATTTTGTGTTTAACGTGGAGCCAGGGTGAGGGGGAGGACAGCTCTCCAGGGATGATGTGCAGATGGAATTTGGCCCTGAGGTCGCTTTGTGTATTTTTGTGTGAAGGTGGTGCCATGAAAGCAGCCTGTAAAAGAATTTGCCTGATCCTTATGCATGAAAGAAATCCAACCGTTGTTATCTCAATGCAGTTATGCTGGCAAAATCTCTGCAAAACGTCTTTAGGTCAATGTCATCTTATTTATAAGTATCTTGCACGTGGATTTTCTTCTTTTGGAAGGCAGGACAAGTCTCTGCTGTTTTGTGTTGTGGCCACACTTGAGCCAGTGGTAGCATCCCTTAATCACATTACCAAACTGGCACAAAGGAGGAGGAAAAACGTAATGCAGGCTTTGGGATGAGAGTCCTGAGATGGAGATAAAGCATTTCCTGGCTCCCTAATGGCTTTATTCCTTCTCAAGGGGAAAAATATGCTTTTATCAGCTTTGAGGGTCGGGTAGTAAAATCAGAGGTTAAGCAGTTTCGTTTTAGTTTTGGATGCAGCATTAAAAATTCCTCTTCAAGGGCTGGATTGAGCAGCACTCAGTCACTTCTGCCTGTTATGGATCTCAGCTCTGGAGCACAGTTCCAGAGATGAAATCATACAATCACAGAATGGTTTGGGTTTGGGAGGGACCTCAGCTCCTCTCAGCTGAGACCTCTCCTTTGAAAGCCAGAAGTTCCTGCCAAATTCTAAACCCACTGATAAGCAAGCAAAACCCTAAAAATTCAGCCGGTTTGCTGCTTTCCACATTGGGTTTCTGTCCGCTTAGAACTGATCAAAAGCTACGAACAGATGTAGTTGGATTAAGTCTGTGAAATTTGAACTGCAGCTCCTTAACTCTGCGGCTGCCTGCCGTGGGAAACAGCCAGCAGCAGGGCTGGGGCTGCAGTCCCTGTCCTGCACTCACAGGGAGAGAAATGCCCAGTGCTGAGGCTGGCAGAGCTCCCTGCCCCGTGCAGGGCACAAATCCCTCTGTTCTATACTCACAGGGAGAGAAATGCCCAGCCCTGGGGCTGGCAGAGCTCCCTGCCCCGTGCAGGGCACACATCCCTCTGTTCTGTACTCACAGGGAGAGAAATGCCCAGTGCTGGGGCTGGCAGAGCTCCCTGCCCCATGCAGGGCACAAATCCCTCTGTTCTGTACTCACAGGGAGACAAATGCCCAGCCCTGGGGCTGGCAGAGCTCCCTGCCCCGTGCAGGGGCACACATCCCTCTGTTCTGCACTCACAGGGAGAGAAATGCCCAGTGCTGGGGCTGGCAGAGCTCCCTGCCCTGTGCAGGGCACAAATCCCTCTGTTCTGTACTCACAGGGAGAGAAATGCCCAGTGCTGGGGCTGGCAGAGCTCCCTGCCCTGTGCAGGGCACAAATCCCTCTGTTCTGCACTCACAGGGAGAGAAATGCCCAGTGCTGGGGCTGGCAGAGCTCCCTGCCCTGTGCAGGGCACAAATCCCTCTGTTCTGCACTCACAGGGAGAGAAATGCCCAGTGCTGGGGCTGGCAGAGCTCCCTGCCCCATGCAGGGGCACACATCCCTCTGTTCTGCACTCAGGAGCAGAGGGTGGCGCCTGCACCTGCCTGAAATTTGGGAGCTCATCTTGTTTTTTCTGGTTTGCTGCTGAATTCCGTGCGGTGACGAACGAATCTCGGGTCCCTTTACCCGTCGTGGGTTTCTCTGTGGATGTGACAGCACTAAACTATTTAATGAGGCTGAATCTGTTGATGAGTGTGGTGATAAGGCCACATAAAGTCGCTGTTATGGCTAATCTGCTGTTGCTGCTTTGGAATTAGGCCAAGGATTAGAGGTTGAGTTTGCTCTTCCGGGATTTGACACTAGCGAAAGAGACTTTCTTAAATTCATATTGGTTTCCCTGCTGCCTCTTAAGCTCTGACTCACCGGGTTTAACTCCCCATTCTATTTGCTAAACCATTTCCCACTAAGCTTTCTATCTGCTCCTCACCTCTAGACTGCACAGTGCAAAATCTGTGGCTTGGAGGGACACCCAGCCAAGGGGCAGAGTGTTTCAGAAGGGATTTCCCTGCTCCTTTTTTGAGCCTGTGATTCCCAACAAGCAAACTTTAGCAAGCTGGTGTTGTAATAAATGGCTTATCTTGCTCTGGGAGTGACCCACGGGGTGCTTTGATTATC
This sequence comes from Hirundo rustica, assembly GCF_015227805.2. Classification (NCBI taxonomy): domain Eukaryota; kingdom Metazoa; phylum Chordata; class Aves; order Passeriformes; family Hirundinidae; genus Hirundo; species Hirundo rustica. Next base: position 1,106,940 of record NC_053466.1, on the reverse strand, counting down.
TTCCCTTTTTTTGGAGGTGTCTGAGCATTGACTCCTGGCTCTGTCTGGTTCAAGACTCTGCTGTACAATTAACCAGTTCAGCCTCAGTCAAGCAGTTCTTGTGCTGCAGGGAAGAGTCCGCTCATTTTATGCCTGACACATGTCTGTGCTTCTGGATCAGTGTAAGAAGAAAAGGATGAAAAAAAAAGAATTAAGGAGAGTTGAGTCAAGAGAACATTTTGGAATAAACCCATCATGTGACCTCTCCGGTTGCAATGCATTTTGAAAATTCTGCTTATGTAGCGAGGTTTATTATATATTTATATAATAGCAGCTGATCTGGAAGCTGAGAATCATCCTGGATTTGTGCAATAAAGAGTCTGCAGTGTTCTGCTGTGCCAGAGTTGTGAAATGGGTGTAATTTGCAGGAGAGCCAGGTGTGCTGGGTGATGAGCAAAGAGCAGAACTGAAAACTGCAGAAGTGGAAGAAGCTTAGAAAGCAAAGTAGTTTTGACAATAAAAGTGAGTTGTGTTCCTGCCTTTGAGGTGTAGGGTAGTGAACGTTTCCTTCTCTTTTTTTTTTTTTTTTTGTTTTTTTTTCCCTGCTTCATCTACATTTGTCTCTGCTCTCTGTGGAGGGAATCTTCAGTTGGAAGCAGAGTGGATTTTCTTTTCTAAAATTCCGTAGATTTCTGTATCAGCCTCTAGTGTTTCCACCAAGATAATTCTGTGTCAGTGAGGTTAACTGAAAGTGCAGTTGTACAAATGCAGATTGTCTGCACTGCTCCCCAAGGACTCTTTTAAAGTTGGGCTTTGGCTATTAAACCATTTTGTAAAAACTCAGGGCAGGTTTCTGTGTAGGTTTCCTCCCTTTGCTTCCAGCATTTGGCTGTTTGTGGCAGCAGAACAGGGAGGGGAGAATGAGCAGGAGAATAAATACATTATATTAGAAAATTTCAAGGGCATTTGAATCTCATTAAGGCCGTGTGGTTCTGAATCTTTGGGATTCCTCAGGAGGAGGAAACCTTGGCAATTCTGTTGACATTTGAAACAGCAAATTCTCCTCCCAGGGCAGTGTGTAGTATTTATTTCACTTCTGCAGTTCTACTTTACCTGCACCTGATTCCCGTTCAGATCCCCCAAAATGAGGACATCTTTTGGGGGATAATTTCTTTAACGAGGTGTGTTTGGGTTTTCTTTGGACTGGAGGAATTTTCCATGCTCAAGCGCCGTCTGTCCAACGCCAGCAAGGTTTAGAAATGGTCTTCTACAATTCCCATTGGTCTTCTGGTGCATTTATACAGCATTTGCTGTGCATTGAGGGAGACACGAGACGCTGCAAAATACTGCTCACTGTGACTCAGCAATGCTGTCCATGATCTTCTGCCTGGCTGCAGAAATGACAAAATCTCCTCCTAAGTCTTTGTCTAAGCAGCAGTTGTGGCCCTGAGGAGGAGCTGCTACAACTGCAAATAAAGCACCATTGAGAGCAATTCATGGTTTTTTTATAGAAAGTTTTTCCAGGAGGTTTCCTGCACTCCTGAGGAGGTGAGGGCTTTCATTCCCTGTGCTGTGCTTATTTTTATGCTCAGGTAGGGGGTGCCTCATCACCCAGCACTGTGCTGCAGAGTGCTTCTCTCAAACGGCCTCTCCAGCTGCTGCCCCGAATTGCCAAACAAACACAGCTTGTTAGTGGCATCCAAAGAGATGCTTCAGTTGTTCCCATTTTCCTTCAGTTCTCGCAGCTCAGCTGAGGTGTTATCTGAAGGTCGTCCAATGGCTTTTGACGTGGGGTCAGTTTGGGAAGAGACTCCTAATCCTGGGGCTTGCTTTAGGGGCACCTGTGGTTTCTCAGGGTCCTGCAGGAGGGGTGAGGAACACCTGGGGCTGGTGATTCCTGGAGCAGGCACTGTTCCCCTGTGAGCATCGTGCAGGATCTCAGGGGCTGCGATGGAACTGAGGTCACAAAGGGCCCAAGCAGCAGCACAGCTGCTCCCTGCCAGGCTGGAAGCATTTCCCAGCAGTGGGAATGTGCTCATCAGCAGCAGGTAAAAGGGAATCACAATCTGCAGAATCAGATCAGGAGGTGCCCAGGACTGATCCAGTTAAATCATCATTTGTTTGAGTGTCTGTGTGTTCATTGACCTGGCACTTCAATAAAAAAATCCGGGAGTTTCTTAGAAAATGCTGTTGGGAAGATGGAATTTTATGTGTATAAAGGACATTGCCTTGAGAATTCTGACACTCTGAGGACATCGGGTGTACTAGTTCATAGCTCAGCATAAACTCCTTCATTCTGATGTTAAAAAACAAAAAACCCATGAAAATCTGTTTCTGTTAAGTGAAAGCAAACGTGCTTCATGGATGTGATGCTAATGTTTAGTCAGGGGAATGCAGGATGATTGACAAGATACTTTAAAGGACTTACTTTAGGGGTTTTGTACAGCCTTCAAGGGGAAACATCCTAACCAGGATTTCTTTTGAAGATGCTCTTTAAAGGCATAGAAAACCAGCACCCTGCATTTACAGAAATGTGGCCATTTCTGCCTCGAAGACTTGAACTGTCAGGAGTGCAGCAAGCCCAGCACCACTGGCTGTTTTCTGATTTCACACAAATCTTGCTAAAGCACTGAGCCCTCAGCAAGGGGAGGGAGGATCAGTGCGGGAGCTGCACCAATTTCTCATTCCTGACAGGGAGCTGTGAGCAGGATCAGCACTGCGGGTGTTGATTATGCCACAATCCCCTGGTGGTGCCAAATGCCAAGGGAGAATCCCAAACCGATGAATTTGTGCTCGTCTCAGGTGTATCCATGTGCTTTGTAAAACGCCTCCGCTCCTCCGAAGGCTCCCACAATCCACGGGATGGCCACTGACGGCAGCCAGGTTCCATTTAAGCTCTCACATGCGGGCAGAGGGGACGTGAACCGGGCTGTGACTGGGGGAATGGCATTATACATCAACCCAGGCAGCTTCCAGTGGGGACAAATGGCTACTTCTGCAGGGCAGGATCAGCCTTTGGGATTTCACTTTTAAGTATCAGGATGATATAGCAATCAGGTGGGGGCAAATCCTCCTCCCACCGCCTTCTCATTTTGAGTTTCAGACACTTTCCCCCACTTTTATAGCAGCACTATATCATATTTACAGCATCTAGCATTTCAAGGTTAGATGGCCAAGTGTTGAGTCAAGAAAAAATTGCCTTCCCAGGGATACTCAAATATTTCAGTTCATGTCTTGGAGACAGCACTGATGTGCTGCTGGTTGATTTCATTTCAGGAATGGACACCACAATGATTCATCTAGAGAGTCAAAAAGCTGGTCTTAACCTTAGCACTCACTTTTCAAACACAGTCCATGATCAGACGTCTTGTACGCAGGCAAGGAATTTATTTATCTACGCCGCTGCTTCTGGAGGTTTTCAAGTTTTTTGAACCAGCATGTTCCAAATACAAATGCAGCTGTGCTCTGGGTGTGTCAGGGGGCTGAGAATCCCCGTCAGGATTTCCTGAGTGTGCTGTCACTGGGTTTTCCTGACTCTGCTGCACTGCTGTGTCTTCATACTCACGGTAGGAATTAAAGCAAAACATCTGGGAGAGGTAAGGAAGCGTGGCTGTTGCTGGAGAGTTCAGAAAGTTCTTTTCCTGTGCAACAGCCTCTGTGAGGAAAAAAACATGGGAAAAGTTCTTTTCTTATGCAACATCTGTGTGGGTAAAACAGGGCATCCCTGTGGCCTGGAGGAGAGGAAAGATGGAAGGAGAAGCCCAGCCAGGTTGTAGAATTTATGTCCTTGAAGGATTTCGAAGTCCAGCAGCTCTGAGCAGCCTGCTCTGAGTTCAGTGTGACCCTCTGTGAGGAGGGGACAGGATGAGGGTCCCTGACCTTGAGTTGTTCTGTGCTGCTGGGGAAAGGGTGGGAATTAATTAGAAAGGGGACCTGGAGAAGGTTGAAGGGCAGTGTGGGTATGGATGTACGAAATCAATTAGAGAGCATAAAGCTAACTGGAATAAAATATGGATCACTTAAGGACTATCTATCTTAATGCATCATCTTTTCTTTTGCCAATTAATGTAGAAAGTGGATCAGCAAGTTCAGTCAGACCAGGAATGATCAGGGACTTTTGCAAATAGTGCTGACCCTTTCCTGCTTCCCATCTGTGGTACAGTGGCTGCTGGCTGCCACATTTCCATCCTCTCTTTTAATCTCTGTCACTTCTTGTCAATAGGATTTAAAGTACCCATAAAGATTTAATGATCTCAGCGTCTTCTCCCTGGCATTCTGTGTTTCTAACTTTTAAGTAGTTCTGTCTGAAACCCAACGTTTCCAGCGCATAAAAATCTCCCTTTGCAGCAGGAAAATGAAAGGTTTTGTCTCCCTGCAAAGCCCTGGCTGTTCCCTTGATTCCCCATCGTTTGTGGCTTGGCCAAGGAGGAGCACTGGAGTTTATGCCGCTCTTGGTGGCTGGAGCTGGAGTCAAGCTCTGTGCTTTACGGGTGTGCTCCATTTCTTGGAGTCCTTGATGACAAGCTCTCTTGATTGGAATTACCTTTTTGGCTTTAACATTTTCCAGCAGTGATTTCAGGAAGTTCAAAGGAGGCACAAACAAATAAACGTCACAACTCTATTATTGTGAATAAACATGCTGGAAAAGACCCCGTGCACGTTTTATGCCTTCAGGATTAGTGTTGCTTCCCAGGGAGGGATATTTTAGCCCACGATATTTACTACTTCTTTTTCAATACAAACTGTTGTTATGTTGGTTTCTGCTAATGTTTATATATTCTCATTTGGGAACAAGACATTTATCAAATAAAGGCATAGACACCTGGCCTAATTCTGTTGTGATTAAAGCAAAAATTAGGCTAAATTATGTATTTTTAATAACAGAGCAAAATTTGGAAGCAGTTGAATAGCCTAAAAATTATTCAGGAGAAAATTAATACTTTCAAGGGAAAAATAATATCTTAAATTCAAATCTCCAGAAGCTAGGAAATACTTTATATAACCCATAAAATAGACCTATAAAACTGCTTTTTGGGTGACAATACATTTTCCAAGAATGTAGCAGAATTCAGAATGGGCTGGACTCTGTAAAAAAATTATTATTTCCAAATGTTTAAGCAGCATTATAGTAACTTCTGATTAAAAATGGAATATATTCTTTTAAGCCTTAACAGCACACCTGTCATTCACAGTCCTTGGCTGCAGCTCTCAGAGTGTGCCTTCCCTCACCTGTGTGATCAAAGAGGAGCGTTCTTGAGCTAGAAAGATGCCAAACCCTGCTTTCATTGCAGAGCTTGGATCCGCGGAGATGCCAAAGCTTTCTTGCGTAAAGCTCTGAAGATGTCATTGATGGAGCCACTTGGTATCTCCTTGCGCTCAAAGCTGGCACTGTGGGACCTGCAAATTTTGCTTTTCGGTGTTCAACTATTGAGTTTTAAAGGGATTGAACGGTTTTTCAGTTTGAGAATGCTTTGTGAAAAAATAAATATCATAACATCTCATTACAAAGAATGGTTTCCCTTTACATTTCCATTGGAAGGTCGGCAAACACACGCTCATCCCTGTCCCGTTCTCCTGCAAAGCTGTGCTGAATTGTGCTTTAAATTATCCCATCTTAAAAATGCTGTTCCTTTTTTATCAGTCGAAAAACCTTTACAAGCCTCCTAAGAGTCCTTGAAGCAGTTACCTTTGAACAATTACGCCGGATTGTTATAAATTTCCCACACTGTTTTTATTGCCTCTCCGAAGCGATCTGGGATTTTATATCCCTACTTTTTCATAGGGTCTGGTTCTCCTGACAGATGCTTGCTTACATCTCCCAGGAACTCTAATGAGAGCCAGGCATATGTCTGCTTTCCAGCCTAGACCTCCTTATGCTCATTTTGCATTTCTTCTTTTTTCTCCTCAAACCTGCCGTGGAGTTTGAGAAGAGAGCTGGGGCGGTTCCGTCCCGAGCTGTGCCTTCCCTTCACTGCTCCAGCTCTGAGGTCTCATCTTCATGAACTGCAAATTAATGACACCAGTTTGCACTTACGTTTTAATTCCTGAGCATTCCTGAACGTGTTAAAAATGTGAAATAACGGCAATAAGCTGCGATGGCACTCAGGGATTAGCTGTAGAATTCATCTCTGGTGGGCAGCAGCGGAAAGCTGCTGTTCTTACGGGTTCCATGTGCCTGCTGCTTTCTGCTTGCTTTGCCTTTCTGCTCCCATCCAAGCATTCAGCAGCCGTTGAGAGGAGATGAACTGTGTGGATGGTGGGAGCTCAGAGGCTCATAAACTCACAGAACATCCTGAGCTGGAAGGGACCCCCAAAGATCATCCCCCCAGTCATCCCCCCGTGCTTCCCTGGGAGCGGTGTCCAACAGTGCTGGATCCCTGGGCACTGGGAATTCCAGGATTTCTGTGCTGCCGGGCTCTGACCCCCCAGCAAACACTGCATTGACCTGGGGCCGTGGAGAAAGATCCCAAAATTGAGTGACAGCACTGGGGTTGTGGGTGTGGGGTTTGGATAGAAGTGTGTGATGTCACAGGGTGCAAAACTCAGAGTTGAAGGGTTTGGAATACAGGAATAGAGATGAAGCAAGGTGGAGGATTTAGGGCGTAGGGCAGTCCTCTCCTGCACACCTGGGCGGGTGAGGCAAAGCAGTTTGTCTCTGGGCACGCTACAGCACCAGTTGTTTGGTGCCTGGTGTGCACCAATCCTTTATCTCCTCGATGTGCAGGTAGAAATTTCTCCTCCTGCCGGTCTCTCCGGTGTTTTGATTGTGACTGGAGCCTCCGGGCAGGTAATGCCCCAGAACATCAACCCCTGTGAGAGCTGGGAAAAGCTGCACTGCTGGAGCTGATGCACTGCAGGAGTTCAGTGGCTGTGCAGGCAGAGCTCATCCCTCACGTGCGTGTCTCGTGAGACCCTGGCTCTGCGGTTTAATCCTGCCTTTATCTCTCTTCTGAGTGCTTCTGATATTACAGGAGTTGCAAGGAATCTAATTAGCTAATGCTCGTACACGGTGTTCAGATCCTCAGATAAAAGCCTGCCTACAGGCCTGCAGGAGGTGCCAAGAAGGAGTTTGTAAACTTTGGTGATGCCGGGTGTCTGAGGTTGAGATGGTTTGGGATGGTGGGCTGACTCCCAGTTTTCATTCTTACGTGTTTGCTTATTAGAAGGAGTAAATAGCTGCTAATTAATGCAGGCTGTTCATTTTGCTGTCTTAAAAACCTTTTCCTGGGCTGTTGAGGATGTCAAGAACTGCTTCTGAGTCAGACCTGTTTAAAGAATAGCGTGTACTAAGCCATTCAAGACTGGCTTTGTGTACCAACTCAAAAGCATCACGCTAAAAATCCTTTATAATAAAGAAAAGGTAGGAAAAAAGCATTGCTTATTTTTCACTTCAGTGCATCTGAGTTCAAGCCCTGTCTCAGCACTAAAGCAGGCAATATTTTGCTGCTCAGCACTGGGAAGATTGTTCATTCTCTGGTTGGAGGTGTCTTCTCCAAAGCCTTGACACAGCCCTGTTGAGAAACTTGGCTGCAGGGCTCGCTCCTATTAATGCAAAAAAAAAAAAAAAAAAATCATTAAGGAATTGGATGGAAAATGCAAAGCCTCTGTGCTTCTTAAATCCCCTAATCCTATTTTGAAGACTTAAATGGTGACTAGGCTTCAGCCTGGGGGTGTGCAAGGGAGTGAATTCCACCGTAGGTGAGTTAAAGTTGAATCAGGAACAAAGCAGGCTGGGTTTGTTCTGCTGCAGATCTGTACCATTCACTGAGCTTATCCCATCCTGGAATGGGCAGGGGAAATGCCTGATTTCTAAAGCTTTTTTGGAAATGCTGCATCATCCAGCCATATTCACAAAATATTTGATGTTGACACACTAAAATGTTCTTACAAAAGGCGCCACAGGTGTCATGAAGGACTGACAGCTTCGTAAATTGAACAACTCGCAGAATAAGAGTGAAAATTACCGTGTCAGTATCAGTTGTAACCAAAACCAACAGGTGAATATTCTGGACAGATAAAGCTATCAGAAAGCTCAGCTTTCACTGTTTGTTTGTGTCTGAGGAGTGCTTCTGCCCTGGAATTCTTTATCTGCTTGCATGGCTGTGGAGCGTGATGAAGGAAAACGTTAAGTTGAATCAATAATATCTCACGCAGGCATTTCACGGCTGAACTGGTGCTGCTTAAACTCTGCCATTTCCTTGTTCTTTGATCTTTGCTTGGGGAGTCCAGTACCTGGAGATCCTTTCTGCTGTCAGTGGAGAGACTCTCAGGTCGAATGTAGAGAGCACTCACTCGATAACGTTGGGTTTCGTGGTGTCCACCACAGCGGAGGAGAGGAAATCGGGTGTAATCATCCTTTATTTGCAGTTTAGACACTGTGACCTTGGGTAAGCCAATCTTTCTGAGCTCCCTGCCCTCTACAGAAGGGTGTCAGCATGGCTTGGATCAGGATCAACAGTGCTTTTCCTGCCTGCAAGGGCTCCACCTCTGATAATCATCTAGAAATAACATTCATATGGATTCTATTTGAATTAGAACCTTAGCAATGAAAAGTCAGCATCAGCACCAGGAATTGCCTGTACTCCATCCCCTCTCCTTTTTAATTATATGCATTGGATTTATCAAGCACCTTCAGGTAAGACAGGACTGCTGAAATGCACAAATGCCTCTAACACACCCTCCAGCTCTGCTTGCATTGCTGCTTCCTGACGAATAGAAAAAAATGAGGAGTCTGTGGAGGTTTTCTACGTGCTGTGTGCTCCTGATTTCCCCTTGTTCCACGCTATTTACGCAGTCACCAAGCATTTGATGAGAATATGTCAATCTTAGGCCAGGGTAATGGACATTCCATTACTTTATCTCTGCAGACATTGTTGGAAACTCGAGGTGTAAAATCTGATTCATTACCCAGATCCTGGAAGGGAACAGGACATTAATTGTACCTCGGCTTGTTAAATTTTGTCACTCATTGCCTCCTCCGTTTATTTAATTATATTTCTGCTTCCCGTTCAGAGGATGTGCACGAGTCCTTTCCAACAGTGATATGCACCTGTGGAATCTGGAGCTGATGCAAAGCAGCTTTTGCTGTCAAAACACTCACAGGGTAGAATTGTTTCACACTTTGCAGTTCACGTGTTCGCTGATTTAAAAGGTTCTGCAGAAGGTGCCCCATTTCCCACGTACACAAATGGCATAAACACAAGCTCCTGGTGGGAATCAGCAAACAGGTTCCATGTCGGATGTTTCCTGAGGAATCTGATACTACCAGTAGAAAAGGGGTGGATATGACTTTTCTATATTTTATCACAGCCAGTGGGGGGGGGGGGGGGGGGGGGGGGGGGGCGCGGAGAAAGCAAAAAACAGTAAGAGAAGAGCTAATTTAAGAGGCAGCGATGTGTTCTGCAGTTCTCGGTGGTTTGCTGTTGTATCAGGCGGTTTGTTACAAAGCATTCCTGTTCCAGAGCATTTCAGAGACTCCCGGTTCTCTCCCTGGTGCCTGGGTTTTCCATCAGCCATTCTCCAAGTGTGAAACAGCAAACCAGAGGTCTCTTTCCTTTGGAGCTGTTGACGTGTGAGTCTGAAATCCAAACGGGCTCGATGGAAATTAAACTGTTTGTTTGGGCAATATTTTAACCAGGCAGACCCCTACTGCAGGAGTGTTGTGTAGAGGAGAAAGCCTCTTGCACGTCACGACCTTTTACTGGAGTTATTTTCCTCCAGGTTGCTCAGTGTTAGACTTAGCTTGATACTGGGAGCACAGATTTTTACCGAGCCGGAGGCAACTGCGCTTCTGGTCCAGGAGCCGGCATCAAAGATGTTCCAAGGTAAAGGTGATCCCAGTGCCCGAGGCTGCTCTGTGCTTTTTGTACTTGGAGTGCTCATCACTGCTGTGCCCTACAGCTCCTAACACCACTGAAAGGCTGAGCCAGCTGCGAGGCAGGGAGGGGTAGAACACGGAAATTCAGACAGAAAACTGCCTCAAGCAGAGGGGAATCTGAGAGCAAAGCTTCAGAGGCTCGAGAGGTGCCCGGTTTAAATCGATCCACACTCTGGCAGATGTGTGTTTTTAGGCTGGGGTCTGCTCCTCTGTCTGTGCAGAGGTATCAGGCAGAGCCCAGCCTGACGCCCCTCAGTTATTTATCGTGGCTGCAAACAAGCTCAATGCAATTTGTAGGATTTTAAGTCAGCACCCGCCTTGCTTTTTAACATCAGTGTTGCTCGAAACACTCACAGTTTTTCCTCGGAAATTGCAGTCCCATTTATTATTTTAATAGGAGCATCCTCTGCCACGGTTGCAGGAGGACTGTGACCTCTCGTTATAAAATGATGTTTTGAGCCCTTATATTTACACAGGAAATTTCCCCAAAAATTTCAAGGGTAAACTCAAAAGAGGAGAACTTGTGGGGCTCTTTTTTATTTCCTTCCGTCCCTTGAGATTAGGGATCCCAGGTCACTGTGTTTCGAACTATTGAAATTAGCAATTTTGCAAAAAAAAAAAAAAGAAAGCCTGGGTTTTTTTGGGTGCATCTATTTTGGACCACCCCCTGTGAAACACTTTACAAGAACATGTGCACTCATGCCACGATTTCAATTTTATTAGAAAAATAGCAATACCAGAAGAAAGTCTCTTGCCTAAGGCATATTCCATATGTTACTGCTCAGTGCTTTATTTTTCAGGCCTGCAAGAGACAAATGCACTTATTCCATTACTAAAGCCAGTGACTTAAAGTGCAGCCTGACCCTGGAAAAAAAGAAAGAGAAATGTGAGGGTTCAAAGTTGGTTTTCCATCAATAGCTCGTACATTGCATTTGTTCAGATGGCAGATGAAAAGGTGGTGTTATTTTTCAGCCCGCAGCCCGTGGGCTCAGCCGTGGCTGTGGAAGCCCTTTCTTTCATTGCCGTATGGAAATCACAGATTTCCACAGCTCAGCTTCGCTCAGCCTCTGCAAGGTGACTCCGCGTTTGCATAGGGTTCAGTTATTTACTGCAGCTACCGGGGCTCTTTCTGCACGTATACAGAGGGCAAATCCTCGTAATTGAAATATACTGGGAGCGCTCAGCCGGGGGAATACAAACACAATCTCCCTGCTTTCCTTCCCTCTTCGGCTCCGCTCGTAGAAGTTTTCATACAAACGCAGAAAGGCAATTTCGTTCCTTTAAGCCCCTCTCTGATGCAGAAATGGTTTCACAACCTCCCAGTTCTCAGCTCTCTGCCTTACCACTGGAAGGTAAATCCTGCCCTCTCCCCGGTGCTGTGATGGATTTATTGCCTCCGAACCCCGCGTTCCCCTCGGCGCTCGCGCTCCTGATCCTCGCCGGGAGCCTTGGGCAAACCTCAGGGGCCACCAGAGGATCCCACAGGCTCCGGGAGAGGTGGGCTCATCCCGGGGCCTGCACCTGCCTGAGCAGCAAGGGTGGACATAAACCAGAGAAAATGCAAAATAAAAAATAACGGGTAGGTCGTGGCTCCTCCGAACGCCGCCCTTGCAAACAGAGGAGCGCTCTGCTAAAACGCCCAAAGCAGCAAACAGCAGTTTTTCAAACACACTCCAAGGTGTTAAAGAGCTGTTGGGGGCTAATGTACAAAGTTACCGTTTTGAGGAGGGAAGAAGGAGTAAAAGCAGGTGGTAGGGGCGTATTACCGTGATTTGCAAAGCAGTCACACGGAGAGAGAGGTTTCGCAAGGCAGAGGTTCCTCCGTTCCGACTCAGGCTGAGTCTGGGCGGAGAGAGAGCCTCCTTGTTTATTTCTTACTTGATGTGAATTTTTGGGTCTGGCCGAACATTGGCTTCTGGGAGTTCTCACCCCTCAGCCGAATGGTCAAACCAGCCGTCAGCTACAATTGTTTTCAGGTTAGAAATATGCAAACAAAGGACAGAGAATGAAAAACAAAGGATTTGTTTATGTTACATATGTGGGAAAAAGGTAGAAACTGCTTCTAATATTGCACCATAGCTAAAAGATCTGACTCCATTTTATGAAAATTCAAAAGGCTTTAAAAAACTCAGAAAAAACAGGGTAACAGGGGCGGTGTTTGTTTTCTGCATCACTGCAGTAAGGTCTTTTTTTAAAACTGCTGGTCTAATGGGATTAGGAGGGCAAAGGTCCTTAAAAATTAGTAAAATTGGATTGAGAGAGCGGGTTGGTAGGGAAAGACTAAATTAGAAAGCACGCTTCAGTAGCTGGATTTGGGCTGGCTGATGGAGGCAGTCCTTCAGTCCAGCCCTGGGTCTCAGGTACGTCTGCCCAGGGCTAGGGCAGGGGTCTGAAATCATCACACCCAACCAAAGTTCTTAATCCAGTGCTCACTTTGGGGGACTTTTTCAGATAAACTCCGCCGCTGCTTTTCCATAACAGCAAATACACTTTTTGGGTTTTTTTTTTTGGTTTTTTTTTTTTTTTTTTATGTGCTGAAAGGGTGGCCTTAAAATTTCCTCATGAGGTGTAAAATGTCCTTGTGGCCTATGACACAAAATGAAGTCAGGGATGATCCTGTGCACCGGGACGCTGCTGTGGGTGGCTCAGGATGACACCATGGTGATGTGGGCTCATTGCAGGGCTGGCACACGCTCTGCATATTAACTCACGGCAGCTCTGCTCTGGGCAGTGCCGTTGGTATTTATTTAATTTAGTACCTTGTGTTGAAAATCAGCGCTGCTGACTCTCCCCGCCAGTGACAGAAACACCAGGTCTCTGGGACTGGGGTAAATTTCCATCTCCGTGTGCAAATAGAAAATACCTGGAGCTCGAGTGGTTTGATCCAAACAAAATCAGGGCTCCTCCAGCAATTTCTGATGTGAGTTTTCCCCTTTCTTCTCCCTTTAACAAACCCTTCTGGAGTATAAACTCTGTGATAACGCGTTAGTGTGACAGCACAGCAGAGCTCCCAGCTTTCCTCTCGAGGCTGCTGTTTGTGCTAACAGCAATGGCAGGGTCCAAGCTCTGATCTGGTGTGGGTTGCCTTGTCACCTCTGTGTGAGCTTGGAACGTGCCCACACTGCCACGGCTGTGTCTGCATCGCACCCAGCACTGCCGGCATTAAAGCAGAGCAGGGCTGCGTGCTCCAGTCCTGCTGTGGGAGGTTTGCTGACCCTGGAGCTCCTGCTGAGAGCTCCTCAGCATCCCCAGCTCGTGTGGGCTGGGGCAGGGGGTGCAGGGAGCTGTAATTTTGAGGGAGCTCGAGGTACTAAAGGTCTGACCCGGTTTTCAAGCACAGTGAAGCAGACTCCGAGCTGGCCCTGGATTTATGTCTGCGTGAAGCTCCTGTCTCTGGGAGAAGACTGAGTACCTGATGGCCAGTCTTCCCCTTCATGTCAGTAACATGAGCTGTGTCAGCCCTAGAGGACATGAGATTGAGGACATCAGTGTCTTGCTTGAGGGAAACGCGTGAGGAATTCTGTAGAAAGATCTTTGAGACTCGGTAATTTGTCTCTCCTCCTGGTGTACTCTGAGTGTGAGAGTGTCTGCTGCTCGCAGGAAAAATAAATGTATAATTGCACCATCAGCTGATGAAATCAAAGTGAAATTGCTGGCAGCCTTCTTCCTGCCCTCCCTGTGTTTTTCTAGCATTAACATTCCAGCTTTGTCACCTTTGATCAGGGGAAGATAAATCCTTCCTTTTGTAAGGAGCAGAAACACTTTCCCTCAGTACATAGAATAATGGCCTCCTCTGTATATTATTCATATTCCTCTCTTTGTACTTGTCATTTCTCTATATCCTTGGTTGCTGTATACCCCATAACTCTTGGTCGTTTTATCTAAGACCTTTCAAATGAGGAAGTGGATGGCTTAGGAGGCAGGGAGAGCTCTGCTGAGGCATTAAATGGGCTGGCACGCTGCATGTGCAGGTCCCAGCAGCTCCCTGCTCGCTGGGGATGGGTGCTGAGCACCCCTCAGAGCCACAGCCTTGGAACCACAGCGAGAGGGAGCCTGCAAACAGAGTGTTTGTCACCTGCTTGGAGGCACTCGGCAGAAATGGAGCTTGTCTGTGGCCCAGACCAGAGCGTGCAGCAGCCTGGCCGGCCCTGAGCAGCTCAGAGGGAGTGGCAGGAGGATGCACAGCCCTCCATATAATCCTCTATACAGACCTGGATATACCCACCCGTGCTCTTTTAGCTGCATGTCTGCTGCTGGAGGCACTCTGGTGCGCTCCAGACGTTCCCAGCCTTGTCTCCACAGCCTGAACTCCTGTCCCTTGAGCTGGCTTTAGCTCTCAGCAGGAATTGCAGTGGGGTTGGAGCAGCTCAGGGGGCAGGGCGGAGGTCCTGCAGCAGTTCCCACCTGCTCTGGGGCTGCTCTGGGGCTGCTCTGGGGCTGCTCTGGGGCTGCACTGGGGCTGCAGGGGATGCTCCCTGTGCTCACCTGTCCATGCACATCCCTGTTCTCCCAGCGTTTCCCTGGGAATGTTCTCCGGTGTTGGGAGAAGCTGCTTCAGCACTCTGGGAGAGCCAATCCTTTGCTGCTGCTGGAGCCTGAATCAGGTGCTTGTGCTGGGCACTGTCACTCGCTGTTTAGCTCCAGTGAGTTTCTGCTGCATCAAGCTGAAACAAAATGATTTTCATCCCTGCAGTTAGTTGCTGGCTGGAGCTGGATGAATTGAAATGACTTTTGGGGAGAGTCATGGAGGGGGGAAAAGAGAGATTCCCCAGGAGATGATGGAGGGAACTGACTTATGCTGATCTGGGATCCTCGCAAGGAGGAAGCGATGAACACGAGGAGAGTTCCGGGTGTATTGATCCGTTTTATCTTGTGTTTCGTGTTTGTTTAGGTATATCATGACCTTAATATCCGTGTCCAGGAACAAGCTGTCGCCCCGGGCTTCCACTGACAGCTGGTTTTCCTTTGATACATCCCAGAATCTTCCTGCTGATTCCTGCAGTATGTCAGAGGAGCTCAGCAGTTTGTTGCCCTCTCAAGACTTCACTCTGTTCACTGTGGCTTCGAGAGCCCTCCATTCTCTTGAAGTACAAGCACAGCCTCAAAAAAAAAAAAAATTTAAGGGAGAGTCCTTCAGATGTGCAGTTGAAATAGCTGCTGCTAACCCACGGGAGCTGCTGCTCTTGGTTGTGTCCAGCAGTGGCTGTTGAGGTAATATTGATGATCTAAATGGGGCTGGCAGATCAAACATGTAAAACCTGCTCCAGAAAGCTCGTGCTCTCCAACGTGCAGACATCTGCCCTGCTCCTGAGGCAGCCCCATCTCCAGGAGCAGCCTTTCCAAAGGGCAAACGGTGCAGTCTTTAAAAAAGTGTCAAGTCGTGCTCATTTTGGCTGCAGTTTTTTTCCCCTTTCTCTTTTCTCCTGAGTGTCTCCAGAAAAAGCCCTTTCTTTGATGGGCTGTAACTAGTAAAGGCAAAGCCCACCAGCTTTTGAGGAGTTTATCAATGATTCGAGAAGGGTGTCTGTTCTCTACTCAGTCGCTTTTGGGGGAGCAAAAAGAAGACAAAATAAGCTGCAGGAGGATGAGAGTATTTTTGTAGAGCAGCTCAGCTCCCTGAGCCACATCCCATCCGTAGTTTTTAGTGTTGCTTTGTCCTGCTGAGCTGCAGGAGCTCCCATCACACGCTCTGCCCGTGGTGGTGCCCGGGGGCTCTGGCAGGCCGGGCAGATCCCATGGAAACCCGTGTGGGATGCATGGATGTGATCCCAGACCCCTGAGGACAGCAGGAGCATTGCTGCTGATTTGGTGAAGGCTCAGGAGCTTCAGATCTGTGCCTAAATACACAAACTACCAGCAGCTGCCTCAGGGCAGGAGGATTTGTGCTTTTGCTGGATAAACTCAAGGCATGAAAGAGCCCAATTTGGAGGCTGTGGTGTAGATCAGTGCCGGCGTTTTCCAGATTAAGACTCAATTCTGTGATAAAAGCTGTCGGTTCTGTCTGCTCTGTCCCCCAGACCATCTTTGTAGCATTGCTACCACGCTCCAGCATGCAGAGTGCGGCACAAGGCGTGCAGGTCCTGACACAGAATCAGGATTAGCTGTGTTGAAGTGGCCATTAACGAGTGTGAGGGGTGTGATGAGCAGGGTAAGAACTGTGCCAGTGCGGGAGCGGTGCTCCGAGGGCTGGGGAGGAAACGTGGCCGTGATTCCTGCTCTGCATTTCTCTGAGCAGTCCTTCTGCCTCCTCCAGCACAGTTTGGGCACTCAGCCGTGCCAAGAAGTTGCCCCTGGTTGGTGCTGCTCAGTACTTCAGAGGGAGGCGATGCCTTAGCGTTCAGCTCTCACGTTTTGCAGATTCTGCACTGCCTTAGCGTGTAACTCTGAGCTCCACAGGGAGTGTTAGCGAGCTCTCTCGCAGCTCAGTGGGACAGAGCAATCCTTCTCCAGCCCCAGAACCAAAGATACCAGTGCAGCCTCCGGCCCAGAAAGTGCAAACAGCAGCGAATTGAGGAGAGCAAACTGGGAGAGGTGGGACTGCATCACCTGAATGTAATTGGAATAAAACCCCAATGTGTAAATGGACCAAAGCTTATAAATGTGAAACTCCTGACTCAGAGTCCATCTTGGGTGGAGCCAAGGTCTTGTTCTGCCCAAGGTGTGTCCTTTGGAGGCCTTTTTTAATAAATCCCCACTTTATTCCTTTAATTCTGTCTGGCCTCTGTTCCAGGCAGCCTCTCCAGGCATCAGAGGGATGGGATGGGATGGGATGGGATAATGGGATGGGATAATGGGATGGGATAATGGGATAATGGGATGGGATAATGGGATAATGGGATGGGATAATGGGATGGGATGGGATGGGATGGGATGGGATGGGATGGGATGGGATGGGATGGGATGGGATGGGATGGGATGGGATAATGGGATGGGATGATGGGATGGGATGATGGGATGGGATGGGATGGGATGGGATGGGATGGGACGGGGCACACATTGAGGGAGAGGAGGCAGGAATGGGATGGAGCACACATTGAGGGAGAGGAGGCAGGGATGGGATGGAGCACACATTGAGGGAGAGGAGGCAGGGATGGGATGGAGCACACGTTCCTGCAGCCCTGCAGATCCAGCACACCCTGCAGGGAGCTCTCTCAGGGCTCGGCTAAAACCCCCATCAGTGTAAGTCAGACTGATTAGATTACAAACCAGACAGAGCTGCATCCTGGGGCTGAAGCACCTGGTAATCAGTGCTTTCTTTAGCTGCTTGGACAGGAAGCATTGGTGCATTTGGAACAATTACTTGAGTGGAAGGCTCCTCTCTTTCTCGCTGCTTTAAGGACATTTGCCCCTTCCTCTTTCCAGCAGCTGATCTCAGCAAAATTATTTCCCTAAGGGGAGAAGGAAACACAACCCTTGTAGCTCCGTGGCTGATGGCAAAACTGTATTCATAGCAGCTGCTGAAGGGGGAGTGAGGATGGGATTAAAAACACAAAGGGACTGCATGGGAAGATTACTTCAGAAAGTCACTTGGGGTCTAAGTAATAATCCTAATAACCACTGCAAAGAGTAAGTACTTTCCTCAGCGCTGCTGTTGCTCTGCCAGCTGGGGGAATGTCACAAATATGCAGCTTAGAGATTTTTTTTGGTAATAATACTGGGGGAATGTCACAAATATGCAGCTTAGAGATTATTTTTGGTAATAATAGAGACTGGATGTAGTAGAGAAATATAATCTCAAAGCATTTACTTATCTAAAAAGTGTCTCTGGTCCTATAAAATAGATCCGTGAGCTTGTGTTTAGCATGTGCAGCTGAATCTGTGCTCTGGATTCACCCTGGAAGGATTTTTATTTACACAACACCCGTCTCTGTCTCTTCTGCCTCTCTCCGCAGGTGTGTGTTGGTGTGAGAGAGATTATTCCAGTTCCCTTTGTGACAGCAAAGCAGCCAGCCTGGGCTCCAGTGTGTCCCCATGTGATGAATTCATAAATGAGTGTTCACCCAGAGAGTGATCCCACAGCAGAGACTTTCCAGGGATTTTACCTGGATGTGATTATGCATCAGCTTCTTTCATTCCTTGCAGAGTCCCTGAGATGGATCTGTCACTCGTACACATTAGTTTGTTTGCGTTTCAAATTAGAAAAGAGCTTTGCTCCTCACTCACCATTGAAGGAAATGGAGAGCTGCAAACTCAGACTGTCCCCGTGTCAGCTGAGGTCAAACATCTCAAGTGCTTGGGAGGAGGAGAACAGAGGCTTTAAAGCACTGCTGCAAACTTTGGTCTTCTCTGCAATTCCCTTGCGTTTCTGGTGAACCCAGAATTTTGCTGATTCCATGAGTAAAAGGCAAAGGGCAGTGAAGAGAGGGCTGAATTTATTGGCCTTGTCCCCAGCTCAGATTACATGTGATAATAACTTGTTGGTTGACATGAACATTGTAAATTCTGAGGAGATCTTTCTGTGCCATCCTGGACAGTGTTTATCAGGCGGGTCTCTCCATCCTTCCTGACAGCAATGGGGTTTTCTGTTCTGACATCCCAGGCTCAGGCATTGCAAAAGGGAAAAACAACGGATTCATGTTCTTGAAAACATTTATTCTTCTGCTTTCAGCTTTCCCTCTTCCTCATTTCTTAATAACTCTGAGGATTCATTGCCAGTCTGCCTTGAGTAGGGTTATCCAAACTTCACAGAAAGCTTCCCCTCTTTTTGCTTTTCTTTTGAAACTCAGTTCTGTGGTACCTGACTCCTCAAGAGGAGTGGTAATGTTAACAAAGAGCTAACCACAGAGACCAGCCGGAAGCAAAGAGCTCTGTCCCTGGAACATCCCAAAATACACTGGATTTCTCTCTTGGAAGAAAAAAGTCTAAAATACAGCTGACAGCATCCACCTCGTGCCTTGCAGCTGAGCTCTTCAAAGCTTCCTAAGGGATGTGAAGCACCTATTGCTATTGAAAGAGAGGACAGCTGATTTTCCAGGGGTCTCAGGGAATTGCAGTTATGCAAGAAACACCGCAGATCATCAGCCCTTGAGCTATTTGAGATCCCAGGAGTCCTCCCCAGCAATGGCGAGAATTTGTATAATTTTGGTGGATGTGAAAGTCACCAAAATATGCAGGTTTGGGGAAGCTGAATTTAGTCCAATTCGCCAGATTGAGGAGGTTTCAGAAATACCAAAATTTGCTTCAGCTGCTCCCTGTATTCAAGGAGCTTAAGCATTCTGGTTTGGAGATTCTTAAAGGATTTTATGGCTGCATTTTCAAAGTGAGATGTTTCCATTTGTTTTGTTTTGACGTGTTTTTTTTTTCCCAGAGTCGTTTCAAATAAACCAACATTGTGGTCTATTGGAAGTGAAAGGAAAATGGTAAGGAGCGAAGAGCAAGAACTGCGTTACCCACAGTTTAGTTGTTTTGACATTTTAAAGGCTGTTTGCTCTTCTTCTACAAAAGTGGTTTCCTGAAGGCTTTTTTCTGGATACACCATGAGAGAGAAATGCCTGAAGGAGAGAGGATGCTCTGAGCAGCAAGGTCTTTGCTTTTACTGATGATTCCTGCATGGATGGTCCTTTGGAGCAGTGCTGAGTTGGGCACCAAACCTGAAATGCTGCTGTTAGCAGTGGTTTATTACCTAACCCATTTAGTGCCTAAATCCTGCAGCTGAGGGAGGGATCTCTTTTCCTGCTTCTGTGACTTTGTGGCTTGTGAATGACAATTTCTGTAGGAAGGAGGTGGCCACAGAGAAGAGCACTGGTGGCCGTCTGCTTGCTGGGGAGGGATGGGTCAGGCAGGGATCCTGTGTGGAGCCCAGCAGGAGGCTGGAGCTGATTCCTGGTCCCCACGTTCCCCAAGCTGAGCCACAGCCACCCCGTCACACTGTCCGTGTGCTTTGTGAATGACAGGATCGTGCCTGAAAGGCTGGCACGGCTAACCAGGTCATCTCCCCTTCCACTCCAGGCTTCTCAGCTTTTCATGAGCAACGTTTTGCAGGCAGATGTTTGTCCTGTTCCTTCAGAGCTTGCAGAGAGATCCGGCAACTCATTTCATACAGAAAGATGAAAGGGAAAATATTTGCTTCACGAAACAAATCTTGCTTAATTGCCGTGGCCAGCCTCTTGCCTGGGTTTTATGGGTTCCTGCAGCTGGCTTTAATCTCCTGATTTACACTGGGAGCAAAGGAAGAGAGGAGTGAGCATAAATCATGGCAGGAAGAAGTTGATTTTTTCTGGCAGAACTCACAAAGTTTTGAGACTCACTGTAACGTGCAGTCCGGCAAAAAGCCACCAGGAGAGCGTCCCTGGGTTTCAGGAGAGTCACTCGAGGGATTCCTTCCGACGTGACCTTTACAGCCAGAAAAGTCAAGGGCTTCTAAGGGAGGGTTAGCAGGGAGCTCCGAGAAACGCCGCGGCTCCGGAGAGGAGTGACCAAAAGGGGTCAGCATTTGTTCAGCTCAGGCTCCGGCCGGGCACAGGCAGGGAGCCGAGGATGCGCTGCGGAGCAGGAGCATCCTCTGGAGAGCTGCCCATGGCCGGAGCGAGCAGGGACAGCCCCGACAGGAGCCGGGGCTGCCGCTGCATTTGTGTCTGTGTCTGCAATCCTTGCTGCCCTGTGTCTGTGCCTGCAATCCTTGCTGCCCTGCATTTGTGTTTGCAATCCTTGCTGCCCTGCATTTGTGTCTGTACCTGCAATCCTTGCTGCCCTGCATTTGTGTCTGTGTCTGCAATCCTTGCTGCCCTGCATTTGTGTCTGTGTCTGCAGTCCTTGCTGCCCTGCATTTGTGTCTGTGTCTGCAATCCTTGCTGCCCTGTGTCTGTGTCTGCAATCCTTGCTGCCCCTGCTTCTGTGTCTGTGTCTGCAATCCTTGCTGCCCTGCATTTGTGTCTGTACCTGCAATCCTTGCTGCCCTGCTTTTGTGTCTGTGTCTGCAATCCTTGCTGCCCTGCATTTGTGTCTGTACCTGCAGTCCTTGCTGCCCTGCATTTGTGTCTGTGTCTGCAGTCCTTGCTGGGCCAGCAGATGAGAGCTGCAGAGGCTGCTCAGAGCAGCGTTTCCTGCCCTGCAGCGAGGTTGCTCCGGGGATCTCTGATCTCTGTCACATCTTTGAGATGCTGCTTGCTCCTCATGCCAGAGATCCAGGAACACCAGGGAGCAGTGTGAATTCGTCACGGGGATGCAGGGCTGGGAATGACCCACGGAAAGCAAACAGCCTGACAGGAAACAGAAGGTTTAGAGTCTGGACAGCTATTCCAGACGTGGTGGAGCTCACTGGTTAGAGGAATTTAGTGTTGGTTTAGCTGTGTTGGATTTCATCACCAATAACGGGGAGGGGTGACCGAGAGGCGTTCCACGAGTTCTTTATTTCATTGTCAGTCTCAGTGAAGGCAGAGACATAAAAGATGGTAAAACTCACTCCATAACAACAGAAGCCAAAGTTCTCTTTGTTCCAAGGCCTTTTAAAAGTTTTTTAGCCAACAGGCTGATGCTAGAAGCTTGCAAGTGTCTGCTTAAACCGATCACTGAACACTGCACCTACACCTTACAGCATACAAGAGCTGCTTGTTCTGTATTTTTTTGCAGCTCAGAAACTTTCTATGCTCCAAATAGTTCGAGGCTTAAAATTCAACTCTGTTTCAAACCTCTGTCTCTGCGAGCTCATTGCAAAGCTGTGAAAACCCTCTGCTCCTTCAGTTCCCACACAGCTTTATTTATTCTTTGGGGCAGCCCTGTGTGCCCCCATGCTGTGTCACCTTTGGGGTGCAGAGTGACCCAGGTGAGAGGTACCTGCTGCTGCCCAGGCCCTGTTTCCCCCTCCAGCCGCCGCTTCTGCCCTTCCCAGGCCCTGGCACCGCTGTTTCCCTGCTCCTGCAGGCAGGCACAGCTCAGCCGTGCTCCGGCGGGTGCTGCCAGCGCGGCGTGCGGGGCTCAGGGGCCCGGGCAGAGCTCTGTGTGTGCCAGCCTGCCTGCAGCCCCCGAGCCTTCCCCTGCAGCTCCCTGCGCCTGGCACAGCACACCCAGACACAGCAGCTCCGCCTGGGTCTGCCTCTGAGCGTGAATCCCTCTGGAATGACGGGCTGGTGCTCCCTAGGGTTGGCACACATCCGCAGAATCCTCCGTGGGAAGAACTCGTGGGAGCACTCGGCAGTCTGCCCTCTCTACAGCGCTGCTGCAGGTAGCAGAGCCCTGCCACGGCCATGGCGGTTCTGCCAGATTAAAATTTCAGTTTAAATAGGAAGCTGTAATTCCAGCTCCTTAAATCATAATTCACATCTCCAGCTCGGGCTGTTGCTGGTTCAATTGCCTTTTGGTTGCTGTCTTTAATAGCTGTACAGTATTACATCTAAATACTGCTGACATTTCTTGTCATTTGAGGATAGTGAAATGGAAGAATTAGATTTTCATCTGCAGGTGATCAGAATGCATTAATTAGAAGCATCATTTCTAGATTTGACGTGTTAGGAAGGTGAGGTGCTAAATGGAAATCTTTGTGTATAACTGAAAGCTTCAAGTTGGAAATGAAATATTTGCTTGGAGATTGCACATTTGCTGTGCGATTGTGTGAGTAAATAAAGGCTTTCACTTGGTCTCGACACAAATTAAGTAATGATTCCTAGGTAAGCTGCTGGAGACTCTCTGTAATGTCTTTGAGATGCTGCTTGCTCTGCATGCCAGCAGAATCTTTTAATTCTCCATTTGAGAGATTTAAAGAGAGACAGTTATTTTGAGAACAAAGCTGAGGCAGAGATTTCCTGTGCTATGAATTAATAACCTCGGACGCTCAAACAGGAAAATCTCCCAGTGTCCTGGCTGCCATGTGCTCAGAGAGCTTGGAGCCCCATCCGGGGGAGGGAGTCCTTACCCAGCGAGGGCTGGAGCTGCTCTGTGCTGCTCTCAAGGATGGGCTGGGCTCCATCCTCCCAGTCAAGCTCTGCTTTTGTCAGGAGATCAGAAGCTCTGCTTAACTTCCAGCACACACACCATCACCCTCAAATAAACGAGCTGCTGCCCTTAGGTTTTGTGCGTTTTTAGTTTTTAGGGCGATTTCGTGGCGCTCCCGGGAGATTGTTTAGAGTTCTGTTGGAGGGGAAGATTTTGGCTGCACTTTGGGTGGAAGTGCAAGGTGACAGGTCGTGGCTGGTGGGTGCCTGCAGGTCATGGAGCTGCAGAAAAGCCTCTTGTGTTGTGTGAGGACAGCCAACCTACCTGTGGATGAGCAGAAATGGCAGAGAATTTCCCAGTGGCAGTGGGGAGCTCTTCAGCTGTTTGTCCTCTCCATTTATTGTCGCCTTCCCCGCCAACCTTAAATAAACACAGTAAATTTATAAACACTGTGAGGTTAGGTGGGTAAATACAGGAGGCTGTCGAGTCATTTGGCCTCCAGGTCCTGGGTCTTGGGGTTTATTGAGGTAGTATAACTTACAAATTTTTATGTACAAAGTTGGCACTATTGATTTTTAAAAAATGAATGTTTAATCACAAGCATCCAACAAGGTCAACAAATCTTTGGTAATTAATTAAATAGACTTTTCCTTGCTAGCACTCAAACACCAAGTAAATAAATATTAGAGTGAAAGCGTTTGTAGCATGTGTAGAGATTGCATTTGGAAATGTGTGGGGCTCGGTTCTTTCTGACTTAATTCTGATTTATCCGTTGACCTTGTTATGTAAAACTCAGTGCCCTTTTTAGAGGGAGAGTTGCAAATTGTGCTTCTGCATATTTATTTCGGAAGTTCAATCTTCTGGGTGTTCATACCCTAATTCCAGTCCTAAGTGCAATCACAACATTGATCTCTCTCACTAAACATAACCTACTTTACCCTGGGATGGAATTTTTTTTTTTAATGGGCTTTATATAACGGCATATGTGAAAACCACTCAACTTAATGCCCCATCCTGTAGTTAATTAACAAAATGGCATTGTGGCTGTGGTCTGGTCCTCTGGCAGTGTACGTGACCACTAACCTTGGCCATCCACAGTGTCCATCCTAATTAACAGGAGCCCAGGTATTGACTGTGTCAAGCTCCGTGGTGGAAAGAGCAATTTGCAGCTGCTGACAGAGTTGTAATTCTGTTGAAAATCCAAACACAGGATCCTCATTTTGAGTGGTGTTTTGTCTTTTCAGAGCCTGTCTCGAGGAACAGCTGAACAAAGTATAAACGATGAGTTTTTACTTCTCTCCAGTTGCTACATTGCAGTGTCCTAAAATACACCCAAACATCTCCCAAAATACAGATTGCCATAGAAATGCTGCTGGATTTACACAGCTTCAGGATGGGCAGGAGTGTTTTATAAATACTGAAACATTTATTTATTGTTCTAATATACTGGAAAACTTAATGGGACTCAAAGCTTTAATGAGCCTTCAGGAATGAATTTGATTCTTCCTTTGCCTTTCTGTTTTTGCTTCTGAGTAATTCAGCTGAAGGCACAAGAGATTCATCAGGCTACTTTTACAAGAGCAAGACAGGATTCTGTAAAGCTCCATGGTGTTTCACGTTACAAATAAGAGAATTAATCCTTTATGTTTTTATACTGAGAAGAAAAAAAACCAAAACCTTTTCTTTTTCAATACCTTAAATTAATTGTGTTTTGTTGAAAAACTGCAAGAAGACAGGTACACTCAGTCATTCCTAACAGCAGCTTTTGAGTGTTTTATTGGCTGAAGATGCAAAAAGACCATTTTTTAAAAGAAACTTGGGTGCCAAATCCTCATAAATGTCAAGAAGATACCAGTGTCTTGCTAAATGGTGATTTCTGCTCAGTAACTAACATTTTGTGTTGCATAAATGTTTTAGAAAACTGATTTTGAGTTTGTCCTCTGTGCCGTGGCGACGCCAGTCCCTGCTGGAGAGGCTGTGGTGGTGACCTGTGATGCTAACTGGAGTCAGGCAGCCCTTTCCCTTCTTCCCCTGAGGATGAGGCCAAACTGCTCACGGGGCTGGGAGCTCCTCAGTGGTTCCTCCTCCCCACAGACTCACCATCCTTTTGCCCCTCACTGTCTTCAGAGAGCAGGGCTGCACAACTCCCCATCTTCCCCATTGCTGGTGCTTTGTGATAGAGCTGAGCGTCAGCGCTTCAACGTTCTGCACCCAAACAACACCTTTGCTGGGAATTCTTTGTGCAAATGCTCTTTAATTAGCAAGTGGTCTGTAATTAACCTTCCACGCGGTTGTCGCTGATGTTATTAGCATCACTAGATAAATAGTTACCTTTTCCACAGGGCATAACAGCTGAGGGTGGCAGAGATCTGTGTCCTGTAAGAACATCTCTGGCTTACAAAGGCATGTCTTAGCCAACAGCTGTGTGCTCTCCAGGCTGGAGATTCCAAACAGAAATTTCCTTGGGAATCTGTAGGAAAGAGGAGATTGTCAGGCAGAGGAGCAACAGCCTGTCCACTGCCTATCTGGAACATCATCTGGAATAAAAATGGGTTATTAAAAAGCCTCCAGTGGAGCATTCCTCTGTGCAATGATGAGGCACAATTTTGCCTTGACACAGACAAACATTCCAGAGTCTTCTGTTTTGGGACAAGCTTCTCTTTGGAAAAGAAATCTTGCCTGAATAGAGAAAAGGACCTTGAGTGCAGGTTTTCCCACAGGTCCAGTTTGGCTCCTAACTCCAGCCTGCTGCTGGCAGAACGCAGAAGGGCCCCGTCCAAGAGACGTGATGTCGCTGTAGGTCTGCATTCATGGTGCCGCTCTCTCACAAAGTACACCTGGTACCTACCTTCACACTGACCTGCTGAGATTCCCGTGCCTGAGCCGCGTTCAGACATCCCAGTCCTGAACAAGGCTGTAAACCTTTCCCCATTATTGCTGTTTCCAACAGGGCAAAGGTGAAGAAGGGTGTGAACATCCTCGGGGCGAGGACGAGTGACCCCCGGCAGTGGGACGTGAAACAAGAGGTGGGCAATGGAGGGAAGCACTCCACCACTACAGTCATTTGTCAGAGGATAGCCCCAAGTTCAAGGAACAGGTATGAAACCTCATCTTCTCGGCACATTAAACTCATTGATGTCCGCGGTACCGTTCAGGGATTGAAAGACTT
Source organism: Hirundo rustica (assembly GCF_015227805.2). Taxonomy (NCBI): domain Eukaryota; kingdom Metazoa; phylum Chordata; class Aves; order Passeriformes; family Hirundinidae; genus Hirundo; species Hirundo rustica. The sequence continues at coordinate 1,081,048 of NC_053466.1, read as the reverse complement.
AAGGCTCATCTTAGCACTGCTCACAGCTATTAAACCTGTGGCCTGGAAATCTGGAGACACTCAGGGTAGCTCTGGTACCATCTGCTGATCTGTAATGGGTAATAAAATTCATCAGTTCAAAGGAAAAAAATTAATAGAATAGACCTACATTGGGGCTGGGGGACGGTGTCATTTTGGCAGCTATATGAATATTCTTAATTTCAAAGGGTTTTACTGAACCTTTGCATTTTTTTGGCTTGATGGTTCTGACCTTGTTTCTCTGAACGTGTCACAGCCTCTGTGGCTGGTTCATGGAGCAAGCAGTGAATTCTTCCACAGTGAGCCACTGTACAAGGTAATTCAAACCCCCAGTGTGTAAAAGAGAATAATCCCCTCTGGAAAACACTGGATTCTCCCACAGCTGGAGGTTCCTTTGGTCTGCTGGGTGGTGTCAGAGGCAAAGCCCTGTGCAGGGCACTGGGATGAACTGGGCTGCCTCTGCTGTGTCTTTAGGGACTTGGTCTGGCTCTTCCACGGACACTAAAGCGGGGCTTTCTCCATGATTAGGATTGTCTTCCATGGCACGCAGTAAAGCTGTGTGTTTTCAGTGGAAATGATTTTGCTCTCCCGGGTATCACAGTGAATTCTCACAGCGCTGCTGTACGTTAATCCCCGCAGAGAATTTCCCACTGTGCAGATCCAAACAGCGCTTCCCCAGCTCTGTGATTATTGTCAGCCACAAACCTGGGCCCGTGGAAGAGCATCGTGAAATCTTTGGTGTGTGCTGGGCTGGTTATTGCTTTGTGCTACGCCTTCAGGCACAGGGAACCCGAGCACATTTTAACTTCTGTGTTCCGTGCCCAAATATTGGACACCTGTAAAGTGTAGAAATTCCTCTCGCCATGAGCAGCTCCTGCTGAGCTGATTGTCTGAGTATTTCCACCTGGTGACCGATCTCTCCCTGGCTTTGTCTCCGCCCTGAGCCTTTCATTCTATTTTTTTCTCGCTGTCCAGCTGAGGAGGAGAGGGATGGAGCTGCTTTAGTGGGCACCTGGCATCCAACCAGGGTCAGCCTACCTCAGGACTGGTAAAGGGAAAGGAAAAATGCATCATTTGAGGCTGCCAGGAATAAAAACTAAACCAGTTTGAAAGGGAGGACGTAGCTTTAGAACAGCGTGTAGCTCCAAGCAGATTTGCAACTGCAGAAGTACAATAGTCAGGTTATCAAACCCCAGATTAAATCTCCTCAATCCAATTTGCATGAAGTCTAATTAACCCATAAAAATATTTTTGGCACTAATTATGCAAATAAAACTGAGTGTTTTAATTGATGCCTCTCTCATTTGTGCACGTAAGTAGTTGCTGTCTTCTGAAAGCACGATGAGCCTTGGTTAGAGTGAAACGTTTTTAAATGAGGAGGAACTGGCTGGGGAAACCTGAGGGACAGCACACGGTGCAGTGGGCATTACTGAGCTCCTGAGTGTCACTTGGAGCCCTCTGCACAGAGCACAAATACTGTGTTAAGCTAATTTAATTAGGTGGAGAGCTGCGAGTCCCCGGTGGGAGTTGGCTGTGCTGCCAGCAGCTCTCGCTCAGCAGCGTGGGTGGTGCAGGGGATGCGCAGCTCTGTGCCCAGGGCAGGGGGCTGTGAGGTGAGTTCTGCCCTCCCAGCACCAGCACTGGCTCAGGCTCAGCCAGCTCAGGAATATGTTGGTGTATCCGTTGGTAGAAGGAGTTTTCTGCTGTGTTTGCTCCGAAATCTCCCTGCTGCACCGTGGAGAGCCTTTGCACTCCTTCCCCTTCACACCCCCGGAGACAAGCGCCCAGGCTCAATGAAAATACTGATTTTCCCTTCCAGCATTTCCTTTCTTGCACCTTTCTCTGTCATTAGCGTATGGATATGATTATGTTGTAAGCACTTTGAAAGAAGCAGTTTGGGTCTGAGTGCAGCAGCAGCTAATACACCTTTCACATTATTTAAATACTAGAACACAAGAGATATCTTAGCTACATCACATGAGTAATTGTTTACCATTACCTTTTGAGAATTTAAGTGGGTCATGCTTCTTTACTTTTTTAAAAAATACTTTGTGGTGCTGAAGCCAGGAGCCAGAGCTTAGCTTAAAATTATTCAAAAAGGCTTTGCAACTCTGGCAAATAACTGCCAGCAGCTTGAAATCAGCAATGTTTGTGTGCTTCATAATGCAATTTCTGCTGAGATTCAAGTAGCTATTGATGAGGGTAACAACAGTGTTGATTAGTGAAAACAAGGCTTAGACAACTGCTTGGTTGCTTGTTTTCCTTTGTTGTTTCTGCTTCTGGATGTTTGATGTGCGTGCTTGGGGCAGGCAAAAGGGTATTTTTGGTTACTGCTGGAACCAGCTCCGTCTCTCAGTATTGTCTCTGTTTGGCTCCAGCCTAAAGGCTCGTGTGGTTGATTTTTGAGGTTCCACACTCACCTGGGAAGTGAAAGGGCTCCTGTTTGCTGATGTTTCACTCTGCATTGCCACACAGGGGAGGAGAGCTGTTCCAAGGCGGAGCGAGGGCTATTTGTGCTGTTTGTTTGTTTACTGTTACAAGTAGCAGCCCTCCAGCTGCTGGCTTGCTGCCAGCTGTGGGCATGAGGAAGGCGGATGAAGGGCAGGAGCAAGGAGGGCACAGGGATTTTGTCAGGCTGGCTTCTGTGCCAAAGCCGGAGCGCCCGAGCATCCCGTAACCGAGTCAGGGACCCAGAGCTGAGCCTGAGCTAGGCTGAGCTCCTCTTGCTCCTGCAAACCTGGGGCGTCCTGGGACAAGCTCGGGCTGCTCTCGGGCTGACGTTTCTGCCCCTGGACGTGGCACTTGGTTTGTGGGGGAATGGGATCACCCAGCGCCGCGATTTCTGCCAGCCCGGGATGGGAACCGAGCGCGGAGAGCAGAGAGGTTCGGAGCAGCTGACAGAATGGAAAACTGCAGTGATGTAACGCTTCATCCTCTTGGCCTTGAACCTTTGGAGAGTCTGTGGGCCCTCGGCTCCGTCTGTCTGATAGAGAGGCAGGCTGGGGAGGAGTGCCTCCAGGTGTTGTGGTGATGTTCCAGGCCGTGCCGCAGCGCTCCTTCCCTCTCTCTCGTGGGCCACGCGTGCCGCGTTCCGCTGGATTGGGGTTGCTGTGGCTGTGTTTTAGCGCTGTCTGGTGTCACAGCAATGATGTCACCAGGCTGGGTTTTTTTTTTTTTTTCATATCCTTGGCACGTGGAGGAAAGCAGCAAAGCCGCTGAGATTCTGTGCAGATCGCTGCTCTGTCTGGTAGCACCATATGCTGCCAAGGGATGGCAGCGAAATAAGTTCCCTTGTGATGGAAAAACAAAAGCAAAGTGTGTATGTACAACATGAGAAAGTGTGAGGCATGTGGAGCGTGTCTGCCTGTACCAGAACACAGCCAGGCTGTGCCCGGGCTGCGAACAGACAAGAGCAGTCACACGCTATGAGCAGGGAAGATGTTATTAATTATTTCAGAATCTGGGTCATCCTGCCCTGGCAGTTCTGGGTCACAGTGGCTTGCAGAGCTCAGCAGACTGGCAGCGGTGCCTGCTGACCTCAAAACCTTGCAGCCCGAGCAGACAGCACGGTTCTCACAAGGATTCAGAGGTTTAGTGCTTGTGGGTCAGGATTTTTTCAGTTGTTTATCCTTTTGACCGATAACTGGGGCAGGAGCAGAGCTGGATGGCACATGCCACTGCTGCAGGTGCCTGGGAAGTTGTGCAGGAGGTCACATCTGTGTCTGCAGGGACTGAGCTGTACAAACTGCGGAGATACGTAGGGAGGAAGGCACCAGCAGTGGATGTCTTACACCATTAAACCCTGAAACAGAAAGTATTTCCATTCATTTACTAGAAATTCACATATGAGCAGGCATTGTATTTAGATCTATGAACAAAAGGAGAGCTCAGGAGAATCTCCATTCTTCGCTGGGTGTGGGGGGAAACCGTGACAAAGGATGAGGAAAAGGCTGAGGTGTTAAATGCAGAAGGAAGCCTCCATAATTCAAGGGAAAATTGGAAGAAGAGCCTGGAGGTGCTGGTTGGCAGCTGGCTGAACGTGAGCCAGTTGTGTGCTGAGGCAGGGCAAGAGGAGATGCCACAAATTGCACCGTGGGAGCTTTAGATCGGATATGAGGGAGAAATTCACCGTGAAGGGGCTGTCAGGCGCTGGAAAGGGCTGCCCAGGGAAGGCGTCCCTGGAGTATTTGAAAGACCAGTGGATGTGCTTGGGGACGTGCTTTGATAACGGCCTTGGCAGTGCGGCGTGAATGGTTGGGCTCAACCACCTTAATTAAAAATCTCCCAGCCTCAGCAAGTCCTCGCTTCTGGTCCTTTGTTGGAGGCGCTGTGCACATTCCAGTGCACGTTTCAGTGCACATTCCAGGCTGCCAGCAGAGCCCCGGAGCAGCCCTGCGAGTCGTTCTTGTGCTCAGCATCCGTGTGCTTGCGGTGCCACGTGGGAACGTCCAGAACCAAGTGAGAGTTCCAGCTGAGCCCTCACCTGCCGCTTTAAACATCCTTCCCCTCCTCGGAGCTCCCAAATTAGCTCCCTTTGCCTGCTCTCCTTGCACGGGGAGGTTTCTCTTGCTTGGGATGCCTGCCCCGGGTCACACCAGGGCGCAGCTGTGGGAAATTAGGTGTTAGGTGCTGTTGAAAGGAATTTTCTTGTTGGATTTCAGCAGAGACATTGTTAGACTTAGTCCTGACCGTTCAAAAACACTACAGTCATCTTCACACGTAACTTGAAATAGTATTAGCCAAGGAGTAAGGCACGCCCAAGAGTTTTTTTATCTAGGAGAAGGAATCAATTAGTAGCGATGAGACCAGAAAATGCATTAAAGAGATCTATCCATGATATCTACAGAACGTTCAGTTGCAATAATTGCTCTTTTTGATTTTTGTAACTACTTTGGAGTTCCTGGGTCTGCTGGGAAGCAGAAGGACTGGAGCTCCAGCAGAAAGGGCGTTCTTCATGTATCTTTTGCCCAGATGAAAGCATCAAATCTGTTTGCACAGCGAATTTGTATAGTTTGGAAAAGCTCTTTACATGCTTATTAAAACCAAATGCTGGAGGCTCAGTCAATGCCTGCAGTAACCCAGCCTTGCTGAGAGCTGCAGCAGTGCCTGCCCTGCTTTCCAGGCAGGTTGGATGTATTGTTTTATTTCATTATAATGTAAATAGAGCGGAGCCCACACAAACAGAATGGATGTGCAGTCATGGAATAATGGGACAACAGCTTTCCATCCACTGGATTGACAGACAGGTTCAATAATAACTGGAACCCCTCATGTCCAGGGTCAGATCATTTTCTGACTCGTTTCTCAGGAGGGGCCTGCAAACACACAGTCTGCTTTTCAGCCTTCCCTGAGGCCTGGGGAGGTGTTTTGGAGCACTCCTGGAGCGTGCAGGAGGAAAAGCCACCCGTTCCTCTGGCATCTCCTGCCCACCCCTGCTGCCTTCCGGCCCCAGCACACAGCAATCCCCCATTTCAGTAACCCATCGTCCCCAGTGAAGTTCTCCACGGGAATCCTCCTCTGATGCAGCCCATTCATGGACTGACACTTGTGCTCATTTCCTCCTTGCACTTTAAATCTGCTTTGGGGCAGGGGCAGCTCTCACTTTTGGGTGACACTGGATGGTTTAGCAGGGACAGCTCTTGTTTTTGGGTGACACTGGATGGTTTAGCAGGGACAGCTCTCACTTTTGGGTGACACTGGATGGTTTGGCAGGGACAGCTCTTGTTTTTGGGTGACACTGGATGGTTTAGCAGGGACAGCCCTTTTGGGGTGACACTGGATGGTTTCGCAGGGACAGCTCTCACTTTTGGGTGACACTGGATGGTTTAGCAGGGACAGCTCTCACTTTTGGGTGACACTGGATGGTTTAGCAGGGACAGCTCTTGTTTTTGGGTGACACTGGATGGTTTAGCAGGGACAGCTCTCACTTTTGGGTGACACTGGATGGTTTAGCAGGGGCAGCTCTTGTTTTTGGGTGACACTGGATGGTTTAGCAGGGACAGCTCTCATTTTTGGGTGACACTGGATGGTTTAGCAGGGGCAGCTCTTGTTTTTGGGTGACACTGGATGGTTTAGCAGGGACAGCTCTTGTTTTTGGGTGACACTGGATGGTTTAGCAGGGACAGCTCTCACTTTTGGGTGACACTCTTTGGATGGTTTAGCAGGGACAGCCCTTTTGGGTGACACTGGATGGTTTGGCAGGGACAGCTCTCATTTTTGGGTGACACTGGATGGTTTAGCAGGGACAGCTCTCATTTTTGGGTGACACTGGATGGTTTAGCAGGGGCAGCTCTCGTTTTTGGGTGACACTCTTTGGATGGTTTAGCAGCTATTGTGACGGAGCCTTCCTTGTGATCTGGAGGCTGTGGAAGATAAGAGACAAAAGATGCAGGATTGGGGAGGAGGAGGAATTTGTGCGTTTGTATTTTTTTCTCACCCTGCCTTTGAAGCAGAAACATCTGCTGAGAGCCACAAACAGCTGAGTTCAGCAATTCCACATCACGCTGCCAAGCAACTCTGCTTTCCTCTGGAACTTTCACAGCAGAGGAAATAAATCAGTCAGGCAATAAAGAATGGGGAAAATTTAGGAAAAAGTGCCAAAAGCCAAACCTTTCAAGAATGAAGTGAATAAGAACTTTGTTAGTATTCGGCGAAGCAAATTGAAATGTGTTTCTTACACATGTAAGCCCTCTGTGCCGTTGCTGCTTGAGGAATTCTGTAATAACAAAACTCCTCTGAGCCAAAGACACTAAAAACTGGTGAGGAGAGACCTCAAGAAAGCCGGCTACAATATCATAAAAGATAATTAGATTATTTTAAATATTCTTTCCATCTTGTGTCCCTGTCAGATCAGTCACAGCTGACGGGCTAACAGTGGTGAAGTACCGTCATTTATCTGAAACCTTTCCATTCCTTACACAAAACACAATATATTAGACAGCTGAGCCATTTGTTTCTGCTCTGCCTTGCTGAGATTTACTCTTCCAATCAAAGTTACTTTGGTTTGATGTGTTACTGCCTATTTAAAGTACTGATAAAAATCGCTGTTTCGTTTGCTGTGTAATAACAGGGACTGCTCTACGAAACAGGTGGAAAATTATTCCATAAATGCTGAGTCCTTGTTGTAAATTGTACAAGTTAAGCAAGGACGGTTAGCAAACCAGTGGTAAGTGCAGCCTGGGAGGATTTGTGGATGTGCTGCTGCTCTGTGGGCTCCTGGCAGCAGAGCTGTCCCTGCAGTCCCCATCCCTGCTTCAGGCCATTAGGTTCAATTCCCCGCTGTCCCTGGGGTGTAATTCAGTAAGCTCCTTGCAGACCTGCCGTGAGGGATGGTTAAGCGCAGTCTGCAGGGCTGAGCTGCCTGGGGCTGTTGGTGCATCCCTCCAGGTGTGCTTGCTTCTCTGACTCCCACACCTCAGGTGCAGAAAACCCCGCTCTTCTCCAGCTGTCTTTGGAGAAGGACGTGGGGAATTGCTGGGCTCTCGTCCTGCGGCTCTCCAGGACTTTTTGCAGTGTCCCCTGCCCTCCTGTCTGCTGCCCCTCTGCAGCAGCAGGCTCAATAATGTTTTTTGATGCACTTTTTCCTTAAGCAAAGTGATTCAGTGCTCTTGCTTGGAAAAATCCGTGCTGAGTCCCTGTTGCTTTGAAGGGTCAGGATGAGCAGTGTCAAGGACTAGTTTAAATCAGTCCACATCCACTGAAACAATGTAGAGGGGTTTCTCCTGCGGTCATTCACAAAAACCTCCTGCAGCTCTGCTGTTGCCCCGTTACCAGCACACCGGTCATTTCATGAGTTTATTAAAGAAAATGGAGATGTTTGTTGTAGAGGGGCTTTTGGATCCATCAGTGCTGAATTCCTGATGGCTTGCCAGGAAGTTCAATCCCAGTTTCTTCCAGGGAGGAAAGCTTGGCGTCATTGAAGCAAATGGCAGAATTTCCTTTGCAGACTGAATTTCAGCCCAAGTTTAGAATAAATCTTGACTTTTCTGTCGTTTCTCCTCTCTTGTGCACAGCTCAGAAAAGCAGGTGATCCCTTTCCCATCCTGGGTGTGACAACAGCTTCCACACTCCCCTCCCACGTGAACACCCTCACGCATGATGGTAATTATTGCAAAAAGGAGTTTGAAGGAGCACCCCATTGATTTTTGGTTTCCATGCTGCAGATTAATGGACTGAGCACGCACTCTTTGTAATCACACTGGTGGAAATTCAATAATGGCTCTGCCAGAGTGCTCGAGTGACCTCAGACACGGAATTCATCCCTGTTTCAACCGGTTGTAATGAGAGTGGCATATTTAGCCATGCCATCAGATGGTTTGGAAAGTGAGGTGTCCTGTCAAGCAAAGCATTACTGATGGGCCAGCTGATGAGAATTTCAGTGTTTCCATCTGTTCTCTTAGCCAGAGTAGGTCACAGTGTCTGTGTGGCCTGGAATTGGCTCCCTGGGATGTACTGAGCAGAAGAAATCTGTGATGTGTACGATGTGCGTGCTGCACTCCGCTAGGACAAGATTTCAGCCAGAGCAGAGCTCAGCAAGCGCCACTGCCAGTGCCCAGAGGAGCAGAACCTCTCTGGTTAGTTCAGCAAGTGTTCACTTAAGTTTGGAGGCTTTAATTGCAGTGTGATTATCGTTTCCTGTGGCGTTTTCTGTCATGTGTGAGGAAGTGCAGGAGCGTGGTGAGGCTCTCCACTTGGAGATGCTATTTGTCAATTTTTATCTCGAGAAATGCCCGGAGATTTAATGACTCCGGGAAGGAATATTTAAAAGCTGAATCTGTTCATTTCTGTGGATGTTTGGCTGTCTGTATGTGTGCACTTCCACAGTTTGCTTACGCCTGCTGTGATTTCCTCACCAGCTGTAAAATTCCAGTACATTGCAGATAAACTTTGGTTAAATGCAGGGTAAATTCCCAACAGAACTGAAAAAGTCAACCTGGAAATGTCATGGTGAGTGCAGGGATCACTCAGAACTGGCCAGAAACTCAGTTTTTGCTAACTTTACTCCCAGAACCACCCAAGGAGGGGATTGTTGCTATGTTCTGTTAAGCAAAGCTGCGTTAATTATTTTGACAGGCAGCCTCTGCTGTTCTCTTCAGTATTTCTGGGGCTGGCAGAGTTGCTAAGGTGAGATGAAACACAAAAGTCATCAAACATGATATAATTGCCACGTCCCTCAGTGATGCAAATCAGTGGAGGTTTGTTGTGGTTCACTGTGGATCCCGCATTAATTCAGCGTGTGGGTTTATTAAACAAAACAAAAAATCCCACAAGATACCCAGAGTCCCAGAGCAGAGTGCTCTTAGAGCAAACCCAGGACACTCAGGGCGAGTGGCTTTTACGTGGTGTGCATAAATAGGCTCTGACTTTTTAAATGTTGGGAAAATGTGAGCTCTTCACCACCATCTGCTCCCAGAGGATTCCTGATTTCCCTGGCTTTGCTTTGACCTCAACAACAGATTTTGGAGAGATGTGTCAGTAACTGGCAACAGGAGTTCAGAGCCAGCTGTGAGGACAGAAAGAAAGAGGCAGGATTTGAATTTGGAGCCTGATTTCAGCGTTCAGTGAAGCGTAGGGAAGAATGTCCATCAGCTGTGACATTTCTGTGTTTGTGGGGATATATATCTTTAATTTGGGTCCCTCGCTGCCCCTGGAGCACGGGCACACCGTGGATGTGCATGAGCAAGGGCTGTTGAGATGCTCTGACCACCAAATCATTTCCATTCATCATTATTTGCCATCTTTTCCGTGTGTTTCCAGTTCCCTGTGTACATGGGAGACACAGAGCAGAGCCTTAGTTTCAGTGGCTCTCAGTTTAAAGCCCGGCCTGTGTCGAGTAAGCAGCTGACTGAAGTATTTATCAGGCTCTATTGTAGCCGTTCCTGCCTTCTGGAAAATGATTCACAAATACACAAGCATGACTTCATTTTGCCAGGAAGCAAGACCATTAATCCTGCCTACTTTGAAGCCACATCTTTTGTGGACTGTGGTGGGTAACTTATCTGTTCAGATTACTTAGATTGTTGGAGACTTCATCCCTTTGTAATGTTAATGACTGCTGAGTAGCTCAGCCCTGCATGAGAATTTTTTCTTACATTTAAGACTATTTTTCTTTTCCATCTTATGCTTTTTTCTTACATTTTCTTATATTTGACTGTGCTTAGTTCTAAACTCTGGAATTTTGTATTTTATTATCTATTTAATTTTTTTTCATAATAAATCCTCTCAGAGGGGGATTTGGTTTCTAAGGAGTTAATTGCTGCGTGCTCTTTTACTCATGAGCCAATTGAATCAGATAATTTGCTGTTTCCTGAGTAATGTCAGAGAGTGTACAGAAAGATCTTTTGTTCCACTGAAGATGTTAAAGAGGGTTTGAGGATTCCTTTCTCTGCAAATCCTTTACATGAAAGATTTACAGTATGCACGGCTCCAAGATTTGGAAATGCTGCTATTTAAGCATCTACACATGTAATTAGTCACTAATTGTTAACAGCTCTACTCTCTTTAGCTTTCTTATTCGACCTCTTCCAGATAGCACAGAAATCAGATTCAGGGAAGTGTGTAAACCCTTTAGTTTTATACTTGCTGCTGGTTTTTCACCTTAAGCAGGGAAAGATGGAATTTCCCGAGGTACTGGAGTTTGCCCCTGGAATTCAAGTGCTTTTAGCTGATCGTAGCCCCCAGCTCCTTTTTGTAGGACCCCAGGCTGGTCTGTGCTGCCTTGGGGACACTTCCCAGGAGCAGCACTCCCCCATTTCACACGTGCACAGCTCAGCTGTGGCCCCTGAATGCCCCTTTTTGTTTTCCTGCTGGAGACTGGCAGCCGAAATCCTGGTAGAGACACCTTGGGAGGGAGGATGAGCATGAGGGAGTGTGAGGGATGAAGGACAAGGAGCAGCTCTGGAGCACTGGCTATGGAGAGATGATGGGATTGAATTGATCAGCAGCTCTGGAGCACTGGCTATGGAGAGATGATGGGATCAAATGGAGCAGCAGCTCTGGAGCACTGGCTATGGAGAGATGATGGGATCAAATTGATCTGCAGCTCTGGAGCACTGGCTATGGAGAGATGATGGGATCAAATGGAGCAGCAGCTCTGGAGCACTGGCTATGGAGAGATGATGGGATCAAATCAAGGATCTGCAGCTCTGGAGCACTGGCTATGGAGAGATGATGGGATCAAATCAAGGAGCAGCAGCTCTGGAGCACTGGCTATGGAGAGATGATGGGATCAAATCAAGGAGCAGCAGCTCTGGAGCACTGGCTATGGAGTGATGATGGGATCAAATGGAGCAGCAGCTCTGGAGCACTGGCTATGGAGAGATGATGGGATCAAATTGATCTGCAGCTCTGGAGCACTGGCTATGGAGAGATGATGGGATCAAATGGAGCAGCAGCTCTGGAGCACTGGCTATGGAGAGATGATGGGATCAAATGGAGCAGCAGCTCTGGAGCACTGGCTATGGAGAGATGATGGGATCAAATGGAGCAGCAGCTCTGGAGCACTGGCTATGGAGAGATGATGGGATCAAATGGAGCAGCAGCTCTGGAACACTGGCTATGGAGAGATGATGGGATCAAATCAAGGATCTGCAGCTCTGGAGCACTGGCTATGGAGAGATGATGGGATCAAATTGATCTGCAGCTCTGGAGCACTGGCTATGGAGAGATGATGGGATCAAATCAAGGAGCAGCAGCTCTGGAGCACTGGCTATGGAGAGATGATGGGATCAAATCAAGGATTTGCAGCTCTGGAGCACTGCTTTTGGAGCTCACAGGAGCCCTGGCTGCAGCCTGCCCACGTTCCTTCTGGTGCAAACCTGCTCTGAACGCTGAGTGCAGGGCTGGGGTTTCACATCCCGAGGCTTTTCCACAGCTCAGAGGCTGTGCAGGTTCGCCCTGAGCTCTGCATGGGTCACCAGACTCTGCGTCCCTTGTCTCAGCAGCCGGGACCTGAAGAAAAACAAGAAGCAGGGAGCTGATTTTGCTGGGTCACAAGTGCTCAGGCTTGGCAGGAGTGCTGTGAGAAGGACTCGGAGTAGGATGGAAGTGAAGAGACTAAACACCCCCCCTGAGCCTTCAGAAGTTTTCTGTCTCTCATTAAAATCAAGTGTAGGTGATTTGGACATTTCAATTTCTGTCTTCCATGTCTCTGTACTGCTCTTTTTAAAATCTTAATGCTTCTGACTCCAATAGCCAAAACATCTCAATTATTGTCAGACTCCAAGGAGCTCAATGATAATAATCCTCTACAGGGAAAAAGATAGTTTAAGTGAAAGGAAGAGATTATTAGATGCAGGAAAGATATGTCAACATTCATTCTCTCCTTGCTAAGTAGTTGTAACTTAAAATTTAAAAGAAAGTATTGAAATTACTGCTCTTCAAAGGGAATTGAAAAGGATAATGGTTGTTCTTTTTCTAAGGAAAATCACATTTCTCCTGGGGCTGATGCCATAAGGTTCTTTCTTTGTACTGAAAACAACAGAGTGCTAAACAAAGACTAAAGAGTGAAGTTATTAGAGGGATATCTATGCACTTTTAATTTTATAGTTTGCAGTATGCCATTCCTGCTGTTGGCTTCCTTCTGTGCATTCCTACTCACCAGGATATAGAAACAGAGTTTCCATTTTGCCATCAGTCAGTGACGGCGTTTTGCCATTTGTCCAAGGTTATGCAGGCATCTGACCCCAAATTGATTGCTGATACCTGAAAACTCCAGATTTGCACGTCTGGAACTTGCAGGCTTTCCCAGAGTTTCCTAAAGGTGTAGAAAGTTAACCTTCAAAGTCTTTGTAGGACTGCTGTCCCTCTAGTCTCTTCTCTAAACCAGTTTCCACATTCATCTGTCATTTTGCTCTGAAACTTACTGATGTGGGTGGAAATCCCCTCCCTAACTTCTCCCTCTCCTAAGATATATACTGGCGATAACGGCCGTTATTCCTCTGCTTGACATTCCAGGTTAAAAATCCCCAAAGCACTCAGCTCAGCTCTCCCTCCAGTTCCAGTCAGTTTCTGGGAAGGACACTGATCTGATTAATGACCCGTTTGCAGCAGAAACCTGCTGGAGGTTTCTCGGGTGACCTCCGGAATTGCTGCTGCTGCCTGGGAGCTCTCCATCGCCAGCAGAGCTGTGGCCTGGCCCCGCTCGGGTCCCTGGTGTCAGCAGGGGGAAGTGGCTGATCTCTGGGACCCAGAACACTCACTCCAGCCCCCTGCTCTCTGTCCTGCTTTGTCCAGCCGTGCCCAGGACGCTGCCCACGCTCTGGGGCTGGATGGAGGAGAGCTGGCTGTGTTGTGACGGCTGCAGAGAAACCTCAGCCACGCCTGGGGACTGATGCCCTGTGTCATTACAGCCACTTCTTCGCTCACCTCCAATTTCTGCTGGACCCCCACGGACCAGAGCTCCTGTGAGGGGTGGGAGCAGTGTCTGCGCTCCGCTGCCGAAGCTGCGGCACGCAGGGGAAGGCAGTGCTGCTAATTCTGAGTGTGTTAATCTTCAGTTCTCTCCTCCCCACCTTTAGCTTGCTGCCCACAAGTGTCCTTTGGAGGAAGAGAACCTCAGGCTGGCTCAGGTGCTGGGGACCTGCCTGCACAAACTGCATTGCCCGAGAGCTCGCTTGTCCTTGAAGAGGAAAGCACAGACAGGTGGAGCCTGGGGTGTTGCTTGCTACAAAGCAAACATTTACGAAGCACAGAGTTTCGGGTCCCTGCCGGTAATGGAAAGTGCTATTTTCAAAAGTGCCATTTGACATTTGGAAGATTAACTGGTATTGACTTCCTGTGTGAGCTGGGCTCCTGAGTATCTGAGTCACTTTTGGAAACCCGAGCTGGCCATCTGTTTCACTTAGGCTCTGCAGTGCCAAGTGAAGCAATGCATAAGCACTTGGATGACTATAGTCTGTAGTACCTAAATTTAAAAAAGCAGTTATTTCAACAGCCTGACACCTATTGGAATTTTCAGAACTTCTGGGGCCTCCAATTCCCAGTGCCTGGGCGAAAGCAGATGCATTTGAAAGCAATCAGAGTTTGAAAGGAACTTGTTTTCTTGAAAACCCCAGAGCTGCCCCAGCAGTTTGGAACGTGGCAACAAGGTACATCAGGAAATTTCACCTGCATCCCAACGAGCATCTTGCAACAGACTTCAGCTTGAAAGCAAAGTATATTTCTTAAAACAGAGCCAAAAAGTGAGGTGCCAAATGGTAACATTCATAATAGGGGACCTCTTGGTGGAAATTAGTGTCCAGATTGAGATGGAGAAAGTGAGAGAGGAAATGCAGGGACCTGCACTGCGTGGGGATGCAGGGAAAGGCAGGGTTGTGTGAACAGTGGCTGCTAGTTTTTGGTTAAAGATGGCACTGCAGTCTTTGAAATTCCATTATAAGTAACTGTGTGTTGGTTGTTTTTAAGCAATTTAGAGCAATGGCTCGTGTTGGAGTTTATTCCTGCAGCTGGGTCAGGAGTGAAGAACAGCCTCGGTTTTATGATTTCTTGTCCTTAACATGAATTAAACGCTCACCAGACTTTCTGGATGAGGTGGATCTGCACTGGTTAACATGAGAGTAGATGCAAATCATTTTTTAAATATTTGGTTCCTGCTGTCTGACTCACTGATCTCCTTCATACCAACGTCAGAGCACTCAAAGCCTCCCTCTCACAGCAGGCAGAGCTCTGCAGACTCCTCAGGACTCAATTTAAACATGAGTGCATTGTTTGTGTCCTCATTTCTCCCATGAACTCCTGCATGACCTTGGGCAAGTCGCTTCATTTGTCTGTCCCCCAGCTCTGATAACACGAAATAGGTTAATAGTGCTGTCCTCCCGAGAGCTGAGCACGAAAATTCTGCCGGAAAGCAGCAAGAGAAGTGCATTGCTATTGTTGTTGATGTTATGGATCTGTTTAAGCAACGTGTCCTTGTGGACTTACGCATCATGTGAGCAGCCCCTCTGAAGGCAGCAGGGCTCTTTACACACTGAGAGTGGTTTGCTGGACAGTGGCCAGAAAACAGGGATGAACCCATAACCAGGAGATATTCCCCAGGGCATTCAGCAGCAGGAATGACGGCTCAGAGCCCCGTGAGGAGGGTGGTGAGATACATAAATAATTGTTGTCAGGGTTTAGGCATTCAGGAGGCGCAGTCTGCTCTGCATGTAAACAAAATGTAGGTCTTGAGGGAGTCTGTGTCTCAGCTAAATCTGCTCATGTATAAATCCTCTTTTTTAGGCTTTATATTTTGTAATCATTGTAATTTAAATTCAGCTACAGTCCACAGGATTTGCACATTTTACCACCATTAAGGAAGTCAATAGGAGCTGTTCGTCCCACTCCCCGTAGCTGCCCTTCAATAATTAACTCCTTCCCCTCTCCTAAATCTGAAATTAGGGACAGCAGCAGCAGCACTGGAGACAGCCTTTGAGAGCGTTCAGCCTGAGAATGTGCGTGTGGAGGACAATTAATTCAGCCGCTCTGTGCTTGTCTCTCCTGCCTGCCTTTCCTGGGCTGCTGCCCTGTGCCTGCCAGCTCAGCCATCAGCAGGAGGCTGGGTGAACCCCATGCCAGGGGATGAGACTGCCAGCAGCACGGCCCCTGCGCCCTTGGGGTTCCTTCTGATGTTTGTACCTCACATCACACACACCGCGTGGAATTCACCAGCTCCACGCTCTCTGCCAGCTGAACAAACTCCTCCCAAACGCAGTGCTGGGACAGGAATGCCCATTCCCCCAGAACAGCTCTGCTGCCGTCCCTCCTGTCCTTCCTCCTCGTGTTTGTGTTTCTCGTGGAGGGAGCTGTGTTTTGGAGCTCTGCAGCAGTGACAGATGTGGCACAGCAGGCAGATGTTCCACGGAGCAGGGCAGAGAGGAAAACACCCAGCTTTACTCAGCAGCCATTTGAATTTGCTCCCCTGTAGTTCAATGTGTAGATTTCAGACCTGCAGGAGAGGAGGTGTTGGGCATCACCTCAATCACGCCTGCTAAGCGTTGTAATTGAAAGGAAGCGAGCCTCGGTATCTGTGTTACATGTGGAGCATTTTATTAACTCACAGAGGCTCTTGGGGTTGGCTTTTCTTCCCCTCCCGGAGGCAATAGTAAAATTTGACAGGTGATTCTGTAGATGAAGACAGTAAACAGCTGTTGAAAATGATAATATCTGAGTGGTTTTGTTGCTTCTATGAAAACTTAGTTACACTCATTTTAGATTAATTTTTCATTGTCTTCTGTAAATGAGAATTGCTTATGCGGCTGCCTCAAATGGGACTTTGATTGCTTTCCATCTACTGCCAAAACCCTAAAAGAAAAAAAAAAAATCAAATGCATAAAACCACTTATGAGCAAAGATACAATAAATTCGTGCTATAGTGCATTTTAATTTGATAGAATAAAGTTTTGCTATGCAGCAGTTTGTATTCACGTGTGAGAGAGGCGTAGACATTAGCCATTTAAATTCAGCTCTGTGTTAAACAGCAATAAAAGCAATTCTGGCTGCTGCTGGGAGCTTTTGGTGTGGTTTTATGGGATTTCCCAAAAGTCTGAGGAGCAATGCAGGAGAAATCAAGGGAGAGGTACTCGTGGAAAAGGAAGTGCAAGTGCGGTCTTGCAGCACAGCCCCCAGAGGGATGGAGAGGCTGGAGCTTCGGGTCAGCCGCAGATTTCCTGTGCTCACCTTTCTGGGGCGTGTGGAGGGACGGGGCTGCCCTTGCAAGCCAGGCACAGCACTGGGGGCTGGGGTTTGGGGCTCCTGCAGGTGTTTGGTGGGACGTGGAACAGCTCATTTTGCAGTTGGGCACTGGAACTCACAGACCTCCTCTCACACGTGGTTTAGTCCCAGTGCGGTCACAAAGTCTCCCGCTAAGCGGAGCGATCTTTTCATGTAAAACACCACTCAGGACAAGGCTGTGCCAGGACTCAAGAGAAGGAAGGCAAGAACAGGTAGGCAAAGTGTGAGGCATAATTCAGGCCCGCTTTGAAGTCCTTCATGGCATTTTAAGGTGGTTTCACCCGGGCTGGATCTTCGTTTGGGTCTGGGGACGCTGTTGTTTGTGAGTTCACAGAATGATCAGGCAAGTGTGAGTGAAAGTCATCTGCTCTTTTGTTAGATCACACGCTTAATAACACTCGAGTCCTGTGCTGACCTTTTGCAGAGTTTTCTTTTGGCATAAAATGTCAGGAAATGCCCCTGGGGAATGAAAATGTTGATAAATATAGTGCCAGGATTTAAACTGTAACTTCAGCTGGCAGGGGAGCAGCTATTTGAGCAGCCTTCATTTGTTTTTGAAACATTGTGCATCACCCAGTCCTTCATATCAACACCTCTGCAAATGTTTCTAACACACATCATTTGCCTTTGCGAGGCTGCACTGCACCAAGAGCATCACTCAGAGAGGGAAATCACTGCCTCTTTAACAAATCGACACTTCGAAGTTCACGGCAGAGCCGCTTTCGGAACTTCTTCACCCGAGGAAGTTCAGCTCAGACGTGCCCACGCATTTTTAAGGAGCTCCTGTTTTTCCTTGGTTGAGCCGGTTCCTCTGGCAGGCCTCAGAGGAGGCTGGGGCAGCGGTGTGAGGTCACACAGCCCCCGTGACCCCTGTGACAGAGGGCTGGCACACGGGCTCTGAGCACCGCCAGCAGCTCCTGGAGCCGCCTGCCTCACCCCAGTTTGCAGAGCCAGGGAGGAGGGAGAGAGGAGAGGGCGGCGAGCAAGGCAGGGAATTTATCAGCAAGCAGAAGATCTGCTCTGGATCCCCTTTGGCAGTGTTCCCCTGCATGGACGGAGCCCAGGCTGTGTGGTTCCTGTCACAGGAGCTTGGCTGGCAGAGGATAACGTCAGCCTGATGGGGAGTTTGAGAGCTGGGACTGGGGAAAGGGAGCAGATACAGTCTCAGCTTGACAAATTCAGCCTGTGCAGGGTTCTCTGTGTCTGTGGCATTTCCCACTGCACACACACAGCATTTCATTCACAAGTTCCATGTCCTCAGCCTTTGGCTGGCCACGGACCCTTTTGTGCTTGCCAGTAAATTACATCAGTGATTCCAGAAGCTCCTTTTTTGTGTGTCTGCTGGCACAGGTAGAACTTGGGAGTACTGTACGATAATTTAATACAGCCAGCTTAGACATTCTCTGCTTTTTCTCTTCCCTTTCTCTGTCCTCTTCACCAAGACATTTAGTGTTTTGTTGATGATCTGCGAACCACATCATCAACGAGAGGAACTGAATAAAAATCGACTGATGTCAGGAAATAATGTCAATTTACACTAGATGTCATCTATTGAGGCTGAAGAGGCGATCTCTGATAGCCTAGGGCATTTCTTACTTGCCTCAGGCATAATTTTGTCTTTATATTTGAATAAGTGGAGCTGGGTAATCCTGTAAATCCCTTTTTCTATATTAAAAAAGCTCCATCTGCTTTGGGAAACCCTTTAAATTGGTCCTAAAGGCCAAGTCTCGTTATAGAAATAACTGGATAGCACAGATACCCAATCTGCAAAAATAACAGCCAAGTTCCTAGTGAAAACTAATTCTTGGAAGAGCTGGCAATGCTGCTAAAAGTTATTAAGAAAATATTTGTCCATTTTCAAGAAGCTTTTTGATTGAATGTCATGCAGATACGAGCACGTGTGGAGTGCATAACAGACTCTGCAGATTCTCCCATCTAGAATGGGGAAATCCTCTCTCTTTCTGGTACAAACTGTGTGTTCTGCAGCCAGGCACAGCAGGGTGTTTGCAGAGATTTGTGCCCCGTGTTTGCCAGTGCTGTGTGTACCACGTTGGCTTAGCACAGCTCACCCTCTCCAGAGCAGCTGAGAGCACCCCTGGAAATTCAGCTCTCGATGTCACAATGCCCTGCAGAGGTTTTATCAGGCTTTATCTCTGCTTTAAGTACCTGGAAGGGGAAGTTTCTGTTTCTGTTTCTCCCCAAGCAGAGAGGGAGTTCCTGTGTCCTGTGCACTCCTTTGCAGTTGAGTGGTGCCGTGGAACAGGGCTGGTCCCTGCGAGGGCAGCAACAGAGGTGTGGGGCAGAGGAGAACCCCACTGTGACCCCAGTTCATTGATCCAGGGTGAGGAGAGGGGCAGCAAAAGGAAAACGCATCCCTGGTGCGGTGCAGCCCGGTCATCAGTGGGAGCAGAGCGTGACAGCCGCTGGAATGTCCAACAGCAGCCTCTAAGAGCTCTCTGCTGGTGGAAAAGGTCATCTCCTGGTCTGCCTCGGGCTTTGGGAGCTACTTTCGAACTGTGCTGCCTTCTCTGAGCTGACAGTGCTGCTGGAGAGAGCGCCCCAGGGCCCAGCAGAGGTGGCACTGCAGGGAGGTGGCACTGCAGGGAGGTGACACTGCAGGGAGGTGGCACTGCAGGGAGGTGGCACTGCCGTGGTGACACTGCAGGAGAGGTGACACTGCAGGGAGGTGGCACTGCAGCAGAGGTGACACTGCAGCAGAGGTGGCACTGCAGCAGAGGTGACACTGCAGGGAGGTGACACTGCAGGGAGGTGACACTGCCGTGGTGACACTGCAGCAGAGGTGACACTGCAGGGAGGTGACACTGCCATGGTGACACTGCAGCAGAGGTGGCACTGCAGGGAGGTGACACTGCAGGGAGGTGACACTGCAGCAGAGGTGGCACTGCAGCAGAGGTGACACTGCAGCAGCAGAGGTGGCACTGCAGCAGCAGAGGTGACACTGCAGCAGCAGAGGTGACACTGCAGCAGCAGAGGTGTCACTGCAGCAGCAGAGGTGACACTGCAGCAGCAGAGGTGTCACTGCAGCAGCAGAGGTGACACTGCAGCAGCAGAGGTGGCACTGCAGCAGCAGAGGTGACACTGCAGCAGCAGAGGTGACACTGCAGCAGCGTTGGCACTGCAGCAGAGGTGACACTGCAGCAGCAGAGGTGTCACTGCAGCAGCAGAGGTGGCACTGCAGCAGCAGAGGTGGCACTGCAGCAGCAGAGGTGGCACTGCAGGGAGGTGTCACTGCAGCAGAGGTGACACTGCAGCAGCGGTGGCACTGCAGCAGCGGCCCCGCTGCCATCACATCACAATTGAGAGCAGAGCAGCACTGCTGGGGGCCCAGGGAGGGTCAGGAGCAGGGGGTCGCTCGAGGGCTCATTTCTCAGGCGCAGCAGAGCGGTTTGCAGCGCTCACTGTGCGGCTGCAGGGCTTTGGAGAGACGTTGACATGGATTTTCCTGGGTGGATCGTTCTGCACGCTCTGCTCTCTGTGTTGAGAGGGAAGTGCTGCAGGCTGAGCGGGAAATGACCTGTCCGTGACTGACTCCTTTTCCAGTGGTTCTGAAGGCAGGAAAAGCAGACGAGATGGATCTGAGCTGGGAGGAGGCTGCAAGGGGCAAGCCCCTTTCTGTTGGTGCTGGTCACTTCCAAGACCCCCGAGCTGGTTGGCTCTCATCATCCTTCCCTCTGGTTACCCTTTTTGCAAGGCTGCTGTATCAAACAAGAACCCATGATGGCATTCTTGGGTTTTCTTGTTGGACAAAACCCTTTTCTGACCCACAGATGGGGCTCCTGAGAGGTGTTTAAAGACTTTTATCGCATTTTCAGCCTCATGAGGAGGGTGGGACAGCTCAGATGTTACAATTCACACCACCACAATCAGAAGCCAAACTATTTCCTAATTACAATCCATTTTAAGTTTTTTTTTGTCCTGTCAGCTTTTGCCACACCATGCTGCTAATGCTTCTAAACCAATCATTTATTAAAATACCCCACATGGGTCCTGCTACAACACATCTTTCCCAGTTCTGTTTCTCCAGAATATCCAGTCTGTTTGCCAGGCCATCGTTTGAAACTCGTTTCCAGTTCCGTTTCTCTCCCAGCAATGTCTGTGCTGTCCCACGGCCTTTCTCAGTCAGCACCTTTATCTCAGGGTTTGCACACGGGTGCACGAGGCTGTGGGAGCTTCTGCCAGGCTTTGGGAATTCCCTGCAAACCCGTTTCCCACATTTTCCCTCCCTACAGCCGTGTTTGCCACTGGCAGCTCTGGTGGGGGCAGAGCTCAGCCTGGGCTGACAGAGATTGAATTTAGGAATTCAGGAATTTAGGAATTGTCTCCCGCTGACATTGACACAGCTGTGGAGTCGCTGCTGCTGCTGTTCCCCTGCAGGAACAATTAACAGGTGTAAGAAAATTTCTCAACCTGCTGGCAAAGGTGTAAATGCAACTGAGAGGTCCAGAGGAGCTTCTGATTTTGGCTTTGCATTTCCCCAGAGCCTTGGGAAGCTGGACTTCCATCAGTCCAGTGCTACCTGTGATCAGACACAGCCTTCAAAGCCAGCAAAGAGCAGGAGTGGTGACTAATACTGCTGAAGGTTTCAACAACAAAGGGAAAGCTTGCGTTCTTTAGAATCTTTTTTTGTTTGTTTGTTTTTTGGACAATGCCCCCTAAATGTCATTTGTATAATTACACAGAAACCTGTTTTGGCTCACCTAGTGCAAAAAGGCTTAGAAAGAAAGGCAAAAAAAAGGCAACAGTGATTGCTTGGAAAAAAAATCACAGCAGAGCTGGAAATCTTTGCTCTGGGCAGTGAGGCAAATGTGTAACTGTGCTGCATGGAGGGGTTCTGTGCTAGGCTCAGTTTATTACTTTCTGCAATAGAAATCTCGCTGTTGTTTAGAGGATTCTGATACCATGGAGCCTGTGCTTCCCCCTGGCACTCCTGCACTCTTCCTGGGGTCAGGTGGAGATGAAATTGTTTTCCTAGCAATGGAAAGTCACCTCTGTAAAGCACATTTCTGAAAAGCCCCCTCCAAGTCCACTGTGTTTTCTTGCTTTGCTTGGTTTAGCGCATTTGAAACTGAGGTTTCCCAGCAAATTAGACCTGGCAATTTTCTAATTGAGGTGCTGTAGGGGTGAGGCAGATCTGGACAGGAGCACAGATGTCAGAGTCATCACTCCAGAGCCGCTCTCCGAGTCTCTCTGCGAGTGCTTTGCCAGTCGAGGAGGCACTTGCTTTTCTCCCAGGCCATTTAACATTAGGATCATGTCTCCTTCATTTGTCTTGTTGAAATATCGAGGACACGTTGCTCTGTGTGTGGCTGACAGTCAGACAGGAGTGTCTGTGCCCTGCCCTCAGCTCTGAGCAGGAGCAAACGCTCACATACCCAGGGAAACCTCCCAAAGTAGCTGCAGTCCCCTACAAACTTACATGAACCTTTTGCTTAAAGGCAGATTTTCTGCTGTAGCAGATATCTTCTGCATTTTCCTGCCTTCTTGTTCTGTCAAACAGCAGGGTTGGGCACGAATGCCAAGGAACAAAGATCCAGGACTTCTCCTCATAAACAGAGCCCAGACCTGAAATCTCCATCCTGCTCCTGGCAGTGCCTCCATGCACAATACACAGTGACTTCTTTTTTAATCCACCCTAAAACACCACAACTTACTTTTCTCTTCAAAACAAAGTACTTTTCATTGTGAAAATTACAACTCGTTTGTGGAAAGCAGAACATTGAAAAAAGTAATTTTTTTTTTTTAATAGAAACTCTGCTTTTGATGCAACATTAGTGATGGAGTGGGGGAAAAGTCAGAGAATCTTAGAATGGTTTGGGTTGGAAAGGACCTTAAAGATCATCCAGTTCCAACCCCTCCCCGTGGGCAGGGACACCTTCCATTAGACCAAGTCCCATGCTGCCTGGCCTTGAATGATAAATCTGTAAAATGATCAATTTTTTACAGTACCCTCAATGCAGTAAGCGTAAGGAGAAAGAAAAATATAAATATCCAGAAGTGCGAGGGTGAACTTGCTAGTGAGATGCTGAATTAGGCAGAAATCCAAGCTTAGCTAGTCGGTGTAATCTCAGCTCTATCAGCCGTGACAGTATCCGTTTAAATGAATCCTTAAAAATGTTAATTGCACATCATAGGCACTTCAGCAATGACATTTCTGCCACTGAATGTCATGGGGACATTTTCTCTTTTATTATCCCTGAACAGGAGGAGTGAACTACCACCAAATAACTGCATCGTGAAATGTAATGGATCTACCTCCAGTATTTATGCTGGTTCCGCTTTCAATAAGCTGCTTTTTAAATTTACAATGAGCAAGAGCTTTGGATGGCATTAGGAAGGCAGCGTTGTTAAGCTTTGCTTTATGAACTGTAAAATAAAGGTTTGTCCATCAGACTTCCAGAACTGCAGCTATTGAAAGCCCCAGGGTCCGTGGTTTTTGTAAATTTGAATAAGAGCTGGTTTATAACTGCAGCCTGAAGTTGGTCACATTTTTGTCTGATTTCCCCAGGACATTCACTAGCACCAGCTCTCTCTCTCTCTTTTGTTTTAAGCATTCATAAGAAGGAAAAAAGACAGGGAAAGCAGACAGGGAATTGTAGAGTCATGGAATGGCCTGGAAGGGAGCTTAAACCCCATCTGTTCACTGACCTGGCTCCTCACCCAGCCATTCCCGTTTGCACGGGGTTCCACGAGCTCAGGATTTATCCCACTGTTTCTGCTCAGTGTTTTCCTTGCACTGGTTTGGGTTTGTGCTTCACTCGACTTGTGTTTGACTTCAGCACCGTGAGAGCAGCACACAGCATTAAAGAGAATTTACAGCAAAAGAGCAGGATTAAAAGACTCAGACAAACATACTCCAAATACTAATAAGGGGAATTACATGGCCTGAGACGGGAGATCCAGCCTGAGGTGGGGAGAGAGGAATACATCCATGCTGCACAGTGCTCCTTAGGGAAGCTTGGAAAAATATATTGACTTTCTGCAGAGAAAACTGCTTCTTCACCTTCCCCAGACTGGAATCCTCCAGTTTTGGGTTGAACACAGTATTATTCAATTCCCTGCAGCCCCCAGTCCGAGGGACTCCACACAAACTGGGTTTGCTGTGTGATGAAATTGCAGCTGCTGGGTTGATTTCTCAGAGGACACAGCTCATTTCAAGGTCTTTTTCTCTCTATTCAGCTGCCATCAAGCAGTTGTTGACCATTGCTTCTGGTCTGAAGCAGCCTTTGGAAAAGGAAACTTGGAAAGCTGCAGTCGTGTCCGCAGGGAATGCAGGGGGAGCCTGGGGCTGGCACCCACAAACCCAGCTCCTCCTTGCTCCATGGACTTAGTCCATGGCCAGCAAGTGTGAAAAACTACTTCAGTTCACTTAGTGTTACTTCCTTAGTGGTTTCACCACGATTTTCAACACTTAGATGCTGTTATTCTCCTTACTAAGCCATTAAATGTGTGCTTTGCCTCTGCAAAATGCAGATATTATATCAGCTTTACCTGCCTGCTGGATGGTTGGCTTGGTGTTTTTCCAGCAGGCAGGTTCTCTGCTGAGAAGGAACGGGGATCTTTATGCACAAATATTTCTGGAGTTTTAAACACAGCCAAAAAGCAGATACACTGGCAGAGCTGTAAAAAAACCCCAGCCCACTAAGAACTACAGGGGCTGGAATCTGGAGATACCTGACGTGTAAATGAGATGTGCATATCCCACGTCTGATTTGCACACACAGTTCCATCTAAATGTGATTTTTTTTTTATTTTTTAATTCTCGCCACCTGATTCATAATGCAGCTTCATCTTCAGTTTGTTTCAAAGCGGGTGCCTCGTGCTGTGACTCGCACAGGAGCACGGCAGTCAGCCGTGGGGCTGTGTCCCTCCTGCCAGGGGCCAGCATCACTGCCCTGACAGCACAGAAACCACCTGGCCATGGAACAGCAGCTGACACATCTTCACTGGGTTGAGGGTGGAGGCTGAGCCCACCCAGCTCACAAATGGATTTAGTAAGTGGATTTCCGCATCGTTTCCAGGGGTACTGTCTCTTCTGAGTGGAATGAAACACATGTGCAAGGTGTTTGTGGCCAGGAAATGTGTTATCTAGACTGCTTTGTCAAAGGTGATCGCCTGCCTCTGAAATTGTTTCACTGGCTGCTCCCGAACTGTTCAAGTCAGCAATTAAATGGGAATGGTAAAACCTCCTTGGGGGTATTTGGTCTCATCCTGCTGCATCGATCAAGCTGAAAGGGCCATAAAATCTGAGGCTGATGTTGAGATGATTGTGCCTCCCTTCCTCCACCTGAGAGCTCTGGGTTTGGAGTGAGTCTCTCTGAACAGACCTGCTCAGGGTCTCCTTTCCAGTGATGTCCCCTGGGAGCTTTTCCGTGCTTGCACATTTGCTGTCTCCAAAAGAGGAAAATGCTGCTTACTTACGGTGCTGCTGGAGAGGTTCCAGCACTGAATGAATACCAAGTAGAAAATGTCCTTCTCAGAGGCAGGAAGAGATGATGAATCACTGTGAAAGCCGATTTCTTGACCAATCTGCCGATGTTATTTTGTTATCTGAAATTGTAATGAAGACACGAGCAGCCTCATATCTCGAGCAAACAGAACGGGAAATGAAATGAAATTAAATGAAATGAAACGAGGGTGGGAGATGGAGGCAGCTCAGGACCTGTTTGCTCACAGCCTTTTTCTGGTGGCACCTCTCTGAGGCAGAGCCTTGCACACCTGGTTCCTTTGGGAACAGGGGAAAATCAATCTCATCTGCCCTGTGCCTGCTGATGGAGCACCAGAGAAGACTAACAAGCCTGCTGTCTTCACTGCAGCCTTTACTGGTGATTAGTGACTCTGAGGACCTGCTCAGCATGGAAGGAAGAAATTGGGGATTTATTGTGATCCCCAGTCAGGTCTCCCTCCTTCAGGGCCTGTCTCGTTCAGCTTTCTGCCTGTCCAAGAGAGGAGCATTTCTGCTTTTCTGTACTCTAATTAGCAACATGACTTTTGCTGTTTGTTCTCAGTGTAACACCACTGAGATCAGCATCTGCAGGCAAGGCTCGGACAGAGAATTCAGACCCTGAGTTGGGTTTTTTTTGTGAGACTGGAAGAAAAAGATTATTCTTCACCTTGTTCTCCTGGGGAATAAAGGCACAGAAACATCCCAGCCTGGGCTCTCTCCACCCTGTGCCAGGCAGGCAGAGCAGATTTCACCAGCTGAGGATTACCCTCCCAGGTGGCAGCTCTCAGCAGCTGAACCTGGCGGGGTCTTCAGGTGTTCCCCCGGCCCTGCTGGGATCCTGGGGCTCATGACAGCAGGACAAAGGTGCAGCACACAGGCACCAGAGGTTTTTAAAGCTCCACGATGCCTAATGCCTATTGATTTTATTTTAGCTGTAAGGATCTGTATCTTCATGCCTTGCCTGAGGTTGTTCAAGGATGCTGTGGAAGAGCTGGGAAGTGAAATGAGATTTCCTGTCCAGGTCCAAGTACCTTAATCAAAAAGTGATGTTTTATATCACAGTTTATGACAAGAAAGCCAAGAAACCTTATTAACTAATCTAACTCTGATCTGGACTGTACAAAGAAATCAAGTGCAGCATTATATCATCCTCCTGAAGATACACGTGTATATTATCTTATGGTGATCAAGAGTTTGCTCAGTATCATACCTTGGATATTTTCCTTTGGAGAACTTCATGATGCTTCTAATGTCGTGGATTTCCATGAAATTATGTCCTCCCTGTCTGTTAGTGTCAGAATAGATCATCCTTTTCCTTTTCCTCCGCTGGTTGCTATGGTTTAAAGGTTAATATTGCGAAATAAGATGTTTAAGAGGATTTTTTACTCCAGCAGTTACCATTGCTCTGTAATTGCTACATCCTTGCCCCAGTTTTTCAAGGAGATTAGCTTTGTACCAGCTTTTATGAAGGACTTGCTGAAAGAATCTTATTTTTAAGCGTTAGCACTCCACGTGAACAAGTGTTTCAGGTGGGCAGTGGTGGAGCAGCCAGATGTGGTGGGAGGGGGCTGGAACGCAGTGATTTTTAAGGTCCTTTCCCCCAAAACCATTCTATGATCTTTAAAGCCACCATCAGTCTCTCTTCCCACGCCAGTTTGTGACTCTGGGTGTTGCTAACTGTGCTCACATCGCCGTGGCTCCCGCCGGTGCCAGGGGGTGTTCCTCACAGACATCACCATCGCCAGCTGCCCTTGGGAGGAGGGCCAGGACAGCAGGAGGAGGAGAATTGCAGGAACACGGGCCCTGAACCCCATCCCAGCCTTTTCCAAGACGGGAAAGGTCTGGGGTCTCTCAGCTTGCTCAGTTTGAGCAGCAGCTCTCGATGGGTTTGTCTCTGCCCGTGGCAATCACGTGCTTCACTACGTTCATTTGAGCGAGGAGTGGGACGTGCGGCGTGCCTGGGGGATGGTGGGGTTTGTACTCTTCTCGTTTTTTATGTCATTTGGCGAGTGCTGATCTTGCATTAAGATGTCACTGTCAGACTGGGTAGCATTAGAGAATAAAGGAGTTGCTGAATTTCCAGCAGGTCGAAGTATTCTCAGATCCCAAGGCACTTGCAGTGCAAATCTGTTGGAATAAAGGATGGCTAAAAAATGTTTTTAATCTAGGCTTTTTAAAATTTCTCTTTTGAGAGTCACTGTAATAAATCGAAATTATTGATTTAGCCTGTAGCCGTCCTAAGATTCACTCATTTAAGAGTCGAAACTGCTCTATTACTTGGAGCAATAACCCTGCACTGTGAAATCTCTCATCAGAGACTGCTGGTCCACACCTGCAGATGGGCATTCAGCAAAGATTTCTGGCTGCTGAGGGCTCTGGCATCAGCTGAGTTCTCTGTGTGCTTTTCTTGGTCATTCTCTGCCTGCCTCCCCCCGCCCCTGGGAAACCTTTGCAGCACGGGCCCCATCACTAATCCTGGGCTCAGCTCAGCCCTGGCCAGGTTTAATATTGCTCCACCTTTTACCAGATCCCTGCAGAGAAGGAGAATCTATTTTGTGTCTGGTATTCCCCACATGGTGAGTCTGCCCGTGAGCTTTGGTGGGCTGCACACCCGTGGTGCCCGGTTGTAAATCCCCTACATTAAATACAGCTTTTGATAGAGACACTCCTGCGTATGAACAGAAGAAAAATCTGCTTCCAAGGGAAAGTATTTCTCAGGGCACTGAAGGTTTGAATGATCAGTAAGGAATGCTTAATATCATACTCAAAACTCTTCTAAAATCGAAGTCCTGGTGCAGTTAGCACTGGCTGATCTCCCAGGGCGGTGTGCTGCTCACTGCCCAGCTCACTTCTGTGGCATTTTCTCCCGATGTCACTTCTGTTTTGTCTTTTATGCATCTTTTATTATCTTTCCATTAGCAGAACATTTCCACTGCACCTTCTTTTTCTAAAACCCTGCTGCTCAGAGGCATTCAGGGGCTCTGCTGGCCCTTCTCGCGGGGCAGCGCGTTGCTGCCAGCCTGTGCCAGGAGTGAACTCGCCCATCCCCGGGCTGCAGGCTCAGCTGCGGTAACCAGCAGCGGCTCCTCTTCACTGCCCAGCCGCTCCAGCAGGGAGGAGCAGTGGGATCAGCTCCTGGCTGATGTCTCAGTGCTCACACCCACCCCTCCTCCCTGTGCTCTGCGCATCAGGAGGAGTCCTCGCTCCCCTGTGCTCGCACGTGCTCCAGCCTAGCCCTGAGTGATTAGCATTTTGATAAATTAAAATAAATCCACGGGGTGAACTGGCCCAGGGGAACTCTCAGTCCAATCAAATTAGACTCATATATCCACCCTGGAGCAATTCCTTAGAAGCTCTTCCTTGAGGAAGCTTCATTTGTAATCACTACGTGCTGTGTACTTTAGAAAAGTTTTATAATTACTTGCTGTTCCGGCTGCTGAGCACTTCTAAATGTTGGATATTAAGGAACTGCTGTTTCAGTCAGTGAACAAGCCCTGAACATTAAATGTGCTTCACGAGGAGCATTTTTTTCTCAGCCATTACACATCTCTGAAGGCATATTTTTTTTCAAGTGGATGCTTTCCCAGCTGTTGATCGTCTCTCTGTTTCTTCTGTGTGAAGAGAGAAGGAGGAAACTGATGATGGTGTGGCATTGCACAAAGGCTGCTTTGCTGTGGGGGGCGGTTGGGTGCATCACTCACAGATGCAGGCGCTGGAATAATGATGCAGGTCAGCCTGGAGGAGCACCGAGAGAAGCTTTGTCTTGCACAATGCGTGTTTTTTGGCGTTTCTGTTTCTCGTGTTTTACAGAAAAAACGTATTCTAGCATTGATCAGAGATGTGTAGATGAATTTTGGTACCATTTTTTGTAGCCCTCCACCCCTAAAGCAGCCTGTCTTGGTCATGGCCAGCACAGCTCGGTGAGGGATGACCCAGTGCTCGGGGAGAACTGGAAATCCCAGCTTGGCTGGTAAAAGGTGAGAACCACGACTTCTTTCACAGGACAGCTCATCAAAACTCCACCTCAGGTGCAGGGTGGTGTCAGGATGGTGTCAGGATGGTGTCAGGATGGTGTCAGGATGGTGTCAGGATGCTGGAGACCATTTCTAGAGCCAGGTGCTGTGTGCCAGTGAAAGCAGAATGGTGGGGCAGTGGTTAATAAAAGATTTGGTAAAACCCGGATCTGTTCCTTACCTGTGCCGGCCTTCCACGTGCCCCTGAGTGTGCCCCCAGCCCCTCCCCAGTCCTGGGACACTGGGAAAAGGGAGAGGAGGTTTAGGGGTCAGGGACTGGCTGGAAATGAGCTCTTCCCCACCTCCACATTCCCACCTGGAGCTCTCTGCAGTGCCAGCAGAGCTGTGGGGCTTCTGTTGGACAGATGCACATTTTCAGAGGATCTCTGGAGGAATGCATGCAAACTTTTTGATCTGGAGGACTCCCCTGGCGTTCACTAACTCTTAGAGCAGCTTTGGTGTGTGCAAGGATTTGTTCTCCACTTGGTGGAAGGGAGAGCACTGAGATAGTCAATCACATGGAGGAACTCTTTCTCTGCCAGTTGCCGAGGATCAGAACTGGGAGTGGTGCAAATAATGTCATTTCAGGAGCCATTAATCTGAGGCATAACGGTGCCTTCAGCAGCCAAATGAACGCTGCAGCTCAGGTGGTTCAGGTATCTTTGCACGTGATCATGTTTGCAAATAAATGACCGAGTTCCAGCCAGGGTATCCTCACCTGGAGGTGTCCCAGAAGTGTGTAAACCGCAGTTATTGCCGCTGCCTCGTATTTACAGGCTGTAAGATTTATTTAGTAGGAACTCTTCAGATGGCAATAGGCTGGGCTTGAGTTATGAATTGCTAAACCCATCCATCTATCACATTACTGCCCAAAATCGCTCTCTAAATGCAGGCAGGAGAAGTGCTCCAATGTCTCTCTTTTGACACAGCGAGGAAACAGCGAGGAAATAAATTCCAGGCATTAGGCAGCATTAAGACTTTTCAGAGGGAGCCATCCAAATGAAAACCCATAATCAAAATAATAATTATCAGGGGAACCATTTGCTTTCAAAGTAATCATGCCAAGTAAAGCACAGAATATGTCTTAAGTACCAAAAAATGGTGATTTCTGTTCAGAGGGAGAAAGAAAGTTTAGCACTCGAGAATCTAAGTGCTTTGTACATGATCAGTTCTTGATGGATTTTCTCAGAAATGGGCCTTCATGTATTGTATGTAAAAAAGAGGAAAAATTGAAGCTGTTATGTGATGGATGCAGGCGAAGGTGTGATGAGGCTGGGATTGGGTTACTGAGCTGGGAAGTTGCCTGTCATTCCCTTCATTTTCTAATCATTTCAGCAGAGGGTTAGATTGCAGTAATATTCAGTGGAATATTAACACTGTGGGAAGGAATTTGGAAAGTTCCAGAAAAGTTAATGGGTAATTTCTAATGAAAGGGATTTAAACTTTTTTTTTTTTTAAACTTCAACGAGCAGCTAGTCCAGCAAATTTCTTTCATATATTCATATTATTTCTGGTGTAGTTAAAGAAATTTAACGTGAGGGAAACATTTCCAGCATGTCTTTTCATATTTGCTTTTCGAATTTGCTTACTGAGTTTGTGGTACATTTTACCTGCCACAGCTTTTTCCTTTGTTGGGTCTCAGCTGCCTGAGACTTTAATTTCCAGAGACCACCTCTAAGGTTAGACTAACGCTGTCATTTTTTCATTTAACCATGTTAATATTTTTTATGTCTTCCCCCTTCATTGCTGAGGATTTCTGTGATTTTGGTGGTGGAGACCCTCCAGAAACCTTGGTTTTCTTTTTGACTGCAGTAATTCCGGTCTCCTCAGCCTTCCTGAGCTGCACTGGCCCTAACTTTGGCTGGTCAGAGTTCAGATCCAACTCAGAGCATGAAACAAGTTTGCAAAGTCATACAAAACATGGAATCAGTGTGTTTTGCCTTCCTCATCTACAGTAACCTGGATTCCATCCCTCCACAGTGCCCGTAGTAAGGGCTTTGGGTCGTTTAGAATGATTCCGCTCTGTGAGCTCTGAGGCAGTTGCAGGTTGGAAAAAGCCTTCCTCAGAGTGTGACATCTGCGTGTGAGCAGCTGAGCTCCCCTGGCTGCTCAGACTGACTTCTTCAGGCTCCTTCAGCCCCAGTAATGGCTCTTCCCTCTGCCTGTTCTGCTCTCCCCAGGAGCACCAGTCTGTTCCACGAGGTCGTGCAGCTGGACTTTGAGATCGCCAGCTTCAGCAGCCTGTCGGGCACGCAGCCCATCAGCTGGCAGGTGGAGTACCCCCGCCGGGGCTCCTCCGACCCTGCCCTGGCCGAGATCTTCATCTGCCAGAAGGACCTGGTGGGAATCGTGCCCCTGGCCATGGTAAGAGCCCCTCGCGGCGTGTGCCCGCCCTGCGTGGGCTGAGGAACCTCACAGGGCCTGGGCAGGGAGTGCTGCCCACAGGGCACTGCCCCTGGAGCCCTCCTTCACTGCCCTGGGCACATCACACAGCTGAACTGGGGATCCCTCACACAGCCTGGGCAGGGAGTGCTGCCCACGGGGCACTGCCCCTGGAGCTGTCCCTGGAGCACTCCTTCACTGCCCTGGGCACATCACACAGCTGAACCGGGGACCCAGCAGTGAGCCTACACACTGATGTACTCACTGAGCTACCTACACACTGCTCTACTCACTGAGCTACCTACACACTGATCTACTCACTGATCTACTCACTGAGCTACTCACTGAGCTACTCACTGAGCTACCTACACACTGATCTACTCACTGATCTACTCACTGAGCTACTCACTGAGCTACTCACTGAGCTACCTACACACTGATCTACTCACTGATGTACTCACTGATCTACCCACTGATGTACTCACTGAGCTACTCACTGGGCTACCTACACAGTGATGTACTCACTGATGTACTCACTGAGCTATTCAGTGAACTACACACTGGTTTACCACTGATCTGCTCAGTGATCTGCTCACTGAGCTACTCACTGACCTACACACTGTGCCACACGTACTCACTGAGCTACACACTGATCTACTCACTGATGTACTCACTGACCACAGAGGGAGGGATGCTCAGGGAAGGGATGATAAGGGAGGGGATGCTCACAGGGCAGGGATGCTCACAGGGAAGGGATGCTCACAGGGAAGGGATGCTCAGGGCAGGGATGCTCACAGGGAAGGGATGCTCACAGGGCAGGGATGCTCACAGGGAAGGGATGCTCAGGGCAGGGATGCTCACAGGGCAGGGATGCTCAGGGAAGGGATGCTCACAGGGAAGGGATGCTCACAGGGAAGGGATGCTCACAGGGCAGGGATGCTCACAGGGAGGGGATGCTCACAGGGAAGGGATGCTCACAGGGAAGGGATGCTCACAGGGAAGGGATGCTCACAGGGAAGGGATGCTCAGGGAAGGGATGCTCACAGGGAAGGGATGCTCACAGGGAAGGGATGCTCACAGGGAAGGGATGCTCAGGGAAGGGATGCTCAGGGCAGGGATGCTCACAGGGAAGGGATGCTCACAGGGAAGGGATGCTCACAGGGCAGGGATGCTCACAGGGAAGGGATGCTCACAGGGCAGGGATGCTCAGGGAAGGGATGCTCACAGGGCAGGAATGCTCACAGGGAAGGGATGCTCACAGGGAAGGGATGCTCAGGGAAGGGATGCTCACAGGGAAGGGATGCTCAGGGCAGGGCTGCTCAGGGAAGGGATGCTCACAGGGAAGGGATGCTCAGGGCAGGGATGCTCACAGGGAAGGGATGCTCACAGGGAGGGGATGCTCAGGGCAGGGATGCTCACAGGGAAGGGATGCTCACAGGGAAGGGATGCTCACAGGGAAGGGATGCTCAGGGCAGGGATGCTCACAGGGAAGGGATGCTCAGGGCAGGGATGCTCACAGGGAAGGGATGCTGCTTTTTCAACCCTCTCCCTCAGGGTTAAACCCTGAATTTCTTGGCTTTTCCCACAAAGCCCAGTAGATTTTCCTTCCTGTTTCTGATTGCCTTGAGCTTGCAAGCTGCAGAGCAACTCCAGGGCACCTCAAGGACCTTCTGCTGAAGGCCAGGTTGCTTGGTCCTTAGCAGGCTGAGGCTGATCCTTGTTCTTCTGCTTGATGACCTAATAGTGTAAGAACTTTTGGTTTAAAGTCAAAACCAGAAAGCAATAATAGCCTCAGTAATATATTTAAGAACCATGAAGTGCAGACTTTCCTGTGGATAAATGGTTTGGGTTGAAATCTCCTCTCTCTGCCCAGTGTTTTAGGAAAACAAGGGATTTCACTGGATTCTCCAGCATTTCGGGTGTGCTGTTGTTAGGCAGGCATTTTGTCTTCTGTTGGTCGGGATTTGGAAGAGGAGTTAGACACAGCTCTGTGCTTCTTGGGAGTTTTGCATCATCCTGGTGGCAAAATTCTGGCAGTCTTTTCTTTGAACAGTGTTCAGCAGATAATTAAATGGGTATTATTTCCTGGAAGTCCCAGTCTTCAATATATTCTTCCCCTTTGAAGAGTGAAAGTGCTGCTGATACCAAATGAGGTCATGCCCAGCAATTTCCTGATCCACAGGCTGTTAAGTCAGCAGAAAGCCTGCGCTGCATTCCAGATCTGAGGGGGAAATAATTGTCCTCATTACCTGCCAGCTTGAACAGGGAATATTTATTGGAGCATCTGTCCTCTAAGGACTGGAGAAGGAGCATGAAGAAGAAGCTTTGTGGTCACATTTGATTTTGAGATAGATGCCTTCCCCTACCAAACAACAGACACGTGTCTGCTGGCAGACTTTGTGTCTTCTTGCTCATTTCATGAAAGAATCCATCAGCTGCTTCTCTGAATTCCATATCTCAGGGGCTCGAGATTCTAATATCTCCTGTCAGGGTGTAATGCCTTGGTGCTTGCATACAGGGTTCTTAGAGACTTTTTGTCTATTCTGCATTAAAATTCATCTGCCTGCAAGGGTTCCTGTAGGAGCTGGAGGTCTAAAAGGATGAGTTTAGTGTTGTATAAATCACGTGAGGCAGGATCCTTTATTCCCAACAGATTGCCAGCAGGCATTGGGGGTTCAAACAGGGGGTTCAAAGAATGAAATCATTAAACCTTTCTCTTCACAAAGCTCTCTCGTGTTTATCTCATTGCTGTGCCTTGTGATAACGCTGAGCCAGAGCCCAAATACGCGGTGTTAACGGAGCGCACTTGGATAGCACCAGGGTACAGCTGGCTTTACCAGCAGGACGTTGGTAGATAAAGGGAATTTTCACTTTTCTCTTAGCTAACACCGTGTGTCCAGCCAGGGTGCTTCCTCTGTGCTGAGCTGATGCCCTGGCAGTTCCCCTGCCCAGGAACAAGAGTCCCCTGAAGGCAGGGAGGGCAATCCTGTCTCTGCTGAGGAGTCAGACCAGAGGCTTTATCTCCCCTGCCCAGCGGAGCAGCAGCACAGGATTGTGTGCAGAAATTAGATCTCAGTGCTCAGCAGCAAGTGGGCTTTGTAATCCTCTGGAGGGGAAAGGAGATTTTGTTGATTTAAGCGCGGAGCGTTCCAGGGTAAAACTACGAACGCCCACAGTCAAAGCTGTCACTGCGCATTTTTAAAAGTGACCAGGAAAAGGAGCTGCCCAAAGACACTGCAGTGTCCCAGGAGCTGGCCAGGTGTGTGCCACTGCTCTCAGGGACACCCTGCAAAGTCTGTCAGCAAACTTTTCCCTGGTGTGGGTGTGACACAAAGGCTGGCTCTGACTCACGGGCTGAGGCTCGTCCCATGTGAGCCATTCCAAACTCATGAAGCAAGAAAGATCATGCATATTTTATTGCCCTGTGCCCGATTACGTTACAGAAAGAGGAGTAAGGTGAAAACCAAGTAGTCTTCAAAAGATTAGTGCGAGTGTCGCTGTGGCGTTTGGGAAGAGATTAAAGAATTGACATTGTCAGCAAGAACTGAACCTGAAATTTTCAAAGAGCCTCGCAGGGCTTGCATCAGTGGAGCGAGCGGTAGGGTAGAGCTGCTGAGAAATCCATGGGAATTCCTCATGTAGTCAAAAAGAGAGGGTTTTAGCAGAATCCATATTCCATCTGCCTGAATAGTGTGTACAGGTAAGGAACAGCAGCACAGTGATGTGCTACAGGGAAATAACAGGAGTAAGAGATGTTAAAACCGCTGGACTGGCAGTAACTGGGATAATTTTTTGCCAGAACAAAATGATGTGTAAATTTGAGGAAAGCCTATTTTTTTTCCCAAGCTCAGAAGTTAATCAGTCTGAGTAATTTTGGAGGATGTGTCACCCTTCAAGGTAGTTGGAAAGGAAAAATGAGACAGAAATGTTTAGAAAAATATAGTTTTAACTGCTTTGTTGCTTTCTAACTCTCACATAACAGAATGTGAGCCAAGTACTGTGCACCAAACTGGATTCCAGTCAGACGTATCCTCTCCTTTTTGCTCAGTGCTGGGTTGTTCGTTGGGAAGTGCTTGGTTTGCGTGTTTCTTTACATCCTGAACTCAGAGTGTTGATGCTGCTGCAGAAGCAGGGGATGGATCTATTGCAGAGCTGTGACTCAGCCAAAACCACTTTTTGACAGTTTTATGTGTGCTTGTTAACTGGCTTTCCATTAAAACCGAGGTGATCAGAAACTTAGCTCCCAAAGCACTGTTGTTTTATATACACATTGATGTCTGCTGTTCCCTAAGGTAAGGATTTTTTAAGGTATTTCATTGTAATGAAGTCCCTGGAATACCATTTTAAAATAGGGATCTGAATAAATAGAGTTTTCATCCCTGCACAGTCTGGGAGTTCACACCATAAAGCTCTGTCAAGTTCAAGGTCACACAAGTGCAGAATTCTCACTCTGGTTCATCTTTCAGTCCTGAATGGAGTGGAGGCAACAAGCACTGAGGAGCTTTCCAGAAGGAAAAGTCCATTTCCTGATCTGCTTATCACAAACAAACAAATGAACACAAGGTCATCAGGCTTTTCAGCTGACAGGTGTTGTCTCGGGTAATCCAGTTAC
The DNA here is from genome assembly GCF_015227805.2 of Hirundo rustica. NCBI lineage: Eukaryota > Metazoa > Chordata > Aves > Passeriformes > Hirundinidae > Hirundo > Hirundo rustica. Next base: position 1,044,852 of record NC_053466.1, on the reverse strand, counting down.
GAGTGGCATGAAATAAATACTGTGAGTTTGGGAAATTTATTCTGTGTAAAATCGAGCTGTTCTGTTAATAGTACTAACTGGGCCAGCTGGAATCACCCCTGCAGCCCTGAGCAGTCCCAGGTGAGGGGTTTTTAGAGCTCAGGGTTTGTGTGCAAGAGCAGAGTCACAATCTCCTGGTGTGCAGGGATGCAGAGATCCCTGCTGTGCGTCCCAGTGCAGGCTGCAGCGATCGCAGGAGGACAGCATTGCTTCCCTCACGTTTATGGGGACAGAACTGCACTAATTGTGCCACTGCTCTGTTCCTCTCGGCTGAACTCAGAGCCTCTGTAGCTGCCTGTGAATCGGCCGTGTCGCACAGTGCTGGGGCTGGCACTGCTCATTGATTCGCCTGATCTGGGAAAAATTGGCTTTTTCTGCTGCCTGCCCATCAGGAAACAAAAGCAAAGCGTGGACAAACTGTTGTTCATTGATCTCAGATTGGTCAGAAGATGCAGACAGCATAAAGACCCCAAAAGACTCCATTTAGCGGTGCCTTTTTAAGTCCCAGACGTCATTTCTCCAACCCTTGCACTTTTGCCTCCAGCTTCTGTTTTCCTTTTCTTTACTGCAGTCGCATTCAGTCCTAGGTTTTGCAGGAAGTGAGAATGGGTCAATAAGGCTGTCCCAGCTGGCTGGAATTAACATTTCAGTCGGATCAAGCTGTGTGTCATTTTCCATGAGGATGTATAATTTCCTCTTCCAGCATCCCCCATATCGACGCTGCTGTGGGATGGATTACTTCAGGATTTTTTAGCTGCTGAGGAGAGGTGGGGCCAGCTAACTTTCAGATTTTTGAAGATGTCTGAGAATGTTAATATGAGGCTTAATAGATGCTTCTTAGTCTAGGAGGCAAATCCTGCCAACCAAACAAAAAACTGCAGGACAGCAGGAATGTGCAGCGAGACAGGCAGCAAGTGAAATATTGGCTGCTTGGTGTGCTGATGCCAAAATGCTCCCCTGGAAGAGGAGCGCCAGAAACCTCTAGAAAATTCTGTGTGTGAGCCAGGCTGGTCTAAGTCAGGGTGTTTGGTCAAGGTTCAATGAAACTGAGCTCCCTGAAAGGGAAAGGAGGGACAGCAGAGCTGACAGAGGGACACAGGGCAGGCAGAGGATGCATTTGTGCCAGTTCATGGCACTGCCTTGTGTAACGTGTGAAATCTGGAGGTTGTGTTGTTCTCGTGGTGCATTTTGGGGGTTGTTTTAGGTGCTGGTTCAGCGTTGTGGTACTGCTCCATGGGAAGGAGACATCTTAAACGGCAGTGAGTATTTGAAGTGACAGCTGATTAGAATCCTGGTTGTTTAACATAACCACAGGGGCGATTCCACAGCTGCCCCACGTGCCAGCAGAGCCAGCAGAGGGTGGGCTGTGTCCCACGTGTGGGTGCCTGAGCAGGGCACTCCAGGCCGGGGGTTTTGATGCTGAGGCTGCCCGGCGCTGTGCCCAGCCCGTGTGCCCTCCCTGCTGCCAGCGCAGACGGAGGAGGGCACTGCCCAGAAGGAGCAGAGCGGCTGCAGAGGCTGCTGCTGCTGCTGTGCAGAAGTTTGCAGCTAACAGAGCAGTGGCATTTAAAGGCATTTAAAGGCATTTAAAGGCAGAGGAGTTGTCGTTTGTGCGGCTGCAGCGTGTGCTGAGCGGTTCAGGCTCGGAGCAGAGCTGACCCAGGGCTGCCCTGCAGCAGGTGCTTGCCTGGCCGGCTCCTGCAGCGCAGAGCTGCTGCTGCCAGGGCTGCAGGGGGGAAAAAGGAGCTGGAGGAACGTGGCGTGGCTTTGTCTGGGAGGGGGAATTGCACTCAGCAGTCTCCACTGCTGCAATGTGCCTTCTCCTCTGGAATTAACGCACCGGTGCTCCCTGAACTCGAGTTTTCTCGTTAGCTTTGGCTGACAAGGGATTGCCCAGGCTTACCTGATAAATGCACATCCACTGTCCAGACTAATTCCAGACAGCACACCTCTGTGGTTTTCCCTGGGGGTGAGTGGTCTCCATCTCCCCGTGCTGTCACTTGGAGGGGGTGAAGCGGAGCAGGCCAGGTGTGTTTGCAGGCAGAGCAGCTTCTCAGCCAGCCGGGGCATTGGGTGGGGTAGCTGCGAGCCATACAGAAAAACTGGAGGCCTTTCTCTTAATTGGCAGCTTCTAATGATGATTTTGGCCTGGGAAGAGCGCTCTGATATTTCTGGGGGATGCCTCGCTCTTCACAAGCAGGTGAAATGTTTGCTTTAGCAGAGCTGTGAATTGTTCAGGCTGAGCTGTAAACAGCGAAGGCCTGAGGTGTTACAGCTCGGACAGTGAAACGAGGGAGACAAGAAAATGCTTTACTCTAATGGGAAATAATGAGGGAGCATGGGGTTAAAGAATCACCCTGACTTTCGTAAGACTCAGTGTTTTAATGAACTGCCCCCAAACCTTAAAAACCCAGGAGCTTTTCACCTTCAATTTGCTCTGGGATGCGTGTTTGCCGTACCCGGCTCTCGGTTTACAGTTCATTATCCAGACAGATGCTCATCACCGGGGATGTTTGTCATGGAATTCATTAGGAATCTGTGCTTCAAACTCAGTAGTTCTGCTTGGGGGAGATAAAGCACACAGGGCAGGACAGGGCTGAGCACAGTGCAGAGGACGAAGCTGGCGCTGAGCTCCTGCTGCTGAAGGACGTGGGGAGCAGCGCTGGGCACGGGGTTTGATTTATCCATCATCCCAGAACCAGAAGGGTGCCAGAGCCTCACCAAAGCTTGGACCACCAAACAAACCCTTTAAAACAGGCTTTAATGCCCCAGCTCTCCGTGTTGCTGCCACGCACTGAATGAATTTCCAACCCTTGCACTCCATGGCCCCAATGCTGTGGGGTGTCCACACAAACACTGGGTTTCCCCTTCAGAAATAAATCATGCCTGAGATTTAATGCTCCAGTACCATGGCGGGACCACCAGCACGCTGGGGAGAGAGGGAATTTCAGCAGGCAAATGGAAAAAAAGTACCACTGACACTAATTTTAATCAGGTCCCAATTACCTGATTTGTCCTCTGTATATTTTTTTCTTCTCTAGCAGAGCTGATTGTCTTTCTGCAAGATTTGTTAGCTCACAGAACAATAATACAGGCTGTAATGATATAATTTATGGCTGTAATTTGCTTTTGGAAATCCTCTATTAGTGAAAAATAGCCAGAGTGCAGTTTTATTAATTACAGCAGGTGAGTGTTGAATGCTGAGTGTCAGTACCAGGGGAGGGACTGGGCTGTGCTCTGCTCCCCAAGGTCCTGGAGGAACAGAGCTCTGTGTCCTTTGGAGGCTGGGGAATGAGTATTTTGCTTAAACTAAATAAGTGTAAAAATAGTTCAGGTTCACTGGGAAGCTTGAGAAAATGACAGAGGGACACATTGGCCTGTAAATTCAGTCTTGGGAGACACGGCAGAGTGTTCTGCAGCACGGAATGTGCGCACACCCAGGATGGCTCTGCAGAATTGCACATTTATTTACACCTTCTACCCCCAAACTGCTGCTGGCAGCTCAAAGCCTGAGGTTCATTCCTGAGCTCTGGTCTCGCTGTGCCGTGCCAGGGAGAACCACTTCATCTCTATTCCTTCTTTACCTGTTTTACCTTAGCATAACACCTTTATTGCCATTTGCATAAACCAGACTTCACCAGGACATAGCTTTTTGCGGGGGGGGGCAGGAAAAGCAGGCAGGCAAAAATCACCTTGTGTGATTGAAAGGTGAATTCTCTTCTTTAGTGCTCTGAAGCAGCTCAGGGCTGGCTGAGCTCCAGCAGGCTGCTGTAACCTCTCTGTGCTCTTGAGCTCTCGTTTTGGGGAGCTGACAGAAGGCAGGAGGGCTCCTGCTGCGCACGTTATGTCAGCAGCACAAACCAGAGCCATCCGTCTCGGACCCGGGCGTCCTCAGGAAGCATTTTGTCCTGCGTGGATTTTATTTTTTTTTTTCCCCGATGTTTTTCCACGGCTTGCTGCTTGGTTGAGGCAGCAGAGGAGCCTCTGGTTGGGCTGCTGGAGCTGGGACAAAATGTCAGCTGAAAAGCAGGGCTGAGAGGGGAGCTGCCAGCTGGCACAGGTAGCCTGGGGCATATGTTTTAAGGATGCCTGGAAGCTTCAGGAGTCAGCTTGGTGTGGTGATAAATAAGTCATTCCAGACTCAGTCGTTCCTCCTGGCTGCTCTTACCTCATCCCAGTGACGGGCTACTCATGGAGCCCTGGGAGGCTCTGATGTGCAAAAATAGGCATTGTCTGGCGGGGTGGGAGCCACACGTCTGTCTGTAGTTGGTTTCTGCCTCTCCTGGCTCTTTGGCTCGGGCCCACTGCAGCTTGACTCATCTCTAAAATGTATTTCCTGCGTTACAGTGCGAGGCTTTGGCTGACAGCATCGTTCTGTACTGCTGATTCTTCATGGAGGAAAATTCCCTGCTTAAACACGGATGCTGGCCTCCCCTGCTTCAGTACTGGCAGGGCAGTTTACCCTGACGAGTGAAAATCAGGGTAGTTCCATAAGTGAAGCCAGGCTTGTGGCTAGAGGTGATGTCTTTTATTAGGCCATCCAGTAGAACTGGAAAAAAAGCCAAGCTCTCAAGGACACAGATCTTGTTTCAAGCCTCTTTCAGTGCTGGAAGTTGCTGTGAGATGCTCAGATAAAGTTAATGGTCGCCGGGATTGCTCCGGGTTACACTGACAAAGAAAACGGTGCTTTAAACGAATGGACTTGATCCCTTTGTCTGTCATATCCCTGACTTACACAATGATCAGAACAAGCCCTTTCAGGGATGCTTCTCTAGCCAGCAGCCTCCAGCAGGATCTGGACATTTACCCCCAGAAGGTAAAAACCTATTTCTGCTTGAGGAAGAGGGAAATAATTGCATCTGTGATTATACATACTGGATCTATTCAATTTTCCTCCTTCTAGATATATGCCAGGTTTAGTTTCTATAAGGCCCACCAGTCTATCAGACATGTGTCTGATCAATAATTTAATTTTCCTGTGTCACTCTCTCATCTTTTTAAGCGCAGTGAGTTTCTGATGTCTGTGCAGTATCTGCTCTCATTAATGCAATAATCTTGGTCCTGCCCTCTGAGTGCTTTGCTTATGTAGAGCTGCCGTGAAGTCAGTGAAATCAATAAACTATTTGAAAAGGAAAAATAATCTAGGTACAAGGATAGGAAATAATAATGACTGTTTTCTGCATTTTTATGACCACTTTTTCACAGCGGTTGCACAAAAATTCGTGGTCTCTTTGTTACAGATGTTGCTTATCGAAAATTAAAACTGTACAGCCAAAATAAGAAAAGAGCAAGTAGAAAATTCCTCTTGCTGGTTTCAAACCTGGCTAAATTAAATTGAAATGCTGAAGCAGAAGCTGCCTGCTTCACTTCCACTGTGGTTTAAACAGGGCTCTGACATCCACAAACTTCAGCCAAGTGCACGGCCAAGAACTGAGGAACCTGAGGAACTTGCAGGACGTGAGTACTGCCTATTAGCAGGAGGAAGCAACTCATTAATAATCCATGGCATATTAATCTACCCAAATAAAACAAGTTCACCGCTGCCACAGTGGCCATAAAAATCATCCATGTATCCTGCAGGGCCCCGGTTACTTAAAACAAGAAATTGTCCTTGAGACTTTATCCTTGAAGTCCATAAAGCTTTTGAAATTACTTCACCTCAGTTTGAGAGTTCAGAGCACCCCTCACTCCAGTGCCCTTTCCTTGGAACAACCAGGCTGGAGAAGACTCTACCCTGAATTTCCAGACTGAGTAGTTTATTCACCAGCTGTGGGAGTGGCTGAGCTCTTTAAAACTTGGTGTCGGTGCACTGAAATCCAGGAGCTCCGCCTGGAACTCCAGGAGGGGGTTGTGGTGGGCACCAGATTTTCCTTGACTGCAAAGAATTTCAAATTGCAGGAATAAATGAATAAATGAATAAATGGAGTGGGGACAGAGCCCCTCTGCACACGGGGAGCTGCAGCACAGGGAGGCAGATGGGGAACTCGCACAGACTCACCTGGGAGAGGCCAGGAGGGGACCCAGGTGTGCCCACGGGTGGGGTGTAACCCCTGGAAGGTGTCCCAGGCTCTGAGCCGTCTGTCCAGGGCTGCCAGGGCTCCTCCAGCACTCCTGTGCCCCTCTGGAGGAGCTCCTGGAGCCAGCTGTGGACCCTGGGAGCTGGGAATGGCACTCTGTCCTTAGACACTTCCATCTTCTCTCAGAGTGCAAACTGAGGGTTGGATCTGCTGCAAAGCGTGTCCCCAAAAATGCCTGTTGTTGTTGTTGTTGTTGTTGTTGTTTTCCCTGTAACCGTGTGGATATTTTCAGTGTCCAGTTTAATTTCTCAGTGGAGGGTTGCAGAAGAAGTGCTTGGGTCTGAACACAGTAGAGCCCATTAGTGAGGAATCTTCAGGGTCTGCTCCATGGGATGGACCTTGGCTTTACTGAAAATAGATGTTGAATTCAGTAGGGTCAGGTTTTGAAAAATTACTTCCACAAAATATTTCCAGTGAGAAAGGAGTGATGGAAACGTGTCGTATACAAAATGAAAAGTCCTGCCTCTGTGTGCCTGTGATCAGCTCTGAGGCTTCTCTTACCCCAGGATGCCTCCCGGTTGTGTTTCCATGAGAATTCCTCACCTCTGTACAGACAGGCAGCCTGTGACTGTGTGTCCTGGTATTCTTCTGTGTTTTCAATCTGCAACTGCCTATTGATTACAGCCATCACCATTATTATTATTATTATTATTATTATTATTATTGTCGCTATGAAGCCAGCTGCAGAGCAGGGCCACAGGTTTAATTGAAATGAGCATGGGAAGGATTTCAGATTGCTAATGAAAATTGCCTTTTTATGACCAGCTGTGTTCCCACCACAGGCTGTGGCGTGGCCAGAGCTGGGCTGGTCCTGCCTGGTGCTGGAGCAAACCCAATTTCACCAGGGGCCACTTCCAAATGGCTTCCTCAGGTTCCTCAGAAAGGGAACTAAATGACAGATCTGGAGAAAATGCCCTTAAACTGGCAGCTTTATACAAGAGAAGAGAACTGCAAGGCGTGGGATGATGGAAATACCGCACAGCCTGGCAGCCCTGGGCTGGGCCATCACCAGATCGATCCCTGTTGCTGTTCCTTTCTCTCCCTTCCAGGCTGCACCCACAGCCCCACTCCAGCTGGGAGACCCGTGCTGGGGCATTCAGCAGCGCAGAGAGCCCCGGGGTGTCCAGCACCGCCAGGGCTCCTCAGACCACGATCCCCGAGAGGTGTGAGCGGATGGGAAGCTGGTTTTGTGATTGCAGAGGCCGCAGCGTGTTGTTGGCCTCGCTTTTGGGATCCCTAAGAAATATTTCTCTTTTCCCGGGAGTGTTTTGAGTGGCTGCTTTCACTCAGTCAATGCTCATAATATGCTTCTCTCCACTCTGTTTTCCAAGCACTCGTCCGAGGGTCGTTAGACAGAAGGTTCTGTCTGTGGCTAGGTGTGGTAGATGTTCTCGTGTGCCTGCCGGAGATGGGATGTGGATAATTTATGCGCTGCATTAACGCATAAACCCAGAAGTTTTCAGGAGAACTTAGGACAGTTTATGGCTTGTATTTATCAAGTGGAAGTGTTTCCAGAAGCACCTGCGAGTGCACTTAGATCCATGAGCAGCAGTGGTTCTCAGGATAAGGGCTTTTAACCTGTCACTTCACAGACTTTGATCAGTTCCCATTTTCTGTGTTAAAAAGAGCCAGTGCTGGTGCTGGAGCTGGAATATCTCAGGTATTCACTCACATTTCAAGCCATAACTGCAGTTTTTTCTCTCTAGATAATGTGTTTTCTATGTAAGTGCTTTCATTTCTAAGTCAATTTAGCAAAATATTGGAAGTGAGGACTGAAATGTCACAAAGAGGAACAGGTAGTTTCCTGTGTTACAAATAAGCATCTTCTAAAAAAATCAGGTTTTTGTTTTTTGTTAATTTATGTCTATGCTTGGAGAAACACAATGTAGGCTTCTGCTTCCCATCTTCTCCAGTCACTTTTGTCTCCTTATTCTGTATTTTAAGTGGTTGTAGAAAGATGAAATGTGGGAGTTCTGTTTCCCATCTCCTGCAGTTGTCCTTAAATTTTTTTCTTAGCTTTTAATAGGTTCCAGAATAGTTTCCTTTGAAGTCATTTTCAGTTCCAGACTCTTCCTCCACACCGCAGGAAATACCATCTTTGCAAAGACAGACTGGCCGCTGGATCCTGACGTGGCTGTTCCAGTCAGCAGAGAGCAGAGACAGCTCTGGTGTCGTGTTTGGGTTTTATATATTCAATTGTATTTATTTATTTAATGTTATTTAACATTTGAGCTGTTCCTGGTGGAGTTTGGTGCCACAGCTCCTGCAGGGCAGAGGCTCAGCACTGGTGAGACACGCTGATAGAGATAAACACTCACAAAAAAACAAACTGCGGCCATTTACAGCTTTAGAGATGCTGAAGGAAGGCACAATCCAACACAAAAACATTGATTTTATTCCATGTCCTTATTAGTTTGCTTTTCCCATCACCTTTCTGTGGGTTTTAGATAAAGCAGAGGTTTTATATATTAAAAAAAAAAAAAAAAAGCCATAAGGGATCAAATCAAGACCCACTTAGCTATAGTGGTACTTGGAGGGCTATACTTCATAAATAAGAGTAAACCATTTCTTGGTTTTGTTTTGATTTAACGTTGGGGCTGCTTCCAAATATATTTCAAATACATTTCCAAACGTACTTGGAAAACAAACCAAAGCAAACCACAACACTCCCGATATTCTCTGGGCGTTTTATCCAGCAGGAAAACCAAGGCCAGGCGCTGTCAGACGCTGATGGCTGCTCTGCTCCATTTATCACTTTATAACATGATGGCTGTTACCTCATGAGTACATCAGCTGCAGAAGAGGCGGGGTACTGCTGCTCGGGAGTGAAAGCCAAAGGGACAGCCTGCTTCTTTAGCAGCGTCCCTCAGTGTCCAAACACGGATCCAGGTGGAACCCAGGTTACTCCACCACTCTTAAGGCCAACAATGCCAAGGAAAACGTCAGCTAAGGTGCAAATTAACCGTGGAGACAAATCGGGCCGTTCCAAATCGACGTAAGAAACAGACGCAGCGGATCCACGCTGCCGTTTCTGCGGTGGGTTTGTGACGAGCACAGGAGAACAGAGGAGCTGAGGGCTTGCTCTGGATGCTAATCCCCCCAGCACACCCAGCACGGCGAGCTCCCTGCTCTTGCTGAGGCTCTGCTAAAGGGCAGCAATCCCCCGGGCACAGCAGTGAGGGGCAGCAGCTGCCCCAGAGCAAACACAGCCCAGAGCCCTCCCGTGGGCACAGCCGGCGCTGGGGCTGCCACCCCTGTGCCCCGGGCACACAGCCGCTGCCTGAGGAGCTGCGCGGGCTCTGGGGCTCTCCATGAGCCCTGCAGAGGCTGCAGGGAGGGGCACAGACGTATCTGAATAACTCAGGCTGTCCTGGCCACCAGCCACGCTGCTTGTGAGTAACCTTATCTAAACACCCGCACTTCTTGTTATCACAACCCTCAAAAATTCATCAAAGTTGCTGAGACAACAACAGGACTGAAAATAAGAACAAAGAGCCTAAAAAACTGAGTACCAAGAGTGCCAAACCTTAAATACAAGGAGCACAGCATCATAATAAACTCTAACCAATTAAGTATCCTGCAGGACGTGTGTGCAATGCACAAAGTGAAGCAACCAATAAAATAACGTGTGAACAAGCAACTTAAAATCTATAATTGTAGCTTAATATAAACAATAAATTTACCTCCACTTCAATCATATTAATTCGTCATACAAATGTGCCAGTCTCCTGCAGGGAGGGGGTGTGGATGATTTTCCTCATCCCCAGCCCTGCTCAGGAAACAAGGCGCAGTTTTTCACCCAGGTGTGCTGAGGGTCAGTTGATCTGGGTGCTCTTTTCACCTCCTCCGTGTACAAAGTGTCACCAGAGTCTCTGCTCAGCACCAACACCCAGCACGTGGAGCCAGCCTGGGGCTGCTCTTGGGGAAAGAGTAAATCCATATTCAGGCAGTGGAACTTTGGACACTGAGGGACGCTGCTAAAGAAGCAGGCTGTCCCTTTGGCTTTCACTCCGGAGCAGCAGTACCCCGTCTCTTCTGCAGCTGATGTTACTCATGAGGTAACAGCCCTCATGTTATAAAGTGATAAATGGAGCAGAGCAGGACTGAAATGTGATGGGCCGATTGCATTTGGAATCAAGTGAAAGAGCAGCCCAAAATCCAACCAACAAAATTGGCCCTTCCCCACTCCTGCCAGAGGGTGACTCTGCCTCAGTCATCCAAAGCCCTGCCCTGCAGGAACGCTCCTGTTCCTCTGCAGGCTGTGCTGAGAATTGAAAAAGCAGAGTTTCAGCTTCTTTCCCTTCTTGTCCCCAGTGCCTGTGGATGTGGAGTGCCAGAGGACCCAGTTGGCGGAGAGCACAATGGATAATTTACTGTTAATCGTAGGATTATGGAGATAAACTGAGTCTGCTGCCTAACAATGTGATTTCGTTAATCAGCTGTAATCTGAGCAGCATTAATAACTGCAATCCACACCCGTTGTGTGCCCAGGCTCACGAAGCAGCAGCACCAGTGCCTGCAGTGCAGTGCAGCTCTGCAACCCGTGATGCACAGCTCCGTGCCCTCCTGGGTCCCCCGTGGTGTTCGCATCTCGCACATCTCCTCTCCTCCTGCTGCAGGGCTGCCGGGGTGTCAGTGTTCCTCAGCTGAGGACAGCCTCAGCTGCAAGCACAGCCCAGCTCCTGGAGCTCTCCTGGGTGGGTTTTGTCTCCCCTGCCTGCAGCCCTGGCCTTGCTGGCTCTGTGCTGGCTCTGTGAGACAAATTCCGGGTTCATTTTGAGGCAGACAGCGCCCCGCTGCCCCTTTCCCACGTGCTCCTCCGAGCAGCTTTCCCCACCCAAACATAAATGGCATTTCAGCGTGGGTGCTGCAGGTCTGTGCCCCGGGTTAGTCGCTGGTGAGGTGGCATGGCTGTGTGAGGGACAGATCTGAACACTGAGCCACCATTAACCTCATCCTGGGAGACTCCGCTCCCCCTTCTCAGCCTGCAGACTGGACCGTTCTCATGACCTCAGGCTCCCGTGGATTTCTCTCGATAACGCCATCTAATCGGATTTGGAGTTTAATTAAACAGCTGTCACTTTGCTTCCTCGTTCTGCCACAATTTAATGTTGAATTAGTTCCTAAATCAGTCATGGCTGAATGCTTGCCTTCTTACGACTGGGAGGTTGGATGGGCATCGGGTTTGCTCTTCAGCTAAAGCCAAGCAATGCTTTGTGTTCTTGCTCTTTGTGCAGAGCTCCCGCTGCCACCAGTGCAAGTTTCCTGGCTGAAAAGGGGTGGAATAAAAAGTGAGATTGCTGCAGAGTCAGCCCTAGGGTTACCTAGCTCTGAATGACCAAATTGAGCACAGCCTTCTCAGCTCTGCCTGGAACACAGCGGCTTCAGGGGCATTCTTTTCCCTTTCTGAGAAAAAAGAGATTTTTCTGAAATCCAGTCCTGCAGAGTTTGCTCTGAGTGCAGCTGTGGAAGGAAATGTGGAGGCCAGAACTGCTGCTGGTGGCCTTTATCCAAATTAACCCTGACACAGGCAAGACCAGAGTATGAGTGGAGGTTTTTGGTGCTCTGAGCTGTAACAGCAGCTCCAAGGAGAAAAGCTCCAAGGAGAAAAGCTCCAAGGAGGAAAGCTCCAAGGAGGAAAGCTTGGAGATCTCCTGGAGGGTGGTGCTTTAGCATCAAATCCTGCCAATAAATTTTAAAGCAATTCCTTACACACAAAAATCAATGATTTGCTTTCAAATGTCTCCTTTGATACCTCCTTGAGCCTAACCACTAGAGTTTTCCTCTAACCATTAGAGGAAATTTTGGTCTTTAATTCTGCTGTTTGTTAATTAAATACGTTTAAATAGTAATTTTTTCCTTTGTTGTATCCACTGAAGGCACGCCCTGGTAGGAGGAAAGAGCCATCCTAACTGGGAGTTTGTAGGTGTTCTTCAGGCACGAAAGCCAGCTCTGCCTCTGCGATGTCTGCGTCAGACGTTGTTGGGATTTGGGCATCGTGCTGCCAAGGCAGTTGGAGGCTTCCAAAGTCAGGGCTCCAGCCTCCCTTGTTTCCATGAGGATTATCTGTGTAGCTCTCTGTTTCAGCTGTGGAAGTGCCAGTCCTGGCTTTTTTCACAGTTTGCAATTCACTTACAGAAACTTCTTTCTGACCTGGATATTGATGCTGACTTACAGCGCATCTTCCTTCTGTTTTTTTTTTCAATTTGCTCTACATTTTTGAATTTCTTGGGGAACAAGTCCAAACACTGCTATCAGATGCTTTCAGGGTGGTTTTTTGTTTGTTTGGGGGTTTTTTTGTTTGTTTTTTTTTTTGTCACACAAAATAAATTTCATTTTAAAACTCTACTCGCTGCCTGCACAGAAAGTAGATTAGTTCTTGGGGGGATTTTAAAAATTAAAGGATGTGGGAATGGCCAGGATATTGTGATTTTGAAAAGTGCCTTCATTTTAAATGAACTTGTGGTCTCTCTGAAAGTTCCTTAGGAATGTTGTTTGTGTACTTAGGCTGCAATCAGGGCAGTACATTGCATTTGAAAAGGAGACCCAGGAGCCACCACCTCTGCTGGCTGTTGGATTTCCTGTGCTGCTGGGAGAGCAGTTGCTTTCCTGATGTCGCTTGGCACATCCTTGGCGATGGGAGTGCTGCTTGTGCTGATCAGGGGATATTCAGGGCTCTTGCAGGGGCTGTGAGAATGCAGGGAAACAAATCTGGGTGCTGAGCCAGAGCCCTGTGGCTGACGTTCAGGGTGCTCACGGACAGACAGACAGACAGGAGTCTGTCTGAGCTCCTTTTATTTTTATCTGTTTCAGTTCAGCTTTTGCGGAGTTCTGGGCCGTGGATGCTTTGCTGCACTGTTGAGAGTTTTCTCTCGGTTTGTGTGGTGCAGACAATGGTGATTCTCCCTGATCTGCCTTTGGCTTTGTTGCAGCAATATAAAGGGAACACAGAGGAGGCAGCAGTTGTGCCATGAGGATATTTCATATCCAGGGATATAGCATACCTGCTCTTCTATTTCAGTTCTGAACAAAAAAGACAATAAAATCAAGGCTTTGTTCCTTGGTCCCTTTTTTTCTTCTGTTTTGTTTTAACTATCACAGGACACTTAGAGCCTGAGGAAAGGAAGTGGCAGAGCTGAAAATTGCTTTTAGGACAGTGTGTAATACATTAATTGCTTATACATCAGTATTTCTTAATCTGTGTAATACCCAGGAGTTATTGCTGCTCTCAGTGGAGGTGAAGGCAAAAGGTTTCCATCTCTGCTCAGAGCTGTGGCTGGATGGGCACCAACCCCTTCCCAGTGCTGGGGATCTCTGGTGCTGCACTTGGAATGATTCCGGGTTCCTGCATTTCCAGAACAGTCAACATTCCCTTTTAGCACTTCCTTTTAAGTTTGATGGGATTTCTTACGAGAGCTGCAGGAGAACCTGAGAAATAACAAGTTGCCAGATGAAAAGAAAACCTGACCTAAATTTCAGACTCACTGAACTTGAATTGAAAACACTATCAACAGTGTCAGGCCCCACTTTGCTGCTGTTGACATCAGTGGCTGCAGTCCTCATGACTTCAGCGCTGAGGAATTTGCTGAATATTTTATTCACTTTATATTGAAAGCTGAAAAGTTGGAGAAAACTTTGAAGTTCTTCCTGCATGGGAATCTTGGGAATACAGTGCTGCTGAAATAGTTCCGGAGTTCCAAGTGTTAGCCTGGTCGATGGTGCATTGAAAGGCTTTTATGTGCCACAACCCCAGTTCAGACTTCAAATTTCCTTGTTATTTCCCCTGCAGTTAACAGCATCACTAACTCCTTCTGGATTCCTTACATTGCTTCATTGGCCATATCAGAGGAAATTAAATAATCTTGAAACGGTTCCAGACACAAAGTTCACAGAGAGGCCCCATCTTTGCAATGGGCTCGGATTCAGAGAGCAAATTTTTTACTTTGGAGGCTCTTTTATCCTTACCCAAACATCGCCAGTCGAGTCTACATTAGTAAACACTCTGAAATGACATGTTGGAAGGTGAATATTGGGACTAACCCCACGTATCTGAAAAGCAGGAGATGCCACAGTGTGCCCAAAACTGATCAAAGTGTGAGATCTGGTGACCCTTTGTCCATTTTGTGCCCATTTTGGGTCCACCTTGGGTGCAGCCCTGGCCAGGCTCTTGTCCTGCCCAAGGTGTCTCCTAAAGGCCTTTTAATAAATATCCACTTTATTCTCCAGCTCTGCCCAGTCTCTGTCCCAGGCCAGCCTTGCCAAGGCATCAGCACCTCTCTGAAGATGAGCTGGGATCTTCAGCCTCTCAGAACGGCTGAGAGCAGCGCTGTGCTTTGTTTTGGGTGCAGGACACGGAGATCCTGAACACGGCCATCCTCACGGGCAGGACGGTGGCAGTGCCCATCAAGGTGGTGTCCATCGAGGAGAACAGTGCTGTCACCGACATCTCCGAGTCCGTGGAGTGCAAATCCTCCGGGGAGGACGTCATCAAGGTAAGTTCATGGCTCCTGGGTTTCCATGTTTTATACACAAGGGAAAACAGCCTGGGAATAACCACTGAGTCAGCTCCTGCAAACTGCTCCTGCTGCTGTTCCAAATGCGGGCTGCACCCGAAAATGGATGAAGGGTCACGGGTTTTGACACTTCTCTAAGTTTGGTCCATTTGCATATTGGGGTTAATCTCCCAATTACAGCTTCAGGTAATGAAGTCATTTACCCCAAGTTTGCTGCCCCCAACTCACTTTTGTTTCCATCCCTCAGGCCTGAGGCAGTGAGGTGTCCTCGATCCCCAGGCCTGCAGAGGAATTGTTTTCCAAAACCAAAATGGGGAAGCAGCAGCTCACACTGCGTGTGGAGTTTGGAGTCACACACTAAAGAATTGCAGGGTTACAGATAGATGAAAAATATAGAAGGCAAAATCCTAAGGCATCACAGGGACTCACTGCTCTGTGTGAATCCCAGGGCACTTCCCACACAGGGCTTTGGGCGTGGGTTTGGGGCAGGGCTGATTTTAGCCTGTTGGTTCTTTTGAGCAGGGGTTTTATTCCATGATGAGATTTTACAGCATAAAGCACAGTGGGCTCTGTGATGCTGCTGTCCGGGGGACTTCAGTGTGCTCCCATCTCTCGTGTGTAAATGATAATGCCTCAGCATCATCTGTCACGGTCAGTTCAGTTTGTGGGGTCATGGGAAGCAGTGAACTCCTGGAAATTTGCAGGATCCAACAGCTGGCCATGTAGATGGGAAAAACAGTCATCTCTTGAGCTAAGGAACCCGTCGTGAAAGACTTTTACAGAAAGCTTTCTGTTTTCAGTGGATCCTCCAAAGCCAACCCAAATATCTCCATTTTGCTGGAGCTTGATGCTTGACGGAGGTTTTAATCTCTAGGAATTCCTATTAATGTTTTTCCTAAGGCAGTCACGTAACCACAAATGGAAGTAAAAACTGAAATTTAGTTTAGGGATCATCCTGATCGTAACGTTATTGGAAACCACTTCTCTGAGTAAAAAAGAATACAAGACAGCATTCACAAATGATAATTTAAAAGGAATCAGCAAAGGACTGGTGTGATTCCATCTTGCTGTAACAGCTTACAGAATTCCACTAAATAATTCCAGCCCCGTGGGGATTTCTTCTTTCCAACAGTGAGAGTGACCAGTATTGAGTTCTTCCACTCAGAGAAAGACTCGAGTTAGGGGGAAAAAAAAAAAAAAAAAAAAGTGATATGTAATGCATCACCAGATCGATGCATAGAAAATGACAGCAGAATTATTTCTCAAATAGAAATGCTTCTGGAAAAAATGGCTTCTGGCTGTTCTAGCTTTGGAGGGTAGTCATCAAGAAGAAATGAAATCCCCAAGCCTCAGAGGAGAAGAGCGTGTTGGTGCAGTAATTGCAGCACAGCCCGGGCTGTTGCAGTTCTCCAGCAATTTGTTTGGAAAGAATGTTTTCCTGAAGCACTTTGTCCTTTGATTAGCACTCGGGGCCCTGCTGTGCTCTTCTCTTATTTTCTGCAGAAATAATTTTTTTGCGCTAAAAGGGCTCCTTGAAACGACGTTTGCACCATCAGAGCGTTTGTGAGCGGCTTCCAGGAGCCTCCCCTGCCTGGGGCACTCTGAAGTTGAGGTGGAACAAATAACTGGAGGTTAACACTCGGCATTCATTGCTATCAGCCAGGGACGTTTTTCAGGTGGAATTTCTTTCTCCTCAGACCTGGCTGGAATCGCTCAGAGGGTGAGGGAGGCTGTCTCCTGTGTGTTTGGAATACGTGCAGAACCTCTGGAGGGACGCGGCTGTGACACGAGTGCTAACTGCGGTACAAAACATACAGCTGCCTGAAAAACACAGCTCAATTAAATGCTTGGAACAAAAAGGTTTTCTCATCTCATCATGAAGGAAAAAAGGCTTTTTGACTTTTATTTTTTTTTTTTCCCCCATCTAGAATGTTCTTGTTTCCACTGAATTTCTTTTCTTTACATGGGGAAGTGGTTTGGGGTTCAAGGCAAATTGACATCTTCAATTGGTTCAGATTTTAAAAAGCACTCAGAAAGCTTCAAATGAGCACAGAGGCTTTTCATCCTTAATTCATTTTGAAATTCTCCATCAGGCTTTTATGTTCAATTCTTTAGAAATATCTTCTTCTGTGAAATCCTGGTGTAGAGACCTTGGTGGGAGTAACTTTTCTGCTTAAAAATAAAATCCAGGCATCATAAATGACGTCTTTTGGGCCAAGCCCATGGTACGAGGGCTGTGTGCATGAGTTTATAGCTCATGTAAAGCCTGAAGATTACCTTAAACCACAAACTTAGGGGGGAAAAAACGGAGTTATGGATGAGAGCTATTGGGAGCTATTTAATATTTACTCCTATCGTCATCTAGAGGTTCAGGCAGATATTTCTGTGTGCTTTTAACTGTGTGGAATTTCTGGTAACTTGGATTCAGCCAAACCTCACAGAGTGAGGCCAGAAGCTGAAGATGCTCGGTGCCTGCCCGCACTTGGCCTGTAATATTTAGTTATCAAACAAATGTCCCTCTGTGGGCTTCGTGTAAAGAGCTTAAAATGCTCCTGCCCAGCAACTGGCCAACAGCTCAAAGCTTGTTTGTATTAATTTTGACTTCAGTTGAGCTGGATTTCAGTACCAGAACCCCGTGGAAATCTGAATTTAAGATCTTTCTGCAAAGAGCAGGTAACAGTTTCCCAGTGATACTCGTGGTCCCAGGGCACAGCTTGTGTCCTGTCTGAATGTGCTGACTGCTGCTCCTTTTACTTCTTTTATTGTCTCGTAGTCCCCAGTCTTTACTTCCAAATTTACAGCTGATTTCATGAACTTTAAATGCCCCTGAGTGCTCTAGACCTTCACACAGCGGTCCAACCTTTTCAAAGTGGACACAGAATTTACGATGGCACTGGAAAGGAAGCAAAAGCCAAATTCTATTTCGCTGGGCTGGAATTTACCAACAGAATCCATCTGTCTGGATCCACTCACAGTAATTGCAGTTGCATGCACAGGCTCCTTCCCATCTGCTGGGAGTCCAGGGGGAGCGTGGCTGCTTCTGCTGATGCTTTTGCTGGTGCTTTTGTGCTCTTTGCTCGGGGTCACCTGCCCGGACAGGTGTGCTTTCCTGCTGGGAAGAGCACAAGGAGTCCCTTCCCCTGAAGGTTTGTGGTTTCTGTTCAGCAGCTGATGAGCTGCAAATACACTCCCCTCTGACCACACCCAAAAATAGCCTGGAAAGCCCTGGAAAGCCGCAGCTGCCTCTCTCTGTGAGTCCAGACCCAGCAGCCAGGGTCTCTGGTGGCTCCTCCTTCCCCTTCTGATGCTGTGTGAACACGGAATCGTTTGTGTGAAGCTGGACAGCTTTAAAAACAGAGAAGAAAGTCACAGCATGGAAATGCCGTTGTTCTGCTGCTCTGAAGCCCCGTGACTCTGAAGGTTTTTTCTTCTGGCAAACCTGTTCTGTTATATTCTGAACAGGGTAACAAATAGAAAGTCCACGTCCCTGCTCTCCTCCAAGCTTCCACAGTCCTGTGATTTGCGGGACCAATACACATCAGCAGAGCAGCAGAACTTCAGAGGAGCTTTATAAAAATGGAGCTTCACCACACACTCCTGTCAGATGCCAACAGAGCCAAGAGGGCAGCAGTGGGAGGTGTTCTGTCAGGAGTGGCTCACCGCCACTCCCCAACAGCCAGCCTCTGGAAACTGAAACTGGAAATGGTCCTGGACCGAGACACATCCAGCAATAAAGGCTGTAAATACCTTGCCATCACAGAATAGGCAAAAATTTCACGGGCAGCTGAAGAAACTTTGGAACCGTATCCTGGCAGACTTCCTGCCTGTTATCCAGCTCCCTCCCTGCACTGGGGATGGAGAGCCAGTACAGCCCAAAGGAAAAGTCAGAGTGCAGCAGTAGCAGCACCTCAGGGTCCACAGAAAGTGCTTCAACATCACCTCCAAAGCTTCAGGATCAAGACTGGGAGAGGAAATGGGAGAAGCGTCGCCAACCTCGTGGCAGCTGCAGAGCTGACGGGAGGACGATGGGTTTGCTGCAGACCTTTCTGAGAAATGCAGTCACAAGAGAGGATGGTTTGATTCTGCTTTGCTTTTCTGCCCTGGTTGTCATTTACTCACTGTGGGTCCGTGTTTTGTGGACACACACTGAGTTAAGAAATGCCAGACACTGTGATGGTCTCTGATGCACAGCTACTGCCCAGCCCGTGCAGTTGGAGTTAGAAGTCCTTTCACCTGGGATCCTGCCCTGCCAAGCAAGGTATCTGGGGCCATGCTGCATACATGGGCTGGCACATCCCCTGCAGCAGGAGCCGAGCTCTCTGCTCGTCCCCGTTTCCAGAAATTGCCTGGCTGGAGAGTGCAGGAAGCAGGGCAGATTTGGGGTTCTGCGGTAATGCGAGCGCAGAGAGCTCCCGTGGCTCAGCTCGGCCACAGCTCGGCTCCAGAAGCTGGTCATTCGGGAGCGAGTAGAAGCCCTCCGGCCTCAGCTGGCATTTTGTGCCCCTTTTACTCTCTCAGTTCTGTCGTAGTGAATGATATTGGGTTAGTTAAATGTACTGCTGCTGCCCTGGAGGGCTGCCTCTGAAATCTTTGTAATGAGATTAGGTAATGAACAGCCTTTTCCCTAAGAAAAGCTCTCTTGCTTTGGGGGGTTTCTGCTTAGTTTTGCTGTTCTGCCTGCTGATACTGGAAATGCAGACCCTGCTCAGCAGAGAGAGCCCAAATTGCATCCAAACCATGGCCCTGGCTTTAACTTTGTGGTTTTTTTAAGAGTTCTCCTCCTCAGCACCGGGGCTCCCTCCCTGTGCTGGTAGCCTTGCCTCAGGACTGGCCACAGGGGCTGAATGCCCCTCTGTGCTGTGGCAGCTGCTCAGCAACACAAAGCCTGGCACCACTGAGAGCTGCAGGTCAGTTCTGAGGGACGCAGCACGGGGCTGAAATCAGTTAATTGGGGTGACACTGCCCTGCTCCCTGTGCCCGGAATGGGAATCCTTGTTCCACAGCTGTTCCAAGGACCAGATTCACCCTTTGGGTGGCTCACAGCTAGAAAGAGCTCTGGTGGCTGTTCTTGGACGTCGTGTGAGCAAGCCAAGCCTTTCCTGTGTCGAGGTGAGAGTTTTGCCAGCCTGCAGGGCTGTGTTTACCCCTGTGCTGGCAAAGCAGCTCCTGGCTGCACTTCCTGAGCCGCTGAGCCTCAGGGGTGGCTCTGGCAAGTCCAGTCACTGGAGCAGTCAGCAGCTTTAGAATGGAGCTCCCATCCTGGAAGGCTGCTCTAACCAGTGGCACAAAGCTGTAAACAGCATGGAAGAGCTCAGGTCTGGAGCTTTAACTTTTATCAGACTTAAACAGTTTAATTTGAAAAAAAAAAAAAAAAAAAAATTATTAGTGTGGGCCTTGAGACAGCTTCAGTTTTCTGCTAGGTTACTGATTATTCAGGATTATGCAGCCAGGCATTGAAATCCTTCTTAGGAAGCCTAATGTTCATGTAGCAGAGGATTTCCTTTGTGTGTAAGACCATGGTGTTTAATTGGAATCAAGGCTGGAGAGCTGCACGGAGTCTCTCTTTCAAAACCTGCAGAATTTAATAGAGGATAATTCCCTTTCCACAGAGGATGTTTTTCAGAAGAAATCTTAGGAGATATTCCGTAGCAAGGACACGAATACCCAAAAAGCTCCTGGAATGATGATCACTGTCTGATGTTTCCCATCAATTCCGTGTTGGGCTGTGGTGAATCAGTGGTCCTGGTCTCTGTGCTCCTTAAGGGGATGAGTGGCTGCTCCCAGAGCTTGACCTCCGTGAGCTCCAAGTGCCTTCCTGGGGTGCCAGAGTGACGACACTGAGCTAAACACGAGGAGTCTCGTGTATGCAAAGTGCTGAACACCGCTATTCTTTACTGATTATCCTGTAATTTTATTTTTTTTTCCCCACTGAAATTGAGATTCCTTTAAGAGGCACTGGAAAAAGCTCTCCGCTCACAGAAGTGCTGTCATAAATATTTAAACATTTATGTAACCTTTGAATGTTTTAGCAGCATTTGCATTAGTATAACAGAAGAGGGTAAATGGGTTTACACACAGAAATGCAAGATTCTGGACGTGGTGAGTACGAGCAGGACATCCACTGTGACCACGTCTCCTCCCTGCTGCTCAGCCCTGAAACCTCACAGACCTCTGCCTGGAAGAGGGGCTGATGCCTCTCAGCTTTCCAGCCTCCATGAACCTGACAGGGTTGCTGCATAAAAAACTTCTTTTTTTGCCCTTCTGAACTGTCCTTCAGAGACTGGGCTGCTATCTCCAGAGCTGAAATCCACTGGGAGAACAAACAAGCTTGGACTAGAGCAGACTGACAGAGGCAACCACTCATTTATTTTTAGGCTGTACAGTTGTCATTCTTTCCACTGCTGAGTACAAGAGACACGAACCAGGACAGACAGTGCTTTGAGTTCACCATCTTTTGAAAGGCAGCCTTAGCTTGTATTTGACATGAAATTTGTCTTTCTAAAACTACCTGACTCCACCGGTAATTGAAAGGAAGATTTCTGGGGAATCTGTAGTGGAATTTAACCCAGCAAATGCAATTTTCTCCAGAGGTGCCAGCAGCCCCTGCCTGACTGTGCTGTCCAGGGCAGAGCCTTGTCACCTCCTTTGTGGTGACCTCCGTGGTGGGATCAGAACCTTCATCTGAAAGGAGGAGGCGAAGGGGGCCCCAGAGGTTCTGCATTTGACTGGTGACTGCTCCAGGAATTTCCTCTGAATGCCAGGGGGAGAGGGACACGTTCCCTGTCCCCTCCCCACATCACAGGGTGCCACAGGTGGTGGCTCAGCAGTGACTCTCTTTTGATTTCCAGGCAGCAGTTTTCTCTGTCAGCTCAATAAAATGTGATTTGTTGCAGAGAGACTCTATCCAAGTCATCTGGAAAGGCAGTGGCCTTTGTTACAAGGGGGCACAAAAATATAATGCCAGGAAAAAGACAAAGCAGCAGCCTCTAGGGAGTTGTGCCTAGCCCTGTCTTCTGCTGTCTGCTTCTTGATTTTAGTTTTATCTGGAGAAAGAAGTTAGGAAAATAGAAGAAAGGGAAAAGTAGCTGAATGCAACTTAATAATGAAAGAAACTGCTGAAATAGCATCAGAGAGCTCTTTAAAATGCAAAACTTCTTGCTGATCTGCTAAGCAGGAAAGAAAAAACCCAATCACTTAAAGGTGGTGGCTAAGTAGGCTTTCCCTTCATCATTGCTCACTTCTTCTGATGCCAGAGATGAAAAGCACTTTCAGAGGGAGGATGTTTTCATAGTAAAAGCATAAATACTACAGGAGATGAGAGACACATCACTGCTCCCAGAGTCTCCAGCTTCTGTCAGAAACTTCCTTGCCCTGGAGTGGGCAGGACCCACAGCTGGGACATTGTCCATGGCCTGTTCCCTGACCTTCCAGAAGTACTGGAAAAAGCCTGGAGGAAAACAGGACAGCACTTCTATCTACCAAAAACTCTCAAACAAATACACCTTTATAATTTAAAAAAAATGGATTTTGAGTTCTAAAGCCTTTCCTCTCCTCTCCTCTCCTCTCCTCTCCTCTCCTCTCCTCTCCTCTCCTCTCCTCGGGACATCAGCAATGCTTGTTCCTGGGGAAGAGAATAATTCTAAAGACCTGCCAGTGTTGCTGATGCATGTCCAGTAATAAATACCAACCTGCAGCAGTTTGAGAGGCTGTGTGCTGGCTGCTCAGCCACCTCCTCGGGATGCTGCACGGACTTGTTCAGCCATTTGTTTGTGGCATAACCACCAAGGCTTACAGCAGCTTTCCAAATGCTGGTGGAGATTGGATCTCAGCCCAGAGCCATCGTGGAATTGCAGTTTTGCCACTGTTGTTATTCTTTTTCTTTCCCCAGCAGTTAGATTTGTTCAGTTACTGACAGCACCGAGCTTTAGCCAATATAAAATCCTAGATCTGGACCGGACCTGGCCGGTCTGAAGCTGAGTATGTTGTCAGAAATCTTTCATCAGCACGTGCAAGTGGTTTGCACGGTGCATAAATAAGCAACTTGCACAACCAAACCAGAAAGTTCCCTTTGTCTTTGGGTTGAGCTCCACAGAAATGAGTGTTGTGGAACCAGCTTCAGGACAGCAATGGCTCTGGCTCCAAGCAGAGTTCAGTTAGGTTTTGCTGACAAGCCTCCCAAACACTTCTGCTCACAGGGCTGAAGAGCCAGGAGCTTTATCTGCAGCTGCCTGGTGGAATGCTGCAGAGCCAGGATGGACAGCAGCAGCTCAGACACAGGAGCTGAGTGTCCCTGGGATGCTCCAGGGGCTGCTCTCTGCTCCAGGCACAAACACCTCCATGGGCAGGAGCTCGGGGCTGGGACTCCTGACCTGCAGCCCTCGCCTGCCTGCAGCTGGAGCTGCTTAATGAGAAACATCTCCAGGGTGAGGCTGCTGCAGGGACACCACAGAAAGAACAAGCAGCACATCCAGGGGCGTGTTCTGAATAACTGCCTGCTATTCTATAGGATATTATCCATATTATTGGGCTCCTTGTGATCTCTGCTGCACCGTGCTTTCAGATGAGATCAGACAGACATTCTGAAACAGCCTGGTGTGAACTAAACCTGTTTCTGCATTGCCATTCAGGTTAATAGATGGCAAATTAGGCCAAGCCGTTCACAGTGCTAAAATGAAGATGTTTCTGCCCCCTTGAGGCTTTTAAACCAGCCTCAGGTGGTGTGAGGGAGAAGCCTGAAGAGAGGCATGGGTCAGCTATTGTGGCACGGGGTAGTGCTTCAGCCAGCAGAGCTGTGAGAGCATAACCCTCTGAGGGAGCGAGGCTGGGAACTGTTTGTGTTCTCTGAGGTTTCTTTTTGCAGCCTCATCATTGAATATTTTACCAGAGCATGAGCAGTGCCTAAACCCGAGAGAGGAAACAAACAGACTGGGAGCAGTTCAGCTCCTGCATCTGTGGCCACAGAGGACTTCCATCTGTTGGATTAGTCTGGGCACATCAGCGCTGCCAGCTGATAATCCTCATTTGAATAAACTGGGAATGGATAAAAGGGAGCAGATGATAATATCAATATAAGTACAGGTGGGGGAGATGCATTTCCACCGCTACCGATGCTCGTTAGGGGTGATGAAACAGAATCCTGACAGGATGGGAGCAGGAGCAGGAGCTGGGATCTGCTGGGTTTGCTGGTAATTTCTGCAGACATACCAGCTCGTTTAGTAATGTAACAGCTCCCATTGCTCACCACTTAATGTATGATTAATGTGCCACAGGATTTCCCCAGACATTTATGACACCTTTAGGAATAGAAATGACAATGACTTTATCACATGGAGTCACTTCATACTATCTGCATCTCTCTTAATGATTTATATATCCAGGAGTGATTTTATCACTAGTACTCAGTAACATAATAAATGAGAAAACTCAATGGTCTGTAAATTACAACACTGATTAAAGAAGTGATTACTGATATAACTCTTACACGGCTATGATAATGCTTGCTTATATTTCAGGACAGCATTTACATATTAATGATAAATCTGCTGTAGTGTTTAGAAATACTTTACAGCTTTAATCAAAATGTAAACATTTATAAACAGATAATGTTTATTGCGGAGGAAATGAGTCGACTTCTGCTACTCTTCAGTGGGTGAGATCTACTGCAGAGCCAGCCTTGAAAGCAGCCTCACCCCTGATGCAGGTCATCTTCAGGGCAGAGCTTTGATGGGCTGCTTGCCCCTGTGGAGCCCAGGCTGGGTTTGCTGGGTTCCTCTTGCCCAAGCTGAGCTTTGCTCATCAGGAATTCCCAGCACTGCCGTCGCTTTGTGGCTCGCTGCGTCACAGGTGGAAAATCAACTGCAGGCTTCATAAATACTGTCCAGTCCTTGGGCATCTCCAGCATAATCCTGCCTCCTGAGCCAGGGGAGGATGCTGTGTTCAGCTGCCCCCACTGTAGAAGGCCCTCATTAACATGAAGAGAAGGGAGCCTTCCCTGCTTGTGTTGGGGTTGAGCTCCAGGGTTATGCTCGGAGCTTGTTTTGTCACAGCGATCACCTTCCCCTCTCTCTTTCCCCTCTCAGGTTTCTGACAGGTGTGACTACGTTTTTGTCAACGGCAAGGAGATGAAAGGCAAGGTGAACGCTCTGGTGAACTTCACCTATCAGTACCTGAGTGCTCCCCTGCAGATGACGGTGTGGGTGCCTCGCCTGCCCCTCCAGATCGACATTTCTGACACCGAACTCAGCCAGATCAAGGGCTGGCGAGTCCCTGTTGTTTCCAGCAAAAGGTGGGTTTGAGTCCCTGCATTTCTGGGTGATTTGTGAAAGGAATGCTCCCTGGTGCAGCCTCTTCCCCTGAGGAGCAGCAGTACTGAACGCCCAGCTTTGCACTGGGAGTCTGCAGATGCAATAAAGCTTTAAAAGTCCTGGGACTTTGGCTTCTGTGCGCATGTCTGTCTTGGGCAGCAGCATACAGCGTGGAGCTGTGGTAAGGTGCACTGGCAGAGCTGCTGTTTGGAGATGGCAGCACAGATGAAAAAGTGGCACAGTCCAGTTGCGTGTCCTTCATCACATGAGGTGGCCAAGGGTCCTCAGCAGCCCAAAGATCCAGAAGGGAGGGCTCTGTTTAAGGGGGCAGTCTCCATCAGCGTTGAAGTGTTAATTTGCACTGATGTTCTTGGGAACATCGAGTTCTCAGGATTCTCACGCAGTTCTCAGGTTCTCAGATTTCTTCATGCTTCGTTGTGTGCTGCCACCAGGCCCACCAGGGACAGCGATGACGACGAGGAGGACGAGCGCAGGGGCAGGGGCTGCACCCTGCAGTATCAGCACGCCATGGTCAGGGTGCTCACGCAGTTCGTGGCCGAGGACTCGGGGCCCTGGGGACAGCTCAGTTACCTGCTGGGCCCCGACTGGCACTTTGACATCACAGACATGGTCAGGGACTTCATGAAGCTGGAGGATCCTCACATTGCCAAGCTGCAGGAGGGCAGGATCCTGATCGGCCGGGAAGTGGGCATGACCACGATGCAGGTACTGCTCTGGGCAGGGATCCTGGGGGCATCCTGAGCCTGCCACACGCTGCCAGGGGTGGACGTGCCAGTCCTCAGTGAAGCCATGGCACAGAGGGGGAATAGAGCTGATCTTTGTGGGTATGGGAGGATAACGTGTGTGTGTGAACATGGACATGACTGGACATGTCAGTCATCACTAAAGCCATGGCACAGAGGGGGAATAGAGCTGACCTTGGTGGGTATGGGAGGATAACGTGTGTGTGTGAACATGGACATGACTGGACATGTCAGTCATCACTAAAGCCATGGCACAGAGGGGGAATAGAGCTGACCTTGGTGGGTATGGGAGGATAACGTGTGTGTGTGAACATGGACATGACTGGACATGTCAATCATCACTAAAGCCATGGCACAGAGGGGGAATAGAGCTGACCTTGGTGGGTATGGGAAGGTGGAGAAGACAGCCTGTGCATGAACTGGCTACCTGTGGTTCCCTAAAGAGAGCAGCATGGCCCTTAGCTTTAGCAATGATGTTCCATCAGAAACAGAAAAAAACAGAGGAACAAGAATTTCCAAGCCAAGAAGTGAAGGAGAAATCCTAAACTAGTGACCAACCTCCTTTTAGAGTAGTTGGGAGGTTTAATGAGCTCATCCACATGAGAAGACAGAGTAACAGGAGAATTTTGAATCCACTCTCGTGGTGAAATAATGCAAATAACACAACTGGGATGGGACAGCTCCCAGTCTTGGATGGTGCTCAGCCATAACCTCTCCACTCAGGTTTTCTGACCCTGCTAATGAAATCACATTCCCTTCTCCGTGTGCTCTTCATTTCTGTGCATAAAGCTTTGGAGACAAGAAGGGGCGATGACCTTAAGATCAGTTATATTAATTGATCAGCCTTTTCCTAAGCTGATTCTCCTGTGTTTCTCCGAAGGTTTTGTCTCCTCTGTCTGACTCCATCCTGGCAGAGAAGACAGTGACTGTGCTGGATGACAAAGTGACCATCACAGACCTTGGGGTGCAGCTGGTGTCTGGGCTTTCTCTCTTCCTGCAGCCCAGTGCAGCCACCAGCAGGGCCATTGTGGCCACAGCCGTTGCCCAAGAGCTGCTTCACACTCCTAAGCAGGTAATGTACACTCTGAATTTACTGGGTTTGATTCTGGGATGGGGCAGGATTTTATCAGTGTAAAGTACAGGTATCAAGTTTACAATTCAGACTTTAGCTGTAGTCTGTGTCCACGTTAATTCCTTTTCCCTGCAGATACTCTGGGATTGCCTTGTCATTTCTCCCCTTCCAATATGGACTTCATCTGCAGTCCAGTTGTAACTGCACTGAAGTTTTTGCTATTTACAGTTCTACTGCCCTTTCTTTAGCTGGTGAACCTGAGTTGTTTTCACTGCACAGGCAATCTTTGGTCAGTGATCCTGTTTGCTGTACGAGCATGCCCTTGTTCCTCGTGCTGGAGAGCACAGAGCTCTGCGTGTCACAACTGAATACCTTGAAGAGCTGTAAAATAGAGGCAGGAGATGGCCACATACATTTCTCTTCCCTCATGGAGCCATGACACACTGCCAGGCTCATCTCTCCTTTTGTTTTTCATATGGATTTTGGGGGTTTCATCATCCAGTTCATGGACTGATCTTAACTTAAGCTCAGCAAATTCCCATCTCTTTAGAGGGGGTCTTTCAAACAGCTTGTCTCAGGTCACAGCCTCTGTGGAAAAGATTGAACACCACCAGATCAAGTCAAACAGTTGCTGTGGCCCAGAATAAACCCCAGGGTCAGCACTGGAACCTGTTTCCTCGGGCAGCTGATTCGAGGATTGGGGCCAGGGACCATGCAATTAAATCTGTCCACAGCTACTCCTCCTGCAGAAATTGTTTTTTCCTCTCACATAGACAGGGAGAGATCTCAAGTCAAGTTTTATGGCCCATTTTCATGATTATTGCTACCAAATTTCACGGAACATAAAAATAATTTAGTTTGTTTTATAACTTAGTGACAGGAAAATGCCCAAACCAAAAGGACACGGTGCCCGTCTGTTCCATTTGTTGCATCCTGTAAAAATAAGAATCTTATGTAATTAACCCATTTATACCCTTCTTCAGGGCTTAGAAACCACATCTGGCATACTGTCTTCAGACTAAGACTGTGACAACAAAAACTGGAGCATTCCTAACCCAATGCTGTCCTGCAGGACAGAGCACCATCTGCAGCAGCACGGGGAGAATTGTGGATTTGATTGCAGATCAAAGAGCTTGTGAGTCTGGAAAGGCTGCCCAGTCCCACTGCCAGCCTCTCAGATTTACAGATGATCTGTCCTGAGCGTGCAGAGACATTTATCAGTGTCAGGTTATGGCAGGCTGTGCCATGGTGCCCCTTGTGACACCCCCCGTTGTGTGTGGCATTGCCATGTGTCACTGCAACTGGCAAGTTAGGAAATAATACAGAAGAGTAAAAACCTGTAAATGTGGTTTGGGTTGAAATGATTTTTCCCAGCACCTGAGTTCTGAAGTTATTGTAGTGAGATGTTTGGTTTAAGCTGCTGTTCCTCTGCAGGACGATTTCAGGTTCGGAGCAGTGCCTCTCCACCACCAAAAAACAAGACAGGAATGGATTTCACACTGGGAAATAAACGGAAGGAAATGGCGTAGGGGTGACCTCCAGAGTCACAGACATCTTTTCCTTTCATTTGCACTTTCAGTGAAGGATATAAGATTTAAGTCGCTTTCCCTTAGAAAAATTAATGCAAATGTGGGAATGTTTGTGGCTAAATTTTGCAAGAAGTGACTCATGATTTGGAGTGCATCAGCTGAGATCCTGACTGTGCTGGAGTTCTGAAGGCAAATGCTGAGTGTTTTCTGAAAATCAAGCCCTTTTCAAAGAGGGTTTTTTCCAAGGAGACAGCCCAGGACTAAGCCTGTCCTTGAACATTGTGAGGACTTCATTATTTAAGTGCATCTTTTCCTCTCAAGCAAGTTTATAAAAAGGCCCAAATAACTCATACAAACCTTACTGATGCACCTGAAAAAACAAAATTCAGATTTTTTTGCTGTGGCTTTCTTTCAGTGACCATAATGACTGGATTGATTACCTTAATTACAGTGACCACTCCTTGTCTGCATACGCAGCACCAAGCAGCCAGAACACAAGTCCTGAGAAGTTGGCAGTTCCTCCATAAACACAAAGCTCTCTAAGGAAGAGAAGGCAGTATTTTTTTACCTCGGATGCCTTCGGTTAGATACCTTTATCTGCAGCTGAGCAACTAATTACCTGCTGTGACAAGGTGACCTTGAGGGAGCTGAGCCCACATATTATTTTTTAATCAATAGGGAGCTCATGGGCGCTGAAAAGTGGATCAGTGATTTAGGTGCCTAAAAATAGACACAGGCTCACCAACTTTTAAACATGGAAGATGAAGTATGCTCTGAAAATTTGGAAACTGTAGCTGTGAGTAATCTATTTTTGGTGGCCATCTGCTCAGGTAGGAAAGCTGTTCCATTTGGCTTGCTGTTAAATCCACACTGTCATCTTCTCCAAAATATAAACAAAAGAAAACCTACAGTGTTTAAGTGTTTCCTGATCTAAGAGAGCTTCAAGGACTCTCAAAGCTCAGCTGGCTCTGCAGGGAAACTCACAGTCATTTCCAGCTTTTTTTTTGTCACTGGGGGTATTGCATGGGGTCTAATTAACTGAAATGGGTCAGTGAAGAAAGAGGAAAAAAGCCTTTAATAAACAGCTGCGTGCATTAATGTGTCTCAGTGCTACTGGGGAGCTGCAGACGCTTTCTCAGGGGAAAAGAGCAACGTTGGTGCTTTCTAAAAGCCGGGTTCTGGTGTTTCCCAGGTGTGGAGGGGCTGCCCTACACCCCTGGGCAGGAGAATAGGCTGGGCTCATTCCCCTGGCTCTGCCTTTTGGATGGGCTGGTTCAGGAGAGCAGAATGGGCTCATTCCTCTGGGCTGGTTCAGGAGAGCAGAATGGGCTCATTCCCCTGGGCTGGTTCAAGAGAGCAGAATGGGCTCATCCCCCTGGGCTGGTTCAGGAGAGCAGAATGGGCTCATTCCTCTGGGCTGGTTCAGGACAGAACAGGCTCATTCCTCTGGGCTGGTTCAGGACAGCAGAATGGGCTCATTGCTCTGGGCTGGTTCAGGAGAGCAGAACAGGCTCATTCCTCTGGGCTGGTTCAGGACAGCAGAATGGGCTCATTGCTCTGGGCTGGTTCAAGAGAGCAGAATGGGCTCATTCCTCTGGGCTGGTTCAGGAGAGCAGAATGGTCTCATTGCTCTGGGCTGGTTCAGGAGAGCAGAGTGGGCTCATTCCCCTGGGCTGGTTCAGCTCGTGGCCTTCATGCAAACCACTCCTGAGAATTCACTGGCATCTCACAGTTAATAGCAGATATTAGGGGATGTGTTTATGGTGTGGATTCATTACCCCATCCTGGCAGTGTAAATTACACCTAAATTGTGTTTCTATCTTCTTTAGGCTCACAGGAATGACAGAGGAATTCAGCAGCACGGGAAAGGGAGAATGGGTGCATTGTTAGATAAGAATCTGAATTCTTCCCTTGCAAATACAAGCAAATTCCCACTGGAAAGGAATGTCACATTAGCAGATGGGACAAAAAGGAGAGAGATGAATACTCAGGGGGGAATGCATGGTTTGAATTAAGATCTGAGTCTTGGCTGCCCTTCATTTCCACATCATCACGATCAAGCCCAATTTTTACTACACAAGCCACAGGCTTAAAAACAAGTGCATATGTAATACTTTGATATTTCATGTGATGAAATTGCTAGGGAAATCCACTCCAGCATTCAGGTCCCCAGACAGAGCAGTCAGAGCTGGTGTAAGAGAAGCTGCTGAGAGCAGTGTTCCTTTGCCTTTATTTGAGGGAGGGAGGTATTTGTTTTCTGCAGAGCCAACCATTTCTTTCCTCTGATGTCCTGCCTCACTCCAGGACCCTTGCAGCTGACCCCAGCAACTGAGGGCTCATTCACAAATACTTTTATTTGTGCTATAGTGAATGAGGACCATTAAAAGGCCACTTTCTTCTGGGCATGGAATAAAATCAAATATACTGATCTGTGTTCTAAGCAGCAGAATTCTCTAAAATGCAACCAGTTTATCCAAGAAGATTTATCAAATAGCATCTTTGGACTGATAAGCCACTCTGTAATTCAAGGCCAGAAAAGGTGGTGGGACCTGCCACAGATCAAGAGCTGAAATTACACCTGTAATGGGGGAAGAGAACTGCAAAGGCACAAGGGAAAGTTTAGACAAAATACGTCTTGATAAAGTTTTTGATGTGCTTAAGGGAAGCCTGGTGATAACCGACAGTGGTCGTGGGAGGCAGTTTCTATGTGTCTGGGCTGGGTTTTGCTGTCATTAACATGGCCTGATGAACATTCTCTGACCAATTCACATCACAGTCAGCGCTGCAGATCCTCCTGCTCTCTGGGGAGCACTGGCACTGATGTGTCCATGTGGGTCACTTCTTCTGGGGGTGCAGCTGAGCACCTCTGTGTGTGTGTGTGTGTGTGAAGGGAAGAGAGAGGAAAAGTGGGGGAAAGAATGGCTGGAAAGCAAGATAATCCCTCAAACTCTTGGTTTATGCTTGATAATTAAAGAGCACAAGCATTTGTCACCTCAGTGTTGAGGGCATGAGACGAGGGGCAGCAGCTTTGCAGGTGAGAAGGCTCCAATCCATCTTCATCTTCCGAGAGTAACTGGAGGACCTTGTCAGAGATTTGGAGGGGATTTATTGATGTGGTACACAGGATTTGCAGAAACAGCTCCTTGAAGGACATGGCACTAAATCATTTCCTTTTTCTCTTCTTTTCTTTTTAGCTTTTCAGAATTTATAATCATTTGGGAAATTCACTTCCTTGTCCTGCCTTTGGCTTTCCTTTAATGATGTGAGTGAGAGGAGATGATCTTTTGCCAAATAGAGTATTTGAGCCTATACAATATATTTTGGCAGGATTTTAAACTCTCTCCCTCTTTCTCTCATTTGTTTTCTTTCCCTTTCAATTAATGTTGTCCATAGTATGGGCACGGCGATGTTGTTTTGTGAAAAAAATTGGTTCCTCCTGTGAAGAAACATTCTCTTGGAAATAAAAAATGTCAGTGCTGGTGGAAAATAATGGCTAAGCCAGTGCACACCTCTGTTATCTATGGTAAATCACAGGTGTGCCTGCAAATTTCAGCTGACTGCCATCTCATTTTTCTCTGTCTCTGCTTCATAAAACCAGGAATGCAGAATTGCAGAGCAGCGCCGTAAAGAATAAAAGTTGCTTTAAAGTTGTTGGCAACTTTGTCCAAACGCACAGAGGATTCAGTGGCGTAAATCCCTTGGCAGAGATGTGGAGCTGTGGATGTTCCCAGCCGGGAAGGAGGCACAGGTGTCATCATTTCCAGCCCTACCTGCACAAAATCCTGCGTTATTTTCTCACCCTGCTCTCCAGAAGCGGGTGCCACCGTCAGGCAGGGATGATGTGCTGGGAGTGATGCTGGTGCTCTCCCTGGCACAGGTTGATGAAAAGCCAGTGTGTCTTCCCCAGTGGCACATGAGGCTGACCTTTGTTTCAGGGAGAAGGAAGGCAGCAGGGAACTGAATCGCCTGAGGATGTGAATCCTTTTCTCTCTGCACATGTCCATTAAAACCCCCTTTGCTTTCCTATTACCGGGGTTGCTCTGCTCTGGATTTCCATGGTAGAAATTCAAGCTGTGCCCCGGAGCTTTGTGTTTGTCTGTTCAGCCATTTCAAGGTTGTGTCTCTAATGAAAGATCAGATGCTTTAATTTCCTTATGCAGTTCTGAGTTACCCTGGCTCCGTTTCAGCTCTTTGATGTAAATTTGAATCACCAAGAACTTCGCCTTCTTTCCTGTTGTGCCACAACTTATTTTTCTTCTTTCAGTCCCTCAAGTACTTGCTGATAGTGTTTTGGAAATCAAATATTCAGTATGGCCCAACCTTCTGCCCAGCTAAATGCCCCTTGCTGTTTTCATTTAAAACCTTTAAATTCAACTGGAAGGGTAGCAATTCTCTTTGTTTATAACCACAGCATAACAAATTGCAGCCAATTGAAAACCGTATTAAGCTGTAAATTTGTATTATGACTGGACATTAACAGGGTGGCAATGTTTTTCCTCAGTGCTGATTTTTCAGCCCAGTTGTTCTGATGTACCCAAGTGTGAAGTTATTAGAGCCATTTGTGGTTTAAGTGTGGGAAGGAAAGAACTTCACTTTTGTGGGAAGTTGCACGCTGGCAATCTGCCTGGCCGTCTGCTGGCTACACAGGCAAGGCATAGAACAAATGAAAAATTAAGGAAATGTCCTGCAAAGAGAGCTATTGAGATGTGGAGGAGTAAATATCTGTGTCATCTGGATGGGATTTCACATGGCAAAGAGCTGACCTCTGGCTTTGTGTTTGCTTCTAATGATGACTCCTAACAGTGCTACCTGCAGAGCACGAAGACAGACTAATTAAATCCAGGCCATTTGTATTTTTATTGTAGAGATCATGCCAAAATCTCCATCCTTCTCTTCCTGACACAGAAATTTGGTGGAGTTTTTAATTACCTCAAGGATAAAGTGTGTTTTACTTAAAACAAATCTTTCTCCAGCAAAATGGCAATTGTTCTGTGAGTCTTTTTCTTTCAGACGAATCTTCTGCTCCAGCCATTTCCAGGGTAATGTGGTAGCTCCTTGCTCCTGCTGAGATACTTGTGCCTTAATTTGACAGCTCCTCATGACACCTGTGCATGTGGAACATGAGGAAAATAAGTGTTCTGTCAAGTGCCTAGTCTAGTAATTTTTGTGATTTGCCTCTTTTGGCTTTTGTACGACAGGAATGACTTTCCTTCCAGAGCTTGTAAAATTGTACCTTGCTAATGGGTACCTTGGTAATAAAGACATCTCTTACCAATTATTTTCTACGTCCCTGTGCAAAACGTTTGCAGGGAGGGTTGCAGCGGAACCTTTAGTGACAAATGTGGCCATTTTTCTGCCCCATCAGTCGAGGCTTGGTTTGCTTTAAAGGCAGTGCAGGGTCACTGCATCCTGTTTCCTGCAGCTGCCGGTCAGAGCTGCGAGATTGGTGAGCTGCAGCGTGTCGATTTATTGAAGGCCCTGTCTTGAACCATCTCCCTGTCCTTTCAGGAAGCTGTGGTGAGCACCTGGATCCAGTTCAGTGACAGCTCTGTTACTCCGCTGGACATTTATGACCCCAAGGACTTCTCCCTGTCGGCCGTGTCGCTGGACGAAGGCGTCGTCTCCGTCCACCAGAGCCCTGCCCTGAACTGGCCCGTCGTGGCGGCGGAGGGCGAGGGCCAGGGCGCGCTGGTCAAGGTGGACATGATGATCTCTGAGGCCTGCCAGAAGTCCAAGAGGAAGAGCGTGCTGGCCGTGGGCAGCGGCAGCATCAAGGTGAAGTTCGGGCAGAACGACGCGGACGCGGAGGCGGGCGGCGATTACGACGCGGACGAGATCGAGAACCACGCCAGCGACCGGCGCCACAAGGGCTCGGAGCAGGAGCCGCGGCAGGACGGGCGCCACTACGGCAGCTCCTCGGCAGAGAGGGAGGAAGGGCCCCTCAGGAAGGTCAGCACCACGGCCAAGTCCGTCCTCAGAAACAAGGTCATCAAAAACAACCGCCTGGACGGCGGCAAGCTCTCGGACGACAGCCAGCTGCAGAACATCCCCATCGACTTCACCAACTTCCCCGCCCAGGTGGACCTGCCCAAAGGCGGGGCCGGCGTGGAGGACGGCGACCTGGTGCAGACACCCCGGGGCCTCAGCGACCTGGAGATCGGCATGTACGCGCTGCTGGGGGTCTTCTGCCTGGCCATCCTGGTGTTCCTCATCAACTGCGCAACGTTTGCGCTCAAGTACCGCCACAAGCAGGTGCTGGTGGAAGGACAGACCACCGTGACCCACTCCCACGACTGGGTGTGGCTGGGCAACGAGGCGGAGCTGCTGGAGAACGCGGCGGACGCGTCGCCCCAGCAGGACGAGCACACCACCATCATCGACCGGGGCTCGGGCGGCGAGGAGAGCAACCAGCTGCTGAACGGCAGCGCCCCGAAGAACGCTCAGAGCCAGGTGCACAGGGCCGCAGACCCGGGGGGGAGGCTGGGCAAGGAGCACAAGGTGGAGCCTTTGCACTCGCCCACGTCCAAGAGGAAGCGGGTGAAGTTCACCACGTTCACCACCATCCCGCCCGACGACGGCCGCCCCACCGTCAACTCCATCCTCAGCGGCAATGACGATGACATTAAGTGGGTGTGCCAGGACATGGGCCTGGGGGACTCCAAAGAGATACGAAGCTACGTGGGGAAGTTCAAAGACAAAGTGTAGCTCCGTGCCGGGGCATGGTTTTTTTTGGGTTTTTTTGGGTTTAACCACACCTTGATGCCTTCAGTTCTACAGTATATATTGGGATGGGCGATGGGGAGGGGAAGGGGTCGCCAGGAGAAGCAATGAGGCAGTTTTTATAATCAGGGAAAGAAATTTGCCAAACTGTCCGTGGTTCGTTTTTGTTCTCCACTTCGTTTTGTTGGGTTTTTTTGTTGTTCTTGTTGTTTTTTTTGGTTTTTTTTGGTTTTTTTTCTCCAGTGGTTATTCTGCTACTCGTGGATTTAGGAAGTGGAATACAAATAGCAGAAAGGAACAAGGAAATGGTGTGACCAGTATGATGAACTGGGCATGATGAGGTTGTGAAAATTCGTTCTTATGGGTCATACAAGTAATAACGGTAGTAATATTTCACAGTACCAAAAATATCTGTAAAAAAAGAAATGAAAGAATATAAGAGCATGAAGAGAATAAGCAAGAGGCAAACAATAACTTATTCTGGTTCCAATAAAACATCACAGTTATGGACATATGACCCACAAGGAGACTTTTTATATTGGTACTCAAGCCCTTTCTTTTCATTACTTCATTTGAAATGAAGACGTGTCTTTGGCATTACGTGTGAAGGAGGAAGAAAATACCTGGTATTTTCATTTTTACTTTTCCATTTGTCTTGTAAATTGAAACAGAATCCTTTTCCCTCTTGTGTATTTCTTTTAAGTATCTTGAAAATGGGAAAATTTAAAATTCAGTAAGTTCACAGTGGGCCAAGAACATTCTGTTTCTAAGTTAGCTGTAAACAGTCTCTTGTCATTTAAAGAATTCAGAGCATAAGTATTGACTAATAATTTCCACGTGGTGTCTCTTCCGAAAGTCTGAGCCTCTGTTTCACCCTAGCTAGAAAGAAGTTCTGTTTGGAAGGATTTTTATTTTCCCTTCAGGTTTGGATTGTCTGTTTAGTTGCTCGTTTTAAATTTCCACAACCAAAGTTCCTGCGTTTCGCCAAGGGAAGAAGGTGCTGGGTTTTGTTAGCTTTCACAAGTACCAAGAAATGGGAGTGCCCCACTGGCACGTCGTAAATGTACCTGGAACTGAGACCTTCACGGGCCAAATATGTACAGCCTGCAGTTGGGTTGTTGTTGTTGTTTTTATTTTGCCAGGTTCGTGAATTCATAATTTTGTGCTGTAATTTTCTCTTTATTCTGATGTCACCAGCTCTCATCAAGCTCTGAAAGCAAGAAGAAGAATGGACAGGAAGACCCTGATTGCCCCAAACTTTTATTCCCTTGTACTGGGAGAGCTGGCCTCTGGACACACTGTTGGGAGGGAGGGAAATATTCCTGAAGCAAGACCAAGGAATATCTGGAGCTATTTTATAGATTTTTTTAATAGTTATTATTTTATTTTGCCATTGGACCAGCCAAGACTGAAAAGTTTAGACTAGATTGTAAATCTGATGTTTTGAATAAACAAACGCCAACCCAGTAATAAATCAGAAGCAAATACGAAATAGAGATTTAATTAGAGGTGTGAACTGGCAGAACTGTGTCGGCTCAGTGCCAGGTCACATTTATGGAGAACACAGATCAAAATCTGTTCAATGAGGAAACCACTGTCCTCCCAAACCTCTCCTAATTAAAAGGAGGGGATAGACCCAGCCTTTGGAAAGCAGTATTATGTCCTGACTGTTAGCCAGAAGCACTTGCATCGTCCTGTCTTTGCCATGTGTTTGGTTCTTTGGGGTTTTTTTAGTTACTAAACGCCGTAGTTTGGTTTGGGTTTTTTTTTGTTTTTTTGGGTTTTTTTTACTTGGACAAAGTCAATCCTGCCACCCAATAACATAGATGGACATTTTAACAAGATATGCCTAGTATGCATTGTAGACTGAAAGAATGTAATATTTATTTATACATGTTATATGAATTGTAATTAAAATGCTTTACATGGCTTGACAAATTAACCTCTCTTTCCTCAGGGGGGGAGCTCCTCTGTCGTTTCTGTGAAGTGCTGCCCTGGAAGATGATTTGAGCCACTTTCTGGAGGGAGAACAGAGATGTATGGAAGTTGTTTCCCTGCCCTGACCCTTCCTTGGTGAAGCCCTTCCCGTCCCCAGGCAGCGTGGTGATGATGATGGATGGCAGGAGCAGCTCAGCCAGGCACAGGGCAGGGCAGTGCCACAATCCATCTCGTTCATCCCCGTGCCTCCACCAGCACCAGCAGCTCCAGGGCTCTGCTCCTGGCATGGGCAACTCCTGGAATTAATTAATAACTAATTTATTAATTAATAGATTACATGGCTCTGGGAGGACACAGGTGTCCCTGAGGTGGAAAAGGCATCTACAGCATGGAGCTGCAGCAGACGACAGCAGAGGAGTGAGAAATGCAGTGCTGGAGCAGAAATAACACGCGGTGGGAGCACAGGATGTTCAGTTCCAGGGGCATCTTCAAGGAGGGTGCTCTGTGCAGCACCCACGAGGGGTGGCACCTCCAGGAGCCCAGTGCTGCTGGCTGGACAGGAGCAAGGTGACCAGAGCGTGGCTCTGTGCAGAGGAGGACAGGCTGCACTTGAAAAGACAGCAGAGGGAGGTAAAAAAGAGGGAAAAAACCTGGGCCCTGCCTTCGCATTTAATTTTTCTGAAGCTACAGAGCGTGGGGCTTCAGAGGCCCATACCGAAATTTTTCAATTTGTCTTGCACTGGCCAAAAATTCTGTCACAGCCCTGTTCTGAGCGAGCCACCGTAAACGATCATCTCAGCAGGGAGGAAACCACTGGGCCGTGAAATATCGTTTATTTGAGAAATTCACGTCGGGTCAAATGGCAGGGTTTCCATTTCTGAAGCTCTGCCACGCCGCGGTTACCGAGGCACCGGGACGGGGCACGGGCAGCTGCTGGAGCGTCCCTCCTGGCACCACGGAGCAAATCTGCCCGTGCCAGGGGTGCGTGGCTGCAAAGATGACGTGCTGCGAGCTGCATCTCACTGTCAAGGAGCCAGGAGAGAAATTCATTAATAATAATTTGCACTCAGAGGAGAGCCTCTCATCTGAGCAGCTCAGCGAGCTCCAAGTGGAAAGGATGAAAATGTGAGCCCGGAGGAGACAGAGCTGGGTGAACACGTTCCCCTCCTGCCCCGAGCAGAGCTGGAGCTGTCTGCTGGAGGGGAAATGAGTGAAATCACCTGGAGCGGGCGGGAACAGGAGCCCGGGCAGGTGGGGAGGGTGGGATTGGTGGAAGCGCTGATGGGTGTGATGAGAGGCAGCTGCGGGAGAGGAGAGCAGGTGAAGGGCAGTGGAGCTCTGCTGCTGCTGCTGGGGCCACTGGGACAGAAGGGGGAAAAAAGAGTGAGTTCTGCTTTTATTCTTTTTATTACTGAGTTCTGTTTGGAGGGAAGGGGAAGTGTTATGGTTTAAGTGTGGGAATCAGCAGGAGAAGCTGTGTGTGTCCTGTCCTACCTTTGGTAAGGGAATGAGGTGCACATGCAGGGAGCCCCTGCCAGTGCAGGGGACGTCCAAGAGCAGGGCTGGGTCCCGAGCCCTGGTGGATCCCAAATCCCTCTGGATCCCAAATTCCCCCCGGGTCCTGAGCCCTGCTGCTGTGGCCGAGCCGCTGCACACTCTGTATTCCTTCCCCAGCACACTCGCTCGCCCTCAGCTCTGGAAACACTTGGGTATGGATTAAATTGGAGAGGTGACCTGGCAAAGGCTCTGTGTTCTGGAGAGCAGGCAGGCAGCGAGTTCCTGGTGTGCTGCGGTGGAAACAGGGCACTGACCCCCAGCGCTTCCACTCCTCCTCCTGCCAAGCTCCCAGAGCAGGCAGCCGTGGCAGCGGGAGCATTGCTGTGTTTTGAAATGCTCACAGGCCCAATTTTGGTGCTCAAAAACGAGCTGTCAGCAGACAGAGAGAATGATGGAAATTGCCAAGTGGCTCTCCCTCCTGATTACTTCTTTTGGACAAACTCAGACCCATTCTTTTTATGCTCACGTTCAGAATTAGAGCTCTTTGTGCGAAGCAACAGTGTCAAAGGCAGCCTGGAGCATCTTGGAGACTGATGTTGGGCTGAGCCGTGTCAGGTTGCACAGGCACCCTGTGCTAATTGCACACGCCCTGTGCTAATTGCACACACCCTGCCCTGATCCTCTGCCCTGCCCTGGGCTGCTCTGTGCACTCCCAGGCAATCGTTCCCCTTTCCAGAGGTGTACTGCTGGTTGGTAACTTCCCCTCATTTTCCCCTGGATCCGGAGGTTTTTGGGCAGCTGCTTTGCTCCGTGGCCATTGAGGGTGCAGCAGAGCCTGGGGCACCTCTGGCTGCTGGAGCAGCTTCCCAGCCCCTCTGGAAGTGCCAGGGACAGGGGTTTTTTTGCCCTGAGTTCAAATAACGGGAGTAGCAGCTGAATTCCTGGGAGCCTTCCTGAGCAGATTGCAGCCCTGGAATTACCCTGGCCCTCGTGTCTGGCTCAGTGCAGGTTGGAGGCAACCTCGCAGAGCTTTTGGGGGGTTTTGCCACAGTCTCAGGGTGGAAGGGGCCTTGGCTGAGGATTCCCAGAGCTGTGTCAGACCCTGCTCGCTCACTGAAGGTTCCTCTCACTGTTGGGTGTTTTAAGGGGGTTTCAAGCTGCCATCCAGCTTCCTGAGATTGCAGGTTTAGCTGTCAGCTTTGCTAATGAGACTGGTACGAGCTCACGCCTTGTGTTTGTGGGGAGGTGGAAAGAGATGTGGACAGGTTTTATTGCAGAAGTGAAGAGTGAGAGGACAGTTGTGTGAACAGGGGTTGTTTCCTTGGTTTGCTTTCTGACATCTTTGGATCATTTCCAGGACTGCTGTGGTCTCTCCTGGTTTGCAGTGATGATTTTGCTGCTTTGGGGCTGAGATCTGCACAACCCCCCTGAGGTGCCAGAGGCTCTGAGCGCCCGTGCCAGCCCCTGGGGAGCTCTGAGGTGGGCAGTACTGCTGGTGAGGGCTGTCAGAGCGGTGGTTTCTGATGCTGGGGAAGGTTTTGGTTCCCAAACTGAGTCGTGCAGCTTGTGAGGCTGCTGCTGGACAGCTGCACTGCCGGTGGAGAGCCCTGTGTGAGCCAGCCAGGCACCCACAATGCTGGGGATTGTCACATCAGGGTCATTGAGGAGCAGAATTACCCAGGGACTCCTCTTTGGTGTATTACACTGTACATCCAATAAAGCTGAGCCGAGCCCACTCCATGATGGGACTCCATTCATTTAATATGCGATTGCTACAGGGCCTTTCCATGCATTGTCTGAAAGGATTAATATCCTCCAACGAAAGCACTTTGGCAAATCAAGGCACCGTTTCCCGTCCTTCCAGTCCACCCCTGTGCTCTGGGATGTGCCATTTGCCTTTTCCCTGCTGCTCTGGGTTCATGGTTGCACATCCTGCAGCACGGCAGGAGCTGTGCAGCTTTGTGGGGCACCCCAGGAACGTCTTCTCCGCTTTGGAGGGGTTCGTGTCTCATTTCACAGCCTGCCAGCACAAAAATGAAATGCAGGATCCCGTTGGGGGATGAGGGGAATGAGCAGGGCAGCTTGAGCACTTTGCAGAGCCACGAGCAGGTTAAAATGGAAGTTTCCCCAAAGGTGGAGCAAAAGGGATTTGTTCCCAGTTGGGAAGGAGCAGCCAGTTTAAATCCAGATGTCTTCTCCATGCAGGGAGCTCCAGCCAGGTGTGAGGGAGGGTTTTGTTGCTGTGGGGAGGGAAGGGAAGCAAGGTCTGATGTCATAACTTGTGCTTTGGAGGCATTTGAGAAGGTTGTCTTGCTCTTTAGAATAAATTAAATTCAAATTCTGTCTGCAAATTTGGGGCCTGTGCAGACTGGAGATTTTCATGGCATTAAGTGAACCCCAGGTTCAGAAAAAAACTTAGGGCCCTTCAGTAGGGATGTCAAAATAAGGGAGCCAAAATAATAACGAATTTCAAAAGAGTCTGTTGGAAAGTGGGAATTTGCTGGCAGGTGATGCAGGAATTGCCCTGGGGCAGAGGCACCCAGCTCTGGTGTGGTTAAACACAGCTGGCCGAGCAGGGTTTGGTGCAGGTTTGGTTCTAAAGAGACTGAAAATCTGCTGGTGTCAACTCCCATCAGAACCCCGCGGCTTCATATTGGACAAATTAAATGATTTCCATTTCCAACAGCACTGCTGATCTGCAGGAACCAGAAATTCCCGAATCTCCTTCAGATATTGGTGAGCCAGTGGTTAAAAATGCAGCTGAAAGGCTGGTGCGGCCCTTGTTAACACAGAGCTGCAGGAAATGCCTCGGGCAGCTGGAGTTGGGATCAGGAATGCATCAGGAGCTGGGGTGAATTAGGAATGCATCAGGGGTTGGAATTGGGGTGCATCCGGAATTGGAATTAGTAATGCATCAGGAGTTGGAGTGAATTAGGAATGGATCAGGAGCTGGGGTGAATCAGGAATGCATCAGGAATTGGGATCAGGAATGGATCAGTTGTTGGAGTGAATTAGGAATGCATCAGGGATTGGAATTGGGGTGCATCCGGAATTGGAATTAGGAATGGATCAGGAGTTGGAGTGAATTAGGAATGGATCAGGAGTTGGAGTGAATTAGGAATGCATCAGGAATTGGAATTGGGGTGCATCAGGAATGCTGCTGAGCATTGGAAAGCCGCGGCTCATAGGGATGGGAGATCTTCCCTTGGCCGTGCCTGGATCCTTGTCTGGAATGGGAGCTC
The DNA here is from genome assembly GCF_015227805.2 of Hirundo rustica. NCBI lineage: Eukaryota > Metazoa > Chordata > Aves > Passeriformes > Hirundinidae > Hirundo > Hirundo rustica. The sequence continues at coordinate 1,003,157 of NC_053466.1, read as the reverse complement.
GGCGTCCAGGGATGCCGAGTGCCCGGTTCTGAGTCGGGAAGCTCGACCGGGGAAAATCGCGGTGCTGGGGCCGCTCCCTTGGAGCTGCAGCAGGAACATTCCCGATTTCCTGGCAGAAATTCCTTCGGGAATGGGCAGTGCCCGTCCCGCTGGCCAGGGCTCTCGGGAAAGCCCTCCTGCCTCTCATCCGGGCAGAAAGGGATGAGATCCCAGCGGGGATGAAAGCGGGACGGGCACGGGGAGCAGCGGGAGCCGCTGGGTCCTGCGAGCCTGCCGGGGAATATCCCGGGAATGTCCGGGGGAAATCCGGGGGAAAATTCCCGAAATGTCCCAGGGGATGTCCCGGGGGTGGAGGGGTTAACCCGGCACGGCAGGGGGAACTCGGGGCGCTCCCAGGCAGGAATGCGCCGGGATTGCCGGAGATGCCGGTGCTGGGAGCCAGGAGGTGGCACTCGAAGCCCGACGTGCGACATGTCCCGGCACCCGGAGCCCGACATGCGACATGTCCCGGCACCCCGGGCCTGTCCCGGCACCCCGAGCCCGACATGCGACATGTCCCGGCTCCTGCGGCAGCAGCTCCTATCCCTCGGGCGATGCTCCGTGCATCCCTGGAGCCGAGGGAATTCCCTGTCCCCGAGTGCAGCCTCCAGTGTGGAACCCTTCCGTGCCTGAAAGGCGTCTGTGATGCAGGAAAATGTGTTTATCGGAGTTTTATTTTGTATTTCCGGCGAGAATTCGCTGCTGAAATACGGGAGCTCTGTAGAGAGGGTCCAGGTTCTGTTTCACAAACCAGGCATCAATCACCCTGTGCCTCCCTGGGCAGCACAGTTCACTGAACTGTCCATTATTCCAGCTGCACCTGGAAAATACCGGCTGTGCCGTGTTTGGGAGCGCCGGGACAGCGGAGTGGGTGTGGGCAGGAGCAGAGGGGTTTGTTCTGAGCTGGCAGTGGTTTGAAAAACAAAGATGCAAAGTGTAATTATGAGGGAGATGTGTCGTGCTTAAGGTGGAGCTGCAGCCCTTTGCAGCGGGGAAACATCACCAACTTCACATCCTGTGGCAGCATTCAAAGCTTGATAGAAAACACAGAAAACAAACCTGGGGAAAGGCAAGGTGAGACGCTGTGCAGCAGAGAAAGGTAGAAGGGGAAAAAAGAGACAAATTAATTAAGGAAAAAAACCCCCACAAAACAGTGAAAGAAATAGCGTGACCTTTTCAGGAAGGCTGGGCTGTGCTGGGGCTGCTGCGGTGTGATTGTCACTCGTGATGCCCTCGCTGGTGCTGCCTGGCTTCACGTCTGTCCCTACCCGGTCCCTGCCCCAGCTGCCAGGGTACCTGCCCTCCTTTCTCCTGACCTGCTGGGAATGGTTGTACATTTTTATTCCCTTTATTCCATTTTGTCCTATTTTAGTTCAGTGATTTCAATATCCTGGTTTGATCAGGAATTGGGGTGCATTGCCCCTCGTGAGTCCTGCTACAACACATCTTTCCCAGTTCTGTTTCTCCAGAATATCCAGTCTGTTTGCCAGGCCATCGTTTGAAACCCGTTTCCAGTTCCATTTCTCTCCCAGCAATGTCTGTCCTGTCCCACGGCCTTTCTCAGTCAGCACCTTTATCTCAGGGTTTGCACACGGGTGCACGAGGCTGTGGGAGCTTCTGCCAGGCTTTGGGAATTCCCTACAAACCCATTTCCCACATCTCCCCCTCTCTTGAAGGGAAAGGTCTCCTCTGATGGCCTCGTTTGTCACTTGCTGCACAGAGTGAGGCACACGAGGCACTGTTGCTAACACTGTCACTATAACAATCCATATTAACCTATTTTGCAAAGTTCTCTTAACTGTGGTCCAGAGCTCGATCTTCAAACAAATCATCTTACCACAACTCTTTGTCTCTTGTGATTTGAGGCGTTAAATCTTTTGGTTTTGTGGCCGGGTTTGGAATGGTCAGACACGTTCATCCCCCCACAGCGCTGTGCAGCGTGAGGAGCTGCCAGGCAAACCCCTCTTCCCTCCGCTGAAAATCAGCCCTGAGACTGGGCTCCCTGCTCTCAGAGCTCCCCGGCTGATTTGGTATTCAAGGATGCAAAGAGGAACATAAATAATTTGATATTCGTGCTGACAAGTCTAGGCACCGCCGTAGCCCCAATTTCAGCAATGTAATGGACAGTGTGTTATCTCATAATGTGTTTTGAGATCAGAGCTGATTTAAAGGTTATTCACCCCGGGAGAAATTATGCTGTAATTGAATTTATCTTGCATTTTTCTATTCAAGGAAACATAACTACAGTTTAAGGGAGAAAAATACATCAAGGAGCTAAATTTTTATTATCAGTTTGTATAAAAAGATACAAATTATCCCAGCAAACTTCCTCCACTGAGCTGTGTTATTTTCTGCATAATCGCAGTCCAGGCTGGAAAATAAAGACTTCTTTCAGCAGATAAAGCTGCACACCTCTAACTCCAAGCATGGCTGCAGATGATAGTGGAGCAAAGCAGCACAGAGCAGTGAAATAACGAGGTTAACGTAAGATGGAGCAGAAAATCTGGGCTTTAGCAGAAAAGGAAAGGTTTGGCTGTGAAATGGGGCAGGGGAGCATTTGTGGGGTGGGAGTTGCTCAGAGCTGACCCCGAGCTGGCCAGGCTGGAAGCAGCTTTTATTTGGGTTAGGAGATGAGGATGTGGGTCTCTAGATCTTGGGGGTTTTTTTGCCCCACTCCAGCAATTTTGATAAAGGGAAAAGAATCAATTTAGCTCCAAGATAACAAATTTTATGCTAAATTTCAGCCAGATGGTACAGAAAACAGCTGAGAGATTATAGCCCCCAAACCAGGCTTTAAATAGAAATAAGTTGCTGTAAAGCTGCCACTAGCACCATTCTAACAATGCAAGAGTTATTTCCCTCACTCACTCTCACATTCCTTATTAATTTTCCTGGTCTTCATTATCCATTTTATTTCACTTCTCCCACTGCTCATTATGTCAGAGGGAAGGGCTGGAGCCCTGGAGAGCCTCGGAAGAGGCAAGATTTCCTGCTCTGCCTTGAAGTTTTCTTCTTTATGTTTTACTCAACAAAAGTGTTCCAAAAGACGCAGCAGCCTGGCTCCTATTGATTATTTCATTGTTTAAGGCTCCTTGGACGGTGTTTAGAACACTAAAAATGACTCAGAATAACGCATCTGCCTCCCCTTTGCCCGTGTGCTCCCCCAGAGCGGATGGGCAGTGCTGCCAAAGCTGCTGCAGCCTCCCCAAAGCTGCGGGGGAGAAGGAGCTCAGCAGCCCCTGCACTGGGAGTGCTCCTCTGCCCCTGCAGGCACCCAGGGGCCATCAGCACCCCGTCCTTGACTGCTTTGTGTCTGCAGCTGGGCTTTTTCTCGAGATTTTATTTCACAGGCACATTTTAAATTGCTACATGTATATGAAAAGCAAACAAAAGGGTTCTGCGCCTGCCAGGGACACGAATCATGTCAGGGAAGTGAGAATAATAAAATATTGTTTAATATACTGCAATAGACACAGCAGATGTTTAACTTCCTTTCAATAAAAATGACCCCATATCATTTTATTAACTTCAGGGATGCATTGGTCTCTTCTCCAGAAGGCAGGAGAAAATCCAGCTATTGTACCAAAAATTAAAGAGGAAATTGAGGGGGGATGTTATCGCGGCATGTTTTCCTACTGCATTCCATAGTTCTGTGGCACGAATTTAATTGGAAGCAGATCCTGTCAAGTCTTACTCCTGTCTGCAAAACCAAACAAAGCGAACTTGTACCCCAAATCAGCCATCCTCTCCAAACCCCACGAGAATCAGGCTGCTGGGTGCAGCACGTTCTGCTGCTGAGCAATCCTGAGGTGTCCCAGAGCTGCAGCCCTGCATGCACAGCTGTGAGTGCAGATTTGGGGATGGGGACAGCACTGGCAGCCAGCTGCTCTCCTGAGTGTGGATATTTACAGGAGCTGAACCCTGCTCCTACATCCACAGGGGACAAACCTCCTGCTTTTAACTCCATCAACAAACACGCTTCTGCTTCAGGAAGCTGGAGATGAGCTGGGATTATTACTTCTCAAGACACTCCGAGTGTTTTCCTCAGTCTGGGGAGTATGTTTTGATGTCTACTGCTTTTACTTCAAAAGGCTATTTGACCACGTTCTGCTTTGACATCCTTGTAAAAATATTTGAAGTGCTCCAGCAGCATGAGAGTGCTTTGAAAAGCCCACTTAAAATTATCCCAGCGCTTCGTGCTTTTATAAGGACTTGAATTTGGACAGTTTTGCATCACACAGAACGAATTCATCACGTTAAAGCTCATCAATTTAATGAGCTGGAATTTAGAAACGATGAGGGCTGTGCACATGTGCAATGTAATTTCTGGAATTATTTTGACAGCCTGCGGTAGCATCAGTGCCAGGCTTTGCCCGGGTTTGTGGTTGTGTCTGGGGTTGATCTCTGCACAGCTGAGCAGGGGCCACGGTGGAGAAAGGTGTAAAGGTTAAACCAGAGGGATTCGAGTCTGTTGGAGCAGGAATTAGGGCATGTGGGAAATGGGTTTGCAGGGAATTCCCAAAGCCTGGCAGAAGCTCCCACAGCCTCGTGCACCCGTGTGCAAACCCTGAGATAAAGGTGCTGACTGAGAAAGGCCGTGGGACAGGACAGACATTGCTGGGAGAGAAACGGAACTGGAAACGAGTTTCAAACGATGGCCTGGCAAACAGACTGGATATTCTGGAGAAATAGGAGCCCTGTCTCTGAGCCAGAAAAAGGGTTTTTGCAGCAAGGGCATCTCTAGACTTTCAATATGTTTGGTAAAGTTCTAAAATATGCAGTTAATTAATGGGAACCCTCTCCCACATTTGAATGATTTCAGTGTCTGCCTGGAACTGGGAGTGCAATCCCAGCCCTGAGCATCTCCTCCCTGGAGCCCCTTCCTCCTGCTGGGCAGAACGCTGCTCCTCACAGATGTTCAGCATGTAGAGCTGCACGTGAGAGCATCTCCCCTGACAGTGAAGCCATTTGTCATTAGCATCAAGGTGTTAGTTATTATCACTGAAATACGCCACGGTTACTGCGTGTGGCACCGGCATCACCCAGTTTCCATGGCTACAGCAGGCAGAACATTCTGGGGCTCTGGCTCCCCTGAGATCACAGCCAAAAGCGCTTTTGGAAGGTGATGGGATGGAGCAGGGGCTGCAGGGCCCATGCAGGAGCAGGGTCCCCAGGGCAGGTGGCACAGGCTCACAGCAATCACATGGAGCTCCAGCACTGTCCCAGGGCTGGCACTCGGGAGGATCGCACGAATCTCAGCTTTCACAAAGTGCTTTGTCTGCTCAAGTTCCACCTCCAGAGCCTGAGCAGTGTTTCCCCGGTTTTCCCTTGTCTGTGGAAGAGCTCTGCTCCTGTCAGCAGGGACTGATGGGCTCGTGTCACCCCACCTCAGCTCTGGCCAACACTCCTGGCAGGGGGACAAGCCTCTCAGGGGACAGTGCTGAGGGTCTGTGCTGGCCCAGGGAGCTGCAGGCTGGCTCAGTGATGGGGACACTGCAGGGGACACTGCAGGGACAGTGATGGGGACACTGCAGGGGACACTGCAGGGACAGTGATGGGGACACTGCAAGGACAGTGATGGGGATGCTGCAGGGTCAGTGCTGGCAGCAGCTCCGGAGGAGCAGGGCACAGCAGTGCCTGCCTGGGCTGTGGTTCCTCCTGTTCCTCCATCCTGGAGCTGGCTCCAGCTGCAGGCCCAGCTGAGCTGGGCACAGAATTCCCTGCAGGACATCCCTGAGTGTTCTGTCCGTGCTTGGAACAGAACACAGCGTCCTGATAAAGGAAGCGTGTTCAATGAAAAGTCTGCATAAGGCAGTAGAAAATAACCAAGGAATGGTATTTTGTTTAATGGCTCCTGCCCTTGGTTCTCATCTCTCTCCTTTCCCTGCAGGCACATCCTTGCACCGGGGCAGCAGGCACCACGCTCTCAGGTACGTGCACTGTTCCACCAGCACTGCTGCTTTACAAATCCTCTGCTTGCTCAGAGATGAGCCTGTCTCAGAGCACTGACTGTTCAAACGGAAAGCATTCTCATCTGCTTCCCCAGAGGGCTTTGCTGCAGTGGCACAACCTGCTCTGCATATAAACAACATCACTGGGATAAGATTTGGTGTTTGAAATTGCTTTCTGGAAATTAAGAACTCTGTGCAGCTTCTAACACCAGTTTATTGTTAAGCTGAGCAGCCTTGTCTCATGTCAGCCCTGAGCAACTTCTGTTAACACCAAAAATACACAAAGAAAACCGGCTCAGAGGTGGCTACAGACTTTTGAGGGGAATAGTGATAGGTGTCTAAACTGCTGTAATTAAACTCATGCTGGAGGTTTACATAAGCAGAACGAAGGGAAAAAAGCTCCCCTTTTTGGAGGAGAGATATTCAGTGTGGATACAAAGGCAGGAAAAACCAGGTTTTGCTGCACTCTGGAAATACCCACGGTTGTATGAGCAATGCAGCCACCTTCTAATGTCAACTAAAACACAGGCAGCCCTCCTTCATCCCTGGTCACAGATGCCTGGGGAGGCACTCTAAGGCTGACTCCTCCTGCAGTTCTTTACAAGTCAAAGTGCCAAAGTTTACTCAGAGCCCTCTTCTCATGCTGAACAAGTGCTTTTCTATGTTGTGCTTTGAATTTAAGGCACCCGGAAAGACAAGAGGATTAAAAGCATCCATTAGGGTAATTCCTGTCAGGTCTTTCCATTGCACTGGAACAACCTAAGAAATGAATGTAAAACTCAAACTCTGAATCCTCAAGGTATTTCATTAATGAGGCGCAGTGCTCAGTCAGAGAGTTAATTGCTTGGTCTTACTTCTGTGACTGAAGTGGAAGCACTGAAAGATGAGGTGGGGAGGAAGAATCAGCTGAGCCTTTGAGGCCTCATGCCTTTGATGAGAAGTGTCAGATTAACATTCATAAATGACCATAATTACTTGTGCCTGGAGCTGAGCCAAGTCATCCCAACTCAAAATGAAATTAAACAGCGGATGGCGAGTTCAGCCTCGTCCCCAGAGTGGCAGAAGCAGCAGGGTCCTGCAGCCCCACGCTGACACAAGGTGTGTGCTTGTTCCAGGTGAGATTGTGCCTAAAACCAGGCTGGGCTGGGCCAGCAGCTACTGACTGTCCTCTCCCCTAAATAACAGCTGTGCTGAAGCCTGCCTGCACGGCCTCCCACACTGTCACACACCTGTCTGTGCTATCTGCAGAGTATTCTCCTGTGCTTAAACTCAGCTTCAATTATCCCGTCAGGTGGGAAATTTATGAATGCTGTTGATAGAATTTAGGCACTTTGGGGGAAGCAGTGCATTCAGTGAAGTTCACTGATGAGAAGGGGGCAGGATCAGGGCTCCTCTGGGAGGTTCTGCCAGCAGTGCCAGTCCTTCAGAGCCAGGAACACTTCTGAAAGGCAAATCTCCATCAGTCTCCCAGAACACCACTCAGGGAGGCACAGCCCAGCTCTCTCCTGGCCTCTGGGAGCTTTGGGAATCAACGATGCAGATGTGAAACACCGCAAGGTGGTTTTTTTTTTTTGGGAACAGCAACCAAAAAAAGGGAAAATTTATTTGGTCCCTGTTCTGTCCTTTATGCAGCTTCCAGTCTCTCAGTCTTGGGATTTTTTAGCTGGTTATAAATGGGATATTCCAGAAACACAGCATATGGAGCTTCTAAAACAGAGTTAGAAAAGGAAATTAGTTTTTCCTCATAGAGACATTATTCGTTAGTCATTCCAGTTTTAAATCATGCTAAGGAATGCAATGGCTGAAGCATTTTGGCTGATTTATCTGGGCAAGGAGAGGACACTGCTGTAGTGTCTGGCAGAATTAATGGGGTACCTGTGCACGTTCAGAAATCCAACACCATTGCATTCAGTCTTCAGGAAAAAAAGGCTAAAGAACCAAAGAGCTCTAGCATAATTTTATTCACCTATAAACAAAGGGTCAAAAGTCACAGCATGGAGGTTCATTTTATTTTGTAAACTCATGAAAAAGATGTCCATGTACAAAATAAGGACATTTTAAACAACAGAACTGCAGACAAAGGAAACTATAAAAATTCAACACATTAATAAAAAGGTTTTCTTTTCTTTCTGCATAATTCCTTGCAGCTTCCCTACCAGTCTGCACACAGTCTGAATTACAGTTGTTAGTATCAGTAAAAGTCAAGGGGCTGAGCATAAAGCCATTTGCTCTGCTGGAGGAATGTGTTGCTGAAAGATCCAAACCTTGGAGCATGTTAACTAAAAGTAAGACAAGACTGAAGGACCTGGCTAAAGGCTGCTAAATGGTTACTGTGCATTGATCTGCTCAGAATTCCGGCTCACTTGGCTTCCTGCAAATATTTGGAATAGTCTCTAGGGGAGTAACAGTGTTAGGCTGAACAGGGCTTTGTCCAAAGGTGGCTGTTGTCCTCATACATCTGATGCAGGCTCAAAAATAAAAACATTGCTGCAGTCAAACAATTTCAATCCCAACGAGTGTTAATTGTGCACCAAAGCCTGCAGCAGCTGTCTGACAAGCTGCTGGGATTTAGGATTCAGTCCTCAGTCATGGATACTCCTGACTGCAAGTCTGGATTTAAATCCCTCATACACTGTCAATAACAGGTCAATGATAAAATTACATTCCTTTTTAATCTGGCTAATCTGTAATTCAGTTTGTCCCTGTTTCTCCCCCCAAAGTGACTCGCAGCACTGAAAATCCACGCAGCGCTTGAGGCTTCTGTCAGATGGTTTCCTTCCTGTGTCCTCAGGGCAGGTTTGACCCTTGAGCGTTTCTGTTTGGGTCAGAGCAGTCCCCGGGACTCCTCAGGCTGCACTTGCAAGTGTCACAGCTTTAGGAGTTGAGCAAACATCTCCCCACAGAGCAAGAGCAGCTGCAGTGCCCGCAGCCAGTTCACTCCCGGGGACTGCTGCACTCTGCCAGCACGGAGTGCAAGGAACAGCCCCTGCCATAAGGCACTTACCGCTCCCACAGGGCAGGGCCAGAGCTCCTGGGGGGCAGGAGAGCTCCTGGCTGGGGCACTGCCCCTCCCTGGGCGCTGCTGGCACCCTCTGCCCTGCCAGGGCTCACAGCCTCCCGTTGGCAGCCGCCTCGCCCTTCCACTTGTGGTGCTCGTACTTCACAGAAACGATCAGGAAAAGCAGCAGGGTGGCTCCTTGGATAGCAGCCAGCAGAAAGAAGTAATAGTTCAATTGGCAGCCGTTAATATTACCTAGGAAGAATTGGGGAGGGGGAAAAAACAAAACGTTTATCAAGATGATACAAATAAAAAACGTGAATCTCGTCAGGTTTAAGTGGAGAGGACTCTTCTGCAGAACCAAACCCAGATCACGTTTCCATCCCACTGCACAGTTCATTTTTAATTATCCAGAGCAAAGGCTGGCACTGCTGAGGGAGATGTGCACAGGATAAGGAATGTTTTCTTTTGTTCTCCAATGCCTTAGACCGAGACAAAAGAAAATAAATAACCAAAATATGAATGCTGTAAAGGAAGAAGTTGGCAGCTCCATAGATACAAAAAAAGCCATGACCGCAATTGTTTCTCAGCCTTTTTTCGGGACAAAGTTTAGGGTTCATGAAAACACAGCTGACTTCATCTTTGATGCTCCCTCAAAGTTGTCACAAATCAGTGCTCTGGACATTAAACAATGTCAAATGAAGAAAGCTCATTGATAAAACATCATTCCTCTGTTAGGAAACATCTTGCTGTACTTCCACGAACAATCTACTGTGGCTCATTTCCAGCACAGCGCAGCCAACTGGACCATTATGATTATCAAACAGGTTGCAGAGACTAAAACAGTGACGTGTACATGGACCCTAAGCAGCTGTTCCTGCAGCAAGCCTATAAACGTTCAGATTAAATTACTTTAATTACCGAAACTTAAGATTCAATTAAAGGAACTTATAATAAAATGCAATAAAATTAAACTGAGCCTTTCCTTGACATTTAAAATACAATGTACACGTGAAGCTCCGTTTCAAGAGCAGATGTGTTTAAAGAGTAGTAATTATCCTTTATGAGATGGGATATTAAACCCATGAAATCTTCCTTTTGGTGGGAGAAACAAGTCAATCCAGTGGCAGCAACCACCCCTGAAGTGCTGGCAGAGAGGGAACTTCCTCAGGAGGTTGTGGAGGCAGTCACTCACCCCCAGTGATGTCACGAGTTGGCAGAAATAGCAGAAATTTGGGGTACGTCATTAAATAGCATCTCATGAAAAGCCCCAAATCATTCACTGAGTGTCTCCTCCTTGCAACTCCGACCCTGGCAAACCCAGGTAAAGTTCAGGTGTGAATCTGGTAGCTCTCAGTAACCAAGTGAAACTTGAGTTAGGCAGTTCCGGAGGGTTGAGGCAGGGGCTGCAGCTCCAGGTGTGCCCGTGCTGGGCTCAGAGGGCACAAACAGCCAGCCTGAGAGGCGTCCAGAGGCCAGGAGCTGAGCAGCCTGCTCAGAGCCATCAGCACAGCCAACACCTTCCAGTGCTGGCATCTCGGCACAGTCAGCACAGCCCAGGTGTTTTACAGAGACATCTTCCCATCAGCTGCTTCAGAGAACAAAGGCAAAGGGCTGGAAAAGCACCTCATTATTTGTGTGAAATTCTCGGCCCCTACTGAGCCCTCATCAGCTGAATTACCTCTGCAGGGAGCTGCAGGAAAGGTTCCTTTCCTAATTTTGAAATTGACTGGGGAAAAGAAGTCCCAATGGGATAAAAGTACTCATGTGGAACACCTCCATAAGGTTCAGGCTGTTTGTTATCTTCTGCAGTTTTTAAAGAACAACTCACAAGCCACAGATGCCAACTCGTGGCACGTGTAGGAATCAGACACCATTGCTTTTTGGTAGTTGAAACTGCAAATTCTCTTAGACCAAATTTAGAGTTTAGGCTGCACTTTTAAGCCATGTACATGCAGCAGGTCTAGCAGACATTTTAAGAACTGTTCACACTCCTCCTGGTTGAACTAATTAGCCCACTGAGGATGGGAGGATTTTCTGAAATTCCCAAGGTGCCACCTACTGGTGCCAATAATTATTTTTATCCTCCACTGGCAACTCCAAGAAGGTGATTTGTTGAACTTTAGGAGTATAAATAGCTAGCAGACAGAAATGCAGAATTAGCTCATGGTAATTTCAATGAAGTCACTAGAAATGAGGAAGCTGAATAATCACTTGGGGAGAGATGGGTACATTTTACCTCCCATAACCACTGAAAGTAATTTCAGTAATTTCTGCTTTACGTAATTTAAATATGTTTTACTGAAATGAAAATATTTGTAATTTCTAGTGATGAAATGCAGTAACAGCTGAGCAAGTAACTGAGGCTCTGCAGAGGTGTCTTCTCGTGCTTTCATGAGGGCAGTGAATTGTTTTGCAGTCACATTATTTCATACTTAGATGCAAAATGAAACTTTAACAGAGCAGTACACAAATTATTATTTTGAAAATAGTAACTGTGTTAAAACTCAACAGTGCCATGTCCTACCTGAAACTTCTGCTTTCCAGACCATGAACACATTGAAAAATGCACTTACCAAAATCTGTGTGATTACTCATCCAGCCAATCTCTTTAATAGACACCAGTGCCAACAGTCCAGAGCCAACAAAGGAGCCAATCCCCGAAAAGAAAAAGAACAGTCCCATAATAGCACTCTGCATAGACTTGGGAGCAGCTGAATAGGCAAATTCTAGACCTGTATTAAAACATGAAAAAACGCTATTGGAAGGCGTCAGAGGTGGGAGGAGATTGTTCTAGAAGTATCAACCCATTAAATGGACAAGGTTTGAGACACAGACTTCGATCTTATTTACATTCCATGTGCAAAATCAAGAAATCTTCTGAACCCACATATTCATTTTTCTGTCTAAAATTATCCTCAAAGAAATGTATTAAACTAACCTGAACCTGCAATTCCACGTTTCCCATCTCCCTTGCTTCCCTGTTCCCTGTCTGCTGGGCAGAGCATGCAGGACAAAGGAAAAAGTCACTCTTGCATTGGCCACAAACATTTATTTCTTACAGCCTCAGTGTCTCTATTTCTGAATGTGCAGACAGAGAAATTAACTGGAAATGGAAAGGCAGTAATTATTTTAATTTAATTTACTTTTGATCTAGAATTCTCTGAGTTCATCGCTCACCAGCAAGCAATTCTTTTTAAGATTTGTAGATACAGGGCTTGAACTTTCAGCTGTCTTTACTAGAATTTCAACCAATAAACCCAAGAAAAACATACCAGGGACCATCCATCTGCAAATCTGCGCTACTGAATTTGTCTACCAAGAACACACACAGGGTTAGGCTCTGCCACACAAAGATTAATGCCCATGATTAACTCTCCTTTTTAGAATAATACTCCTGTCAAAAATCAAATGGGATTATTCACAAGAGACAATCAAATACAATCCTTGCAGAGCTTTTTCTGACAGGTGAAATGCTTGTTTCAAAACAGTCTGCTCACACTGAGAATTAATGCTACCTCATCTAACATTTTTCTTTGCAAGGAGAGCATTACAGACCTGAAATTGCATAACTCTTATGTCTGGCATAATAAAGGCATGCTTTATTTACACTACCACTGCTATTTGACTGCTCCAGCCAGGCTTTAATAGAAATCCAGTGGCATTTCTTCTCTCAAGAAAAGGATTAACACTTGAAGCCAGGCAGGGAACGTGGCTGCTGTGAGGGAGGAACTCAGTTCTTGGGGAAGGAGCAGAGCTGGGTGTTCTCACGGCTCTGGCAGCACCCTGCTGCCACCTGAGACAGGGCTGCCACCAACACCCTGCTGCCACCTGAGACAGGGCTGCCACCAACACCCTGCTGCCACCTGAGACACCCTGCTGCCACCAACACCCTGCTGCCACCTGAGACACCCTGCTGCCACCAACACCCTGCTGCCACCTGAGACAGGGCTGCCACCAACAGCCTGCTGCTCCTTCCCTCTGCACAACGTGGCAGGATGGGCCAGCAGTGAGCTGCTGTGTGAGGCCAGGAGGGAACTGAAACCTCCTCACCCAGCTCAGCTGCGGGGCTTCCCTAAATTCACACCCCAACCAGAGAATCGGCCAGGCTGCTCTAAATTCAACCCCAACCAGAGAATCGGCCAGGCTGCTCTAAATTCATCCCCAACCAGAGAATCAGCCAGGCTGCTCTAAATTCAACCCCAACCAGAGAATCGGCCAGGCTGCTCTAAATTCAACCCCAACCAGAGAATCAGCCAGGCTGCTCTAAATTCAACCCCAACCAGAGAATCGGCCAGGCTGCTCTAAATTCACACCCTAACCAGAGACAGACACTGCTGCCAACAGGCAGGGCAGGGGCAAAACGATATTTATTTCCAGAATGAAAAGTGCCTTTGTTTTCTAGCCTCTGCCACCAATGTAACAATTCAGATTTTCCAAGGAGTATTTATCTGTCCAATTGCATTTTAAGATAAAAACAAGCAGACTGCTCTGAGGACACAGCACCTTGTTGGTGACTTCTTGTTAAGTTATCAGAGCTGCTACAGGTCTCCTGAGCCTCAGCCACATCTTGGTCACCAGGTTTCTGAATGTTTTGTAAAGTTAAGCTCAGGTATAACACATGAAAGGGTCTGGACTGTTTCATTCCTTGTTCCTTTTACAGGTACACTGGATCTGACTGTCCCAGCTGGAAAAAGACCTTCAGACTCAGAACAAAAACCAAAAGGAGTGTAAGTAACCCTGCACTTTTTTCAACAAAATAAGGGACATTTCTAAACCTGAGTAACTTTTGCAGGAACACCAATATTTAATCTGGCAAAAAGAATATAAAATCTTTTCTTTGCCTTCAGAGCTCCTTTGGCTGCTGGCAGGCATTGATAATGATTTCACGCTCCTGCAAACAAGCAATTCTGAAACTAAAGCCCCTCGCTGGTGTTGTCATGTGAGATTACAATTCCCAGTTAAACAAGGGTGCTTTAGGAGGATTGACAGAATAATACAAAAGATTAATGCAATGTGTGTCATCTTCCTAAAGGTACCTCAAGTGTAACTAATGTGGCTTAATAAGAATATGCTTAGTTTTACAGTAAACAGAAAAACAGAGGTATGTTTCAGCTCTTGTGCTATTTAGTCCCTCTTTGCTCACAACAAACATTTCCACGTCATTATGGTTTTGTAACCATTAACACTTTGTTTATTTTAAGCCTGAATTTCATGGCACAGTAGATGCCTTTATCAGGTTTAATCTTGAATTGGTAAAGTACACTCTGAGTCTTGAGAGGCCTTAAAAATATTAAGAATTATGTTCAGATAATGATCAGAAGGCAGGAAAGAGCCTTTGTAAAAAAACTGAGTGCATTACACAAAGCAATTAAGCTCTGCAGAATTCCTGGTACGTTTTTTTCAAACACTGACCAGAGTTTTTGAAGTTATAATGCTGTTGGTACAGACCCAGCAGTGCAGAAGAGCAGAATATTCCCATAAGAAGGAGCAGAATATTCACGTAAGAATTGTGTAAGCCTTAAAGACTTCTCACAAGGAACTCCACTGAAGTCCTCTCAGCTTGGAGTTCAGCAAACAGAGAATGCTTCAAGACCTTTCCACTGCCTGCAGACAGGTTTGCTATTTTTTCCTTGCAAACACCTATAAACTATTAATAGTACCTGACAGAGAAACAAGATTGTATAAGAGGGAAGAAACTGGTTTAATTTTCCATGAACACTTGTATTTCTGATAAGTCATCTGTTTATCTGGGTTAGGATTTAAGTGGCACAATCACTAAACTGACTACAAGTAATTCATGTTTCTCTTTGGATAAAAATGCTAAATACAGCCTTGGTTTTAATAAGTAATTAAATCAGGCAAGATTTTCTCATCAGGTTTTTGTGTGTTAGCATCTGCAACAGGTACCATATACACATAATGAAATGGACAGCAAATGGGCAGAATAGGAAAAAAATAACAAACCGCACTTTTATCCTCCTTGCCAAGCAATCCAAGCACCTTCTTTTATTTCCTAACAACTGTGATGACAGCAGAACACGAGTAACCAGAAACCTGACGGGGCAGAAGTTCTCTGTTGCACTAAGAGGGGAACAAATGGGCCATGTGACAGCTGGGGCCACGGCCAGCATCAGAGAACCTCCCTGGGACTGCCCAGGAATGAAAGTAACCTCACACAGGGGAAATGAAACAGGAGCCTCTGTCGGGGGGAATCAAAGGAAAAGAGCTGGAGGTGTTGCCACTTTGAGTGGCTGATCCTCACAGCTCGGATTTGCAAAGAGAAGTTCAACACTTTAATAAGTAACTATGGTCAAGTAAAAAGGAAACGATTTTTCCATCGAGTCACAGGAGGAGTTTTGATGGATTCCACTGAAGTGGTGCCAGAAGAGGCACCAGTACACCCAGAGGTGTTCCTGTTACTGGTAAGAAAGCCCTGCTCCAAGCAGCACGTGAGCAAACTCTGTGCTGAGAGACTCCCAGGAGCATTCCGCCTGTGGCACCCCAGCAGATCAGTCAGGACAGCCACCGTGACAACAGAGAGCTCTCCTGCTGCTGCTGAGCCTGCACATGCAGCAAACAGACCAGACAATCAGATGTTAGGCTCCTGTTCGCCCTCTCCTCCCACTTCACCTTCAGCTTAAAGTCAGTGTGAACGCAGCTGCCCACTGCCTCACACAGGGCAGTGTTAGGGAATTCAGCATCTCTTGCATTTATTTGCTCAACACACACAAAACTGGAGCAGTGTTTCAGTTTGCTTGGTGTCATGTTGAAGTACAGGGACAGCTATGGAAAAACTGATCCAGAAATAAACTGGATAAAATTATATAAAATACCTATTTCATTATTAATGCTCACAAAACCTTATTTCGGAGATGAAAAAGCTCAAGTTACATGAATTTAAATTGCTAAGTCTTTGTAAAAGTGGTTTATTTCTTCCCTTTGTTCTCAGAAAGGTGCGTCCACTTACTGACTTTCTAAACCCTGAGCTCAGTTTATAAGACCAAAAAAAAAAAAAACCCACAAATCACAAATTGTATTTCCAACACAGAGGAAGATTCAGAGGGCACAAACATGCACATTAAAATTCAATATTAAAAGAGTATATTGTTTTACATTAGAGCTTGAAAATATCCAGCACTAACTGGATGCCACACAAGTATTTTAGGTATTTGCTTGAATTTCAGTTCTGAAAGCAGTCTTACATAGCCAGGCTTCAAATGTGCAAGGCAAAGGTGAGCTGTGCCACTTAAATTGAGAAATACTGTATAAAAATGTATTTGGGAACATCAGAGCTTACTTCTAATGATTTGAGAAATATGTATTTTCTAAGATTCCATCGTTCATGACAGATGCAGAAGCAAATTTAAGCACACAAAGGCTCTTACCTGCTATACTTGCAAATATTTCACTGAATCCAATCAGCACATATTGAGGAATCTGCCACCAGATTGGCAAATCTGCAGCATGGTATGTAACATTCCCAATTGTCTGGTTAATTGTTTTAACCTTTACAATTTTCAGTCTGTTGCTTTCCAGAATTCCTGTGTGAAAGGGGAGGGAAAAAAGATTGACCTAAGATGCAGACATTGCTTCTCCATATTAAGAATTAAATCAGGATTCCAGCCCTGCATTTCAATTAGAAATGATACAATAGGAATATGTATTTATTTCCTGACAGAAAGCATTGCAGACTACTTTTGCTGTTGTTATTTCAAGACCTACACTTGTTCTGCCATAGAATTAGTGATTATATCCTCGTTCAGCAGCAATAATTATACAAACACTTAGCCCATTTCTGGATGGATCAGCTCAGAGCTCTCATGGACACTGTGCTGGGGTTTTTTTAAAGACAATCTCATTTTCACAAACTACTACTTTGCACTGTTGAACCATTTCAACTGCCACCACAGTATTCATAAATTAGAAACCCTTTTGCTTATGGAAATGGCTACACCAGTCCTGTAGAGCTCTGAAAACCCTCTATGAATATGATTATGACATTTATATGACACTTTTCATCCAAAGAGATCCAAGAGCTCATTAGAGCTTGATTTACAAGCAATACACTGCACAGAAAGTACTTCATATGGAATGAAAAAGAGACAGGATAGTGTAAAATATAAGCATTTTTAGCTTGCTCAGCACAACAGTTTAGAGTAAAAGTGAGTATCAAATAATGCTGTAGGGTTTTGTTGAAGTTGCCCAGATTAAACGATTGACTCACAGTTACATAAAATACACAGAATAACTAATAGTTAATAAAACTCCCTGCTTCACCCAAAAGAGACCTCTATAAAAGAACTCTCATCTCTTATCCTTGCAAAATAAGGTGAATTTACTCATCACAATTCAGAGGAGCAGGGCTGAGGCACTGACACAGCTTCCTACGGTGTGGGTTCCACTCACAGCCTCCCACTTAGTACTGTCAGCTCGGGGCTCTTGCTTCTTCCTGAGCCAAGAGCTGACCTCATCCTGGCACACAAAATACCCCTCCTGTCACAAAAAACGTGCAGGGCTTGGAGATGGTGGGTATCACCCCACCTCCAGTGATCACATCTGCTTCCTCACGTGCAGCTTCCCTTTCCTGGAGCCCCCCAAAGGATGCCAAGGACACTCACGTGGAACAGGCTGAGCCACCCTGACAGCACTCTGCGTGTAAACAAACGCAGTTCCTAACACAACACGATTCCTCTTCTGCAGTGTCTTCCCAAGCCTGGGACAGAAAACCCTGAGGGGACCAGCCAGACCAGCACCTCTGTGCTGTGACAGGGCCAAATCTCTTACTAACATCTGGGTTTAAGGTAAAGATCCTCTGAGTTTATTACTTCATGTCAGCCACCACATTTTCTCTATGCTCCTCACTTCTTTTTAGGTGACACACCTTATTTTTATGTATCTTTCTGTTGGAGTGAAAGCCCCCTTTAGCTCTTCAGCTACCTCAGTGCCCTCTGAAATATGAAGAGCTGCTGTATTTAAACTAAAATTGGGTTTCTTGATGTATTCATTTTAATATAGCTGCCAAACATTTTAGAGTGGAAATTAATTAAAATGTAAACAAAGCAGCAGAGTCATCTAAGAGCTCAGATATAATTTCATTTATTTACACTCAACACAGAATTGCTGAACCTCAAAACATCAAGTGACCTTAATGTGTTTATTACGCTCTTAAAAAATAAGCATTGAGCACAACTACAATATACCAAACTTTGCCATAAATTCATCTTCAAAGTACTTCAGAATCTGGAATCTATTGATTCTTCCTTTAAGGCTTTGATAGACAAGTTTCATGTTTCATTTTACACTCTTAGTAGTTAAAATAATCTGAACTTCTTGCCATAATGGTTTAAACTCTATAAATGAAGTAGATTTTCCAGCTGAATAACCTTGAACATTGCTGCTCAGAATTCACCATAAAATGCACGAAGCATAGATGAAGTTCATTAAATCTAATCAGTTGTATTTTAACACAGTCTATAAAATATTTTAAACAATCTAACCAATCTAATGGGCAGCCTGAGTAGTGTCCACAACTAATGGCTGTTAAATAAACAAGTAAAATGGAAATATGGCAGAAACAAATCATTAAGATATTGCCATGACTGCAAATTCTGGACATTTTCACATTTAAGATTTCAGTCCAACACCTTGCTAGAAATAAACAGTTTCCTAAACCCCAAATTTGCCCCAACTGAAGCTCTTAAATTCCTGTTATGATGAAGAGATGTTAAGTTACTCCAAAAGGTTAAACTTTCCAAACAGATTGCAAATAATCACCCAAAGAATTCACCTTTTCAGTTTCTACAGGGGAAGAGCTGTGTAGGATCAAACCAACAAAATCATGTGTTACATTTGCAGAATGAGAATTGAAAAAAGCATCTGAAACTTTAAGGAATTTTGCTGTATGAACCCATTCCCAACCCAGCTATCGATGAGCTCTTCCCCTCTATGAGTAAAGACAGATATTGCTGGTTTTGAATTCCCTTATGTGTGAGCCCACAGGTTCTATTTAAAGAGCTGACATTTAAGTGTTTTACATCATCCTCTTCTGCAGCAGCAGCGTCCTGAGAAACATGGAGTAAGAGAAACACTTCTATTTTAAAGAAACACTTTAAATGACTTTGGTTTAAGAACTTTACTCGCCCACAAAGTGACCTTGGCCTAGTAATTACCTCTCTCATTGAAAGAAATCTTAATAACCATATAAAGTGTCCCTCTCCCTAAAATATAGGGGATCCCAAGTGCTGCAATGAATTTATTTAATGCTGTAATGCTTTATCAATATGTTCATTACAGTGATGCTGGTGAGGGCGATAGATTCTGTGAAGCATTGCTCAGAGATGCTCAGTTCCACATCAGCAGCGCTTAACAACTTGAAATCATCTCAAAAGCAGCTGATTTATGGGGCCAGCAGAGTTGCCATCTTTTCCCTTTCATGCCACAGCTGAGCTATTTTACACTACACTAATTCCCAAACATTAGGGAAGATAGGGGAGAGAAAACCCAAAGTGGGAGGAAACTCTTGTTCAGCCATAACCTCACTTAATTATTTCAGGTCAGGGGAAAGGATTTTAGGTCAAAATTCAGCTCTTTCATACTTGGAAGTCAGAATGTATGAAGGAACATTTTTAAAGGGTATATGCAAAGGAAAAATGGTCCAGTTTTATTGGAAGTGTTCAAAACAGTTTAGTGAATTTTTCGATACAATCCCCTTTATTGAGGGCAATGCATTCCTGAAGGCACATTCCAACTATCCCAAGAAAAAAGATCTGAATAATGCCGAATTAAATATTCACAGAGTCTTTTAAAAATTGCTGTTGCAGTGAGCTGAACAATTCACTTTGTCAGGAGATCTCCAGCTCCTTTTCCTACCTGCAGCAAAGGCAGAGCACATCACAAAGAACATTCCAACTGCAATCCTCTTCAGCGAGGACGGCAGCAAGCCATTCCTCTTCAAAATGGGGTCCACCAGCTTGTCTTTCAAAGGGATTAGGATCAGGATAAGCACTGCATCAAACATGGTCAGCCAGGCTGCTGGAAACTGCAAGGGGAGATGGTTCAAGTTGGCAATTTCATACTTAGGAGCTGATTTTTATTATTCTTTTACAAAAAACGATTTTGATTGAACACTTTGATCTGAAATACACAACAATGCACTGACAGACATTGTGGAAAGTCAAATAAGAGCGTTTAAAAGCTGGAGAAAATATTCAGCTATTCAGGTTTTCATTGAATCTGGTTGCTCATACATCTGTAAGCTCAGTTTCTCATCTGACAGGATTAAACTTTTTAACTAATGCAGTCATGAGAAGTATTTAATAGCCAAGCTCTGTATATCTTCTGTTAGGCTTAGAACTATCAGAAATATGCCAGAGAACAGCAGAAACAGAGTCTTACTAATGTAAATGCAAAATTCAACTAAAATGAAGTTACACTTGTCAAATGAGTAGAGAGGGTGTTGTAACACATGTATCCTGTAAATCCCCGTTTTACTTCTCTGCACCATTTCTGCAATCACATGATGCCAGCCAGCCTTTCTTGAAAAATACTGATGGAACAGCTTCTTCCAAAATGCTAAAGGTAAAGTGGTTATTGATTAGGCAGCCTGATGCAACAAATGTGTCTCAAATTCCAAATGCTAATGCATCACTTCAGGATGGGTGTTCATGCCTACTGGGCTTGCAGAAATGTTTCTGTGCTGGTATGGAAACTCAGGGCAGGGAGATTGATCAGCTTTCTTCAAAGGCTGGCCTTCGGCCACTGAAGGATAAAGTCTTGATGAAAGCAGTGAGAGTTGCCTGGATGCATCCAGAACATGCTGGTGTGAACTCCAGATATTGCTGGCATGACAAAATCTGGGATGTGCATCGTGCTCCTAAATGCCCAAAGGCACTACCTGAACTTCCCGGAAGTTTTGCACACTGCTGATCTAATCTGCATTTCAACTAAAGAAAGGCACTGTGCGCTTGCTTTGCTCTGCTTACCGTATGGATGGAATTGGTGTCATTGGATATCTCGGGAATTTTCAGATGGAGACTTTGCAATACGTATGTTGTCTGCATCTAGCATTAGGAAAGAGGAGTTGAGATTACTTGGACAAGGAGTGCTGAGAGCAAGATATTTTCCATTTTATAACAATTAACAAAGATTATGCCAGAGGTGAAATGCTAACACAGCAAACTGAAAAGAATTATGGTCTGAACATTACCAGATTTTTATTTTTACTAAAAACACAAAGAATCATTTGCGTCTTTGCAAACAATGTCTGCATTGGGGTTTTTGGGTTTTTTTGCCCAAAATGTATTTGATATCCTGAATCATCTCCGTAAGACAGAACCTGAAAATTAAAATGAGGTCTAGAGCACTTACCCTAACCTATGTCCAACAGCTGCAAGATGAAACACAGCTTTAAGAATGTGAATTTAAGAAGATGAATTCACAGCTTTAAGAGCTGTGAATTTGTACAACTCGAGTCTTAACTACAATTGTAATGATTTTATTTTTCTTCCATTATTAGGTCAAAATATTATTTGAGAGTGTTCCTTGGTTGTCATTTCTCATCTCTCAACTTCAAGGTAAGTTTCCTATTTATGAAACGACACCCCAAAAATGTTAAAGTAGAAATTCTGTAACATATAACTGTAACCATTTGGAACTACTTACTTGAAAATACACTGTCCAGTAAGGTATTAAAGCCAGGAAGACAGGGATAATCTTGACAAGAGCTTTTACAT
The DNA here is from genome assembly GCF_015227805.2 of Hirundo rustica. Classification (NCBI taxonomy): domain Eukaryota; kingdom Metazoa; phylum Chordata; class Aves; order Passeriformes; family Hirundinidae; genus Hirundo; species Hirundo rustica. Next base: position 981,435 of record NC_053466.1, on the reverse strand, counting down.
CTTCTACTTTATCTTCTCTGAAGGGGCCCCCCCCGAGACAGCTTGGCCATCTCGAAGAGGCTTTGCTTGCGAGGCGGGTGCAGCACTCCCTGGCCTTCACTTTGGGAAAGGATTGGAAATGTTCAGTTAAACAGAACTGGCAGCCTTGTCTTCCTTATAAAAAGCTAATGCATCTCCAAAATAACTAATTCATGTAAGTTACAGCAACACAGCTAGGCCAGAATGGATCCCCAGCTGATGGAAACTGCACGGGAAACCTTCTGCTCTGAAGTTTATTTATTTCCCATCCTCCCCACACACCCCAGCCCTAAATAACTAGCAGAACTTGGAATAACCTGTATTTTGTGGTATTGCTTGTTAAGTCACTGAGCTGTTTGGCAATCTGAACACATGAAACCCCTCTGCAGAGGAGGCACCTGACATCTCTTACCAGTGATTCAATTCAACCACCAGTATTCCATGGGCAGCTCTTCAGAGTGGAAAACTTTTGGCTCCCCATTAAGCTACTTACAGCATTAAATGCAGATGACAGTGCTTTTCAAACCAGAAGGCATCCACAAACATATCTACCAGAGAAGAAAGTTAACTCATGCACAGTCAGGTTACATGACACTCTCAGGAACCCTGAGCTGGCAGGACACAGAGCTCAGCTGACACCGTGATCTGCTGCAGGGAGATCTCAGGGTGCCTCTCTTCCAGCCCTCAGCTCCCAGAAAGTATCTGCAGGACTCTGGTTTTGCAGTTCTCAGAGCAAAGCTGCTCATTCTCCTGCAGTCTCTGGTGGGAGCTACCAGCAGTCTGAACCAAGGAGTTCAGTCCTAGGCTGACTGAATAAAAGCCACACCGAAGAGCCCATCACAAACCTGTTTGCTGAACGCTCCCCGGGGCTCTTGGAGCAGCAGGAGTAGGTGAGGATTTTGAACATGTCTGTGAAGGCACTGCCATCGGGAGGTTTGGTGATGAAGAAGCTCTGCCCGCATAAGAAAACCATGAACGAAATCCCAATGCAAACTGTGGGGATGCTGTAGCCGATCACAAAGCTCACGTTCTGCTGGATGTACGCAATGCCTCCCAGAGAGAGGATAGCTCCCAAATTAATGCTCCAATAAAACCAATTAAAGAATCTTCTTGTGGCTTCTGGACCCCGGTCTTTGACCTGGAAAAGATTAAAAGCAAGCCCTTCAGTTTCTGAAGGAAATAAGGCTAAACAGAATTAGAATCTTTGAATTAGAACTGAAACAAGTTCAACACACTGGAGAGTTCAGGTTTCCTTTAGAGTCACACTGAAATGATTTAAGAGTTTTGGGCTTCACATGGTGTTTGGTGAAATGACACCTCAGTGAGGTGCACCATTATGTGAGGAACCTTCTAGAAGCTCAGTGCAGGGATAAAAAAGCCACACTACTGAGAGACAGCTTCTCCAGAGAGGCCATCATTATTTCTACTGCACTGACTCTCACTGGGTCAGTTCTCCACAAAAACCTCCCTCAGATTAACATCCCATAGTCCATGGGAGTTAAGTAACTTTTTTTTAGTAATGAAAATTAAGCTACCTAAAAATTCATGTATTGCCACAATTGCTTCTTCTAACTGTATTTGCATAACAGTTACCACTATCCCATTTTCTAAGCCTCAAATGAATACTTGGTAATTAAACAAGAAATTTAAATTTTAACACAGTCTTAATGCCTCTCATCAGAACACAAACTGAGGACGTGTCATTCTGATCTTAAAAAAAAAAAAAAAATTAAATTTGGGTTGCCTGAGGATCACAAGGCCACAGTAAATATTTATCCCACTAAGTCAGTGCTGTTTACAGTGTTATTTTTCTGCTTGAAGCTCTCAGTGTCTCTCACTCTCAGTGTCTCTCCAGTGAAAGTTAAGACATGCCTGGTTTATAGAACTATCCTGCACAGTTTTCACCATCCCTCTTTATTATTGCCTACTGTAAGTTACCCCACATTTTGTAATTAAGTACCAGGAACCCAGCATCTCTCATAAGAGGTGACATAATAGAAATTATGCATATTAAAATTTGAACTAGGTTTAAAAGATCAAGCAGTTGTAGAATGATCCCTAATTCTGTATTTGTCGTTGGCTGATGACTGAAAGGCCATTAACAGTGACTAGCAAGTCAGTGCCTTGCACCAGCCTCAATGAGTCAGTTAAATTTCATTTGTAACTGAGAATTTCCCCTCATCTGCCAGATCTTCACAAGATCCATATTAAGTTTGCAATATGAAAAGCAAGCTGTGTCTTAAAATGAGTTTTTAACACTGTCAGTTCTGATTACCAGCTTCAGGTTCCCAGTGGTGCACAAACCCATCTGCACCAAGCCCACCAAAGGAAATACTGAAGTATCTATTCCTGTGCATAGTTAATGGCATTGTCAGGCATTCAGGTGCATCTGTGAGAATGTCAAATTCAACCTTGGAGACTAAACCCAAGAAATTCTCTCTCTCCACCTTCAACTGGTTACTCAATTCCTAACTTTCATCAGCTGCAGCAGTGTATCAATCTAGGAATTCCTTCTAAAGCCAATGAGCAGCAGGATATTAGCAAACAATTACATGGAACACAGTGCTCCAACTTGTGTAAAGTGTTAGCAATCCGTTTGATGAAGTTTCCATTTCTTCATCACAAACTCTCGGTTCTCTTATTTCTGCAAGGAAGATGACTTCTCCTCCTCCCTCTTGCACATGACCTTGCTGACATCTCGACAAAGGAAAGCTGGGAGAAGAAAGCAAACTTTGATCCAGGTAAGAACAGGGAAGCACAGCATGAGGCTTCTATCAAGCACTATCCCAGCCTCCAACCATTAGCTCCTGAGAACCCTCCTGAAACAAGGATGGCTTCTCTCTACTTAATCAATGCAGCAGCTCTGCTCTCCTCTCCATGAGCTTGTGTAACCTGCTCCGAACCCAGGCCAGCTTTCAGAGCCCAAAACACCCCGTGGCAAAGAGCCCCAAGGTAATTACACCGTGGGAAGGACCTGCACTCTCCTGCGCTGAACGCGCCCTGTCCGAGCCGCGCTCCTTCTGCCTTGTTCCAGAAACAGCACAGACAGCTGAGCTCCATCCCATTCCTGATCCATCGCTGCCTCTCTCCCCTCACCAAACCACTGGCACATCTTTCTTTTTGCTGCCTTTTCAGAGGTAGGAAATTTAGACTGATTTGTGATTCCTCACCTGCAAACTACTGACCGTGTCTGTGGCCTCTCCTGGAAGCTTTCTTCACCATCTCCAGTGTCCTTTTTCTAAGAGTGACCAAAAGGAAGGCAGTGCTCGAAGGACAGACACACCACAGACTTACAATGCAAAAAATCCATTTTCTCCTTCTTTATCAAAGTATATATTTGCACTAAAAATCCCATCACAGCCACATCTGAAATGCCACTACAGCATTTAACTGGCAAACAGTAATAACTGAATAAAAGTCCCACTGAACTACCTGGTGGAGTATCTTCTCAAAGACAAAGAATTATGAAGATGGCTTGTCAAAACACCACATGAAAGGAACAGGATCATTCAGAAGTCCCTGCCAGTAGCAGTTTTCATTTGTTCCTGCAATCGACTGACAGCCACAAGCGACAGATGTAACAAACACCCCCAAACTCACCCCAGTCAACTCTCAGAGCAGCCACACAACACAGCAAGGGTGAAACAGAACCGTGTCCTCATCCTCAGCCTGCCGAGGAGGGTACAACGACAAGAGTTACAGAATCCTGACCCACTAATCCATCACTGCAGACAACCACTTATTCTTTGGGATCATCTGAGAGAGCTCGGCAGCTGAGCTCCACAGTATTACTCAGCTGCTACATAATTTCAAAGTTTTATACTAAAATTCAACAAGTCCACGTATAAAGTCTGCTTCCTCTTCCATCTATTGTTACTGGCCTTGTGAAAGCCACAGCTTGTTTCGAACTTGTTCTTTGCAGAGCCTTCGAGGTCCACAGGCTCGTAAGAAGTTTGACAGCAGCAACAACAAAATAAGTTGCAGTCAGGGACCTTCAAATCTTTACACGTGGTTCCCCATCCTTATCCAGAGGCTGGACAATCTGTGCTCCACAAATAAATAAAGGCTGAAAAATCACTCTAAAGCCATCTTTACAGCAGCAATTTCCAATAGCAACTGTAAAACAACAATTTCAGCAGCGCTAGAAGATCCCTGGCAGTTATGGCCCGATAGATTTACTGGCTACGAAGGCGGTTCAGAGGGAAGGCACGGTGTGGGTGCAGCCTGGCCCCTCTAATCGCTGTAACCCTGAAAGAGACCCAGCTATAATTAGAATGATTATGGCTGATACTAGATTAGGAGCCTGCTACTATTCTGGCTTCAGTGCTGAAGCTGAACCAGCTTTCACAATAATGACCAACAGCCCTACAGTTTCCTAAGTGCAGAAAGTCCCAAACTGCTCCCTGGAGCAGGAAGTGACAGCAAAACGCTCGCACTTGAAAGGGGAACTGGAAAGTGCCAGGTTGTAGGATCACATGATTACAAATGCTATTCTGAGAACCAGCAGCTCAGATTTAGAGCAGCAGGATGGATCAGTCTGCAGCTTCTAGAAAAAACATTCATGAACAGTTGAGAAAAGCTGGTCTGTCCCAACTTTGCAGGAACTATTTTTGCTAAGCTGACTCGATACTAACTCTACTCTAACAGCACTTCTAAAAGCATGCATTTAACAGAGGTAGATAGAAACCACATCTTTCAGCTTCAGAGAAAAATAAGTATCGCAATTCAGTTTCCCATTTTTCACGAAGTGATTCTGCTAAATAAAGAAACCTCTTGTTATATTAGAGCTCTTCACCCAAATTCTACACACATATTAAAGCTGAAAAATTCACATAGTAATTTTTAAGAGATCTGCAATGAAGTGTAATTAATATTCTGAAATGTTTTCAACTTGTGCCAACTAAAGTACATGATATACAATTCATCCTTTCCTTTGGTATTGAGGGGAGAGGACAAATCTTATCAGCACACCTTTGCAATGTGCTTTGGCCTCCCAACAATGTGGTTCTGGGAGAGAGACTTTATTCTTCTACAGATATAGATATACAGCTATACAGATATATAGATATATACACATCTCCCCAGCAGTTTTCTCCATTCCTGTGCAGGGAGAAGGCACCCAAGAGGGCCCCAAACTGCACTCCAAGGTAAGTGGCGTGCTGTAATATATTTAACAAGAGATAAGCCAGAGAAAGAGAGAAGGGGAAAAATTCAGTCCTCGGCAGAGCTCCACTGATTATTATGGCCCAGAAAGGAGTATTTCTTTTGCTTTACCCTTCATAAATCACTGTGAATAATCTGCAAACCCAGCCAGAAACTGCTTTCCTTGACATCCTGGGGGAAAAGCCTTTACAAAATCCAGCTACACTTCCACTGGCAATGGCTCTTCTTTTGCTCTGTTCCTGCCATTATTTATCTCCCATGTTTAACTTTCATAAAGCGTTCTGGGGATAAGCAGTCAGTTTTGAAAAACACCTTACAAGATAAAGTCATATTAAAGCTATTTCACTTGATGGGCTCAGGCTGGCTTAAGCAGTACTAATGCACTGGGGGGACACAATCCTGGGCTATAATAATGTTTTACATTTATATACTGCCTCTCACCCAGAACTCCAGAATTGAGAATATGTGAAACGCCAAAGAATGACAAATGCAAACGGCACAACAGAGAACAGAGGGATGTCTGGCAGTGATTCTGTGGTGGATCCTCCTTCACACAAAGAACTCATGGCATTTCTGATACCTGCTCTAACCAAGCCAGGAAACAGACATGAATCTGGACTTTCAGTTTGGTTAGGAAAGCGGCTCAGCAGTACCTGAGCATACTGAAATTCTCCATCTGTAAAGCAGAAACTGCGTTTCAGCATCCGCAGCCAGCACACAGCCTTAGCGTAGGACTGTAAAAGAGGTACACGCAACAGAGCACTCCAGCTGTTACTGAACTCCAAGCTGCCTCTCGAATGTTTTCTGTGAAGCCACTGGGTTCTGCAGGGATGATCCAGTGAATGGGATCACTGCAGCGGTTCTGGATAAAGTCATCTGACGGGATGTGTCCTTATGGGAACAGCCCAGGTGATGTTTATCGCGGTCAGAGCAGCTTCCCCCCACCATGTGATGCGGCGTGAGGCTGCACATGAACACCACTCAAGGGCAATGCGGTGCACAAATAGCTAAAGCATAAAAACTGTTTGTGCTGCAGCCCTCCTTTATCACAGGATGGTGAAGGCCTCTGACACTGCCTTAGAAGGCCCATGCCATCCTTGTCAAAGCTAAAATGTGTATTCCGTACTTCATCTGATGAGCTCCGAGGTCAAATTAACTGGGTACCAACTCACCAGGGAGGGTAATTAACAGTCCATTTAACGGCCATTAAGTATTCAACCCAAGTCCTCGAGATGGTGAAGGCAGGGTAACCAAGGGATCCGACACCCCACGGCCACCAAAATCATATCAACCAGGGCGCAGAGCAGGACGATGCGATTCCCTCCAAGGCCGAACACCTACAGAGAGATCAGCGAGCCGGGCACTGCCCACCCCACCGAGGCAAGCCCCTCTGCCACCCGCGAGCGCCGCGGCAGCTGCCAGACAATACTCGACCTGGTCTGCCCCGAACGGGGTGATGTTGGCCTTGACCGAGCCGACGCCCAGCCCCACGAGGACCAGTCCCACGAAGGTGGCGGTGGCACAGTAGCGGGTGGCTCCCACCTGGGAGCAGGGCGCCAGGGTGGCGTTGGCCGCCGGCGAGGAGCAGTTCTCCACGGGGAACAGGGGGATGTCCCCGCACAGGCCCTGGCGGGTGTGCGGCGCGGCGATGACGGGGAAGGCCAGCATGCCCAGCAGGTACAGCGCCATGCTGAGCAGGATGGTGCCGAACTTGCCCAGCAGGGCGTCGGCCAGCCAGCCCCCGAACGGCGACACCAGGTAGGTGATGCCCATGAAGAGCAGCAGCGCCTGGCTGGCCTGGGCGCCCTCCCAGCCGTAGGGGGGCCCGTTGAGGAACAGCACCAAGTTGGAGGTGATGCCGTAGAAGGCCACTCGCTCCAGCAGCTCGGCCAGCAGCACGGCGGCGCAGGCCAGCCGCCGGCCCTGGAAGGCGCTGATCGCCGCCCGGCCGCGCTCGCCGCTGCTCAGCAGAGGGCTGCGTTCGCCGCTGCTCAGCAGCGGGCTGCGCTCGCTCGGCTCGGCCTCGTCCATGGCCCCGCGTCCCCCCGGCGCCGCCGCGGCCCCGCCGCGCTCCCGGCCCGCCCGGAGGGACCCGCGCCCACCAACGGCGCCGGCCCCGCCCCCGGCAGCGGCGCGACGCCAATGGCTGAGGGCGCCGTCACTCTGCCGCGCAGGCCCCGCCCCGGCAGCGGCGCCGCGCCATTGGCTGAGAGCGCTGTCACTCCGCCCCCGAGCTGTCACGTGGCCGAGGGGGCGCGGCGGGGCGGAAGCGACGGGGTGGGGCCGGCCGTGAGGGAGCGGGGCCGGGCGGCGGGGAGGTCCGGCAGAGAGGCCGGCAGTGTCCGGCCGGGCGGCGGGGAGGGCCGGCAGAGGGGCCGGCAGTGTCCGGCCGGGCGGCGGGGAGGTCCGGCAGAGGGGCCGGCAGTGTCCGGCCGGGCGGCGGGGAGGTCCGGCAGAGGGGCCGGCAGTGTCCGGCCGGAGCTGGGCACTCCGCGGCGTGCGGCGCCTCTCCCCGCCGGCCTTCTTTCCCCGCTTTCAATGCGATGCCGCTTGGGGGTGGGCTGCAGCACGGAAATGGGTTTTCACAGGATCTCCGAACCGTTTGGGTTGGATGGAGATCGTCAGTCCGTGCCGCTGCCGAGGCAGGGCCACCTGGAGCAGGTGGCACAGGAGCGCGTCCCGGCGGGTTTGGGACGTCTGCAGAGACAGCACCCACCGCCTCCCTGGGCTCTGCTGTCCTTCGTGAAAAGTTCTTCATGCTGTGCTTTGGTTTGTGGGCTTTGTTTGCTGGGCAGCACTGAAAAGAGCCTGGCACCAATTTCTTGGCATCCGTCTCTGAGATACTTATAGGCGTTAATGAGATTCCTTCTCAGCCTTCTCCAGACTAAACAGGCCCAGCTCCCGCGTTCTCTCAAAAGAGAGATGCTCCAGACCCCATAGTTTAAGATTGTCTCACAACAAGGCCTTTCAGCAGGAAAAGGTGATAAATGTGCACTCCAAAGGGCTGGTTTTATATGTGTGTTTTTATATATGTTTGTTAGGAAGCAGTGGGCCGGGCTCAGCACCCAGGGTGTGCCTGGTGACTGCGGGGTGGGAGCAGCAGCTGGGTGTGAGGGCATGCAGGAATTGCACAGGAACACCTGGAGAAGGAATACCCTGATTTCAATGGGACAAAGCATGTGATTAAAATGGGAACACATAAATTAGGGCTTGCAAGATTGGAACCCTAAGATGTGCTGCAGTTCCACCATCACACGTGTTGAGGTAAAGGTTTTGAATGTATGAAATTGTCTTCAGCAGCAGATCATAAAGTCTTGTTTTTGGCCAGAACAAAGTGGGTGAGAGACTGCTGGTTGTGTGTTTTCAGTGAAAAATTGATTGACATCATAGAGTTACACACCAAACATTTAGGTATGACTTACTTTGGAGCAGTGTTGGTGGTGGAACAAGTGATGCTTGTAAAAGTAAATGCATTCATTTCATAATGGGCCTTTGTAAATAACATATGCCATTAAAGTGACTCATAAAATATATTTGCTCTCTTATCTAGTTAACAAATTTCATGACAAAGGACAATGAGGAAAAAGCAACCAGCCGTACACACATCTCTTTGTGAACTACTGTAACGTGACCGATTCTGTAATAAAATTACATTTCATCTTTTGCTACCTTAATACAGTATTGCTGTATGAAGTGTGATTGCACATTCTGAGGAGTTCAGTTCATTTTCTGGAGATTCAAAGTAATGAAGCACACTTTGTTTTATTGTGTCTTATTTTCATGCTTTAGGCCCTTCAGAATTTACCTTGGTGTGTGAGGTGAGGTTTCTATATTGACCTATCCCACAACTGGTACAAATATCTAACAGTGCTGAGCAGCGGTTGAAATATACATTGAAATGTTACTTAACTCTGAGCAGTGGTTGAAATATACATTGAAATGTTACTCTGAGCAGTGGTTGAAATATACATTGAAATGTTACTTAACTCTGAGCAGTGGTTGAAATATACATTGAAATGTTACTCTGAGCAGCCATTGAAATATACATTGAAATGTTACTGAACTCTGAGCAGTGGTTGAAATATACATTGAAATGTTACTTAACTCTGAGCAGTGATTGAAATACACATTGAAATGTTACTCTGAGCAGTGGTTGAAATATACATTGAAATGTCACTGAGCAGTGGTTGAAATATACATTGAAATGTTACTTAACTCTGAGCAGCCATTGAAATATACATTGAAATGTTACTTAACTCTGAGCAGTGGTTGAAATATACATTAAAATGTTACTTTGAGCAGTGGTTGAAATATACATTGAAATGGTACTTAACTGTTCAGGTATAGAGATGGGGGTACTCTCAATAAAATTCACAAGTTACTGTTAGAACCCAAACATTCTCTCTGGCAGTACAGAAGCTCAGGAGGGAGGTTTTAATTTTGTTCCAAACAATACTTAGCTACTGTGTGTTTTAAAACTTTATTCTGATACATCCATGACCCTTTTTTTTTTTTTTTTTTTAAACACAGCTCTGTCTACAAAGGAATGCATTTTAATGCGTGGCCACATTTTCAAGACACATTTGCAGATTATGTTTTTCAGTCAAGGCCTATATAGCATAAAGCCAGAGTTACCATAAATAGTGATAAAATGCTAAGATCTCTTTGAAAGTTTCCTTTATTTCCTCTTAATTTCTCACAGGACTGGTTGAGTTTCCTCATTGCTCACGGACCAGGCTCTGTCTTACTTTAATGTTTGTGTTTTTGTCTTTGTGTTGCACACTAAACACGTTGGACAGCTTTTGTTAACCCAAAACGTGTCTTTCTGAGCCACATTCAGATACCCTGCTCCAGGCCACGCACCTGGAGAATCTCCATTCCTGGTTCCACAGGCTGTAACACATTACACACCCTGCCAGCCCTTCCTGGTGGGATGCAGGATGCGCTGTGGGGAAGATCTTGGAGCCAGTGGCGTCTGTCCTGCCAGGGGCTGAAAGGCAGCTGTGGAAGCTTCACCCTCAGGTGTCACTGGGCAGCAGTGCCCGGCTCTCAGAAGCCCAAATGTGCTTCACGTGGGCCACTTCAAGGCTGGCGTGCTGGCCGCACTGACAAAAGCCCTCTCCATCTCAACAGGAGCGGGATCTCGTGCCAGAAACACTTTCTAGAATGGTGACAAAACTGGTTTGGTTCTGCCTACCCTTAGATTAGCATTCACCCTATTTTTAGTGTTTCTGCAAGATTTGTTGCTCTTCTAGGTTGTAGCCAGAATTTTTAGTTCCAGTGGAGTTTGAAGTGGTCTAGATAATGTTGTGCTGAATCTAAGTGATAATTCAGTGAGATGCAGTTAACACAGCTCTGCAGCATTAAGACTCGTTAGCAAAACATGAGCCTGCCTACCAAAATGTTTACAGCTTGCCAGAACCCACTCCTGCGTGTTTTTATCACTTCTAAACCCTCAATTCCAGAACACCTGTTAGCCTCAGAAATCCACACAAATTATTGGAAGAAATACTGTTTCAAAAATGATTAAATTTAACATTCCTCTGCATGTGGTGTATTTTTCTCTGCCTACCTAACACTGAAATTTGAAGAGTAATTTAGGCCTCAATAATGAGGCACTGCAGTTTTTGAAGGCCACTTTTCCCAGTCCTCTCCAGCCTTTGGGGAAGCTGGCATCTGTGTGACCCTGTGGTGAATTACATCAGGCAATCAGACCAGGTTCTAAGCAAAAAAAGTGATGACTTTTCCGTCCAATCAGCCCCCCTTCTCATGACCACCAGCCTCCTGCACCTGTTCTCAATGCTGTTCCAAGTTCAGGTGTGTATCTACCATCAGCCACCTGTTTCCAATTGATGTCCCAACGGACTCCCTAAACCGGCCTCTCATCCTCCTGCTGCTGCCCCACTCGGCTGCTCGGTGTTTGTGATTAATTGGGGTGGGCCCCTTTTATCCTGAACATGGGCTCGGTGCTTTGGGATGTGCTTTTCGTCTTCTGGAGTTCAGGTTTGTTCTTTTTCGTTGTACCTTTGGATTCTGCTGTGGTTTTTTTGCCAGATTTTTCTTCTGTTCTCACACCCCTTTGGCTCTGGTCCATTGTGTGGCCTCCCTGATGTCTGGAGCGGTCTTTGCCCATCGCGTTGCCTTGTTCTTTGGACTAGCACGTTCCTCTGGCTGTGCTGGCGGTTGGCACCTTGTCCGCTTTTAGGTTTATTCTGAGCATGAGGCACCTCATGGGAGGCACGTGGTGACATCAGGAGGGACAAGCTGTGATGTTCCTTAGGAGGCCTTGGACTCAGCGTTTGCCTGAGCGCGTCATCTCTGTGCCTGAGCAAGGAAAGCACACAGCGCTGCCCGGAGGTGTGGAAGGCGCCCAAGCCCCGCGGCTCGGTGGCCAGGTGCCCTGTGGCCGGCCCGGCCCATCGCCGCAGGCTCGGCCCCGCTCCGCAGCGGCGTTTCCGGGAGCCGCGGGCAGGTGAGGAGGCGGCGGCGGGCGGAGCGGAGGGGCCGCGATGAGGCTGCTGCTGCTGGCGTGTCTGCGGGCACACACCGGCAACGCCACCACGGCCGCCAGGATCCGGTGAGCGCCGCGCCGGGGGGAGGATGCGCCGAGCGCTCCGTGCCCGCTCCCCGCGGGGCTGCGGCGGCCCCGGGCCCGCTCCGGCGCTGCCCCCGCCGCCGCCTCCCCGGCGGGCACGGGCCCGTACCAGCGCTGCCCCCGCCGCCGCCTCCCCGGCGGGCACGGGCCCGTACCAGCGCTGCCCCCGCCGCCTCCTCCCCGGCGGGCACGGGCCCGTACCAGCGCTGCCCCCGCCGCCGCCTCCCCGGCGGGCACGGGCCCAGCGGGGCGGGCAGGGGCGGCCCCCGGGCCGGGGCTGTGCGGGGGGCGATAGCCGAGCTGGGAGTGCGCGGGGGGCGGTGGCCGGGACCGCCCGGCAGGGACAGGGGGCACGGCCGGGACCGCCCGGCAGGGACAGGGGGCACGGCCGGGACCGCCCGGCAGGGACAGGGGGCACGGCCGGGACCGCCCGGCAGGGACAGGGGGCACGGCCGGGACCGCCCGGCAGGGACAGGGGGCACGGCCGGGACCGCCCGGCAGGGACAGGGGGCACGGCCGGGACCGCCCGGCAGGGACAGGGGGCACGGCCGGGACCGCCCGGCAGGGACAGGGGGCACGGCCGGGACCGCCCGGCAGGGACAGGGGGCACGGCCGGGACCGCCCGGCAGGGACAGGGGGCACGGCCGGGACCGCCCGGCAGGGACAGGGGGCACGGCCGGGACCGCCCGGCAGGGACAGGGGGCACGGCCGGGACCGCCCGGCAGGGACAGGGGGCACGGCCGGGACCGCCCGGCAGGGACAGGGGCACGGCCGGGACCGCCCCCGCTGCGGCGCTCGCTGCCCGGCATCGCGCCCGGCGCGGGCAGCGGCAGGCGGCGATGCCCGGAGCGCGATGGGTACCCGGAGCGCTGCGGGTGCCCGGAGCGCGGTGCTCGGGGCTCCGCGCCGCCGCGGAGGATGCGCCGCTGTCGCAGGGTGCCCCGGCGCCCCTCGCAGCCCGTGGCGGGCGGGGGTTGCCCGAGGACGCCGCGCTGGGACGCGGCCGGGGTGGCCCAGGCGGTGCCGGGGGCAGCGGGAGCTCCTCCCGCAGCGGCAGCGGTGCCGCAGCCGCTCCAGCAGCTGCCCTTGCTGCGGGCTGCCAGGTGCGGCTCTGGGGGGGATGACCCGCACGGGGCTGCGGTGCTGGGAGATGGCACGGGCTAGCAGAACCGCACAGATAGTCCCAATGTCCCCGTTTAACTTCTTCTGTGACGTGGGAAAAGGACGTGGCTGAGAGTGGTGCTGCAGGGGCTTTGCTGTGCGTGTGAGCTATAAAAAAAGAAGTCACTATAAAAATGTAACAATTTCCAATGGTTTTGACCTCTTGAAGGCCCAAAATAATGACTTGGTTTTATCTTGGTGTCTAAAAGTCACCCACAGTTTAGTTGTTTATCTTCAGGTGACTCTCTTGGGATATTCTGCTGTTCCAGGTTTTCCCTGCCCTGGCTGTGTGTATTATCTCACATGTAATGTTATGCATAGAAACATCTCAGACGTTAACTTTGCACGCTGCTTGTGTCATACCAAGTGCAGCCTCAGACCTCTGCAGGGCTGCTCTGTTGTACAACGTACTGGTAGAACACATCTGCTGGTCCTGTCAGTCACCCAGGCACTGATGGTATAAAAACCAGAGAAGGCTGAAGGCTTTGGTATTTTAAAACAATAATTGTTACTAAAATGTTGAGACAAAACAACTAAATTGTTATATATATACATATTTGTATGCCTGTATGCTTCAGCAGGGTTCCTATGGCGTTCTGCATTTCCTTTTGTATCTTACCCTTTGCTCTCACTGGATAATACAAAGCTAGTAATTCTTGGGGACACCACTGCTCGTTTTTCCTCTATAGTGTTATTTACTCTACCTTTACAAATATTTGCTTACCTCCTTCTTCCAATTCCACTTTGAGGGAAGTCAGACGTACATTTAGAGTGGAGCTTTCAGAGCTAATGTAGTGGAAAGCAGGTTTTGCATTGTTTCTGGTTAAAATAAATCTGAATAAGCCGGAAAAACAAATAGGATATTCCATCAAACTGTCTTTTCTTTACACTGATACTCTAGTGAATACGTGAGCACGCTGTGCTGAGGTACAGTGGCTTAGCAAGGTGCCTTTGCTCGAATCATGGCAAGCAGCAGTCTTGGTGCTGCTGTGACAGGGGATGGGGGCCCAGAATAATGAGTTTTGGGATGGAAGGGCATGGGCTTGGTGAGCTGCAGCAGCTCGGCTGACAGGGGATTTAACACAACCACGTTAATGCAGTCACTTGCAGCTGTGTGAGCACATCTGCAGTGACCTGTGCAGAGCACAGCAACCCCCTGCAGCATCCTGCTGCTTCTGGGGACTCCTCACACCAGGTGTAGGAATTCCTCACACAAAGTGGATGCTGCTCGCTCGTGCACATAGAGCTTCAAGCAGAAAGAAAATAGTGAAAGATAAAGTTAATTCACGTTCACAGTAAAGCTGGGTAAAGGGTTCTGGCAGAAATAGTGTTTGAGAGTAACTTGTGTCATGTTCAGTTCCTGTCTTGTCACCTGCTGTAAATGTTCTTTATTGCAATAATATAAGTGAGCCTTCAGGGAAAGAAAACAATTCTGATCAGGGAAACAGTGAAGAGTATTAGCTGGTAGTTAAGTTCATTTTCTGACTGAAAGGCTACTCAGATCATCTCTAAAACCATCCTGTGCAGATATTTCTATCCAATACTGGTTTTCTTAAGAATTTATGCCATTAAAAAAACCCCCAAACCTGCATGTGTGGCCAAAGGCTTGGCTGTGTCACTTTTCACACTAACCTCCATAACTGAGGTTGTGTGCACATGGTAAACCTCGTATCATGTATGTTAATACACATAAAATACATATTCCAAGTAATATTTGACTTTAGTTGTACCTCTGTGTGTGTGCTTAGGAAGTTTTGTTTGGTTTTTGTTTTTTTTTTTTTAATAAATATTGAATTTTTGGTTAAATATAAATGAAACAATGACACTGTCTCTGGGTTGAACACTTGCCAGCATAGATTAATTTTATGGTTTAATATCACAGTGTATGCTCTGTTTATGACACTACAGCTCTTCCAATAACTGCTTCATCTTTTCATAAATAAAATATTCATTTCCTGAGTTTTAAGTAAGTGGTGACAAAGGTATCAGAATTTAATTTGGCTAAAAATCAACTTGCTAAAACAAGTGGTATAATGAATGTGCTGTGGGCTTTATTCCTATTGGTGTGCATAATTTTAATCACCTTAAAAAACATGAGCAATGAATAAATACAGCACTAAGCAAAAGTCTTTGCTTGGGCTGCCATTGTTCAGCCTTAGAAATGAGATCAAAGAGGGTGTCAAGGAAGAGAAGAAATAATTCTTCCCTACCCCCTGAAATGTTTTGTTCATCTTTTCTTACCGGGTGGTAAGGAGGAGTAGAAATCTGGAATTAATAGGTTAATTAGAAAGATTTAGATTAACTACTTTGTCAATATGTAAACGCTTTCTGGAGAGAGAGAAATTGTTTTGGCTCTCATTAGCTGGCCAGTTGAGACAGCCATTCTGTAAATCTCCAGTAACTTACCTGTGAGAGAATTAAAAACACAGATTCAGCGGTGCTTATCGCTCCTCTTGGCAACTGGTTTTTAGCTTGGACATTTCTTGGAGTAATTCAGTAATCCAAACGCTTCTGCTATTTCATCTCACCCTGTGTGCCGGGGGTGCAATCCCACGGGAGAGCTCTCCCAGGACAGGGTGTCCTCAGGGCAGGGTGTCCTCCTGTCCTCAGGGCAGCTCTGGGAGCTCCTGCAGGCTGTGCCTGGGTGCTGGGGGATCCCTGGGGATCCCTGCAGGCTGTGCCCGGGTGCTGGGGGATCCCTGGGGATCCCTGCAGGCTGTGCCTGGGTGCTGGGGGATCCCTGGGGATCCCTGCAGGCTGTGCCTGGGTGCTGGGGGATCCCTGGGGATCCCTGCAGGCTGTGCCTGGGTGCTGGGGGATCCCCGGGGATCCCTGCAGGCTGTGCCTGGGAGCTGGGGGATCCCTGGGGATCCCTGCAGGCTGTGCCCGGGAGCTGGGGATCCCCGGGGATCCCTGCAGGCTGTGCCTGGGTGCTGGGGGATCCCTGGGGATCCCTGCAGGCTGTGCCTGGGTGCTGGGGGATCCCTGGGGATCCCTGCAGGCTGTGCCTGGGTGCTGGGGATCCCTGCAGGCTGTGCCTGGGAGCTGGAGGATCCCTGGGGATCCCTGCAGGCTGTGCCCAGGTGCTGGGGATCCCTGGGGATCCCTGCAGGCTGTGCCCGGGTGCTGGGGATCCCTGGGGATCCCTGCAGGCTGTGCCCGGGTGCTGGGGATCCCTGGGGATCCCTGCAGGCTGTGCCCAGGTGCTGGGGATCCCTGGGGATCCCTGCAGGCTGTGCCTGGGTGCTGGGGAATCCCTGGGGATCCCTGCAGGCTGTGCCTGGGAGCTGGGGGATCCCTGCAGGCTGTGCCTGGGAGCTGGGGGATCCCTGGGGATCCCTGCAGGCTGTGCCTGGGTGCTGGGGGATCCCTGGGGATCCCTGCAGGCTGTGCCTGGGTGCTGGGGGATCCCTGCAGGCTGTGCCTGGGTGCTGGGGGATCCCTGCAGGCTGTGCCTGGGTGCTGGAGGATCCCTGGGGATCCCTGCAGGCTGTGCCCAGGTGCTGGGGATCCCTGGGGATCCCTGCAGGCTGTGCCCAGGTGCTGGGTGATCCCTGGGGATCCCTGCAGGCTGTGCCCAGGTGCTGGGTGATCCCTGGGGATCCCTGCAGGCTGTGCCCGGGTGCTGGGGATCCCTGCAGGCTGTGCCTGGGTGCTGGGGATCCCTGCAGGCTGTGCCTGGGTGCTGGAGGATCCCTGGGGATCCCTGCAGGCTGTGCCCGGGAGCTGGGGGATCCCTGCAGTCTGTGCCCGGCCGTTCCCCGAGCAGGAACCTGCAGGACAGGTGTTCATCTGCCGTCCCTGACAGGACCTGCCCTCGGCGCCCCTCCCCAGAGTGGTTTGCACTGCAGGATCTCTTTTGTAACCTGGGTTGAAGCTCTGTGGGGTTCTTTGGTCCTTCCAAAGCTCAGTTACTGACTGCAGAGCACAGAGACAGGAGGAGCTGGGTCCCCATCTTCGCTCACGTTTTTAATTTCTGCGGTTCGCAGTGAATTTTTCGCTCGTGCCGATGCAATTTGTGTGCGTTGCTTCAAGGAGAAGTTTGAGAGGGAAATAAAATGAAGGAGGTGTTGTTTTAACAGTTATGAAAAAATAAGATCGTTCACAAAGAAAGCAGAAGATCAAGTGGGGTTTCAGCTCTGGTAATTTGCTGAGCTTCAGTGGGAACTGTGAGTGTTCAGGTCTGGCCAAGTTTCTGAGAGGCAGAGGCATGACTCTGCTCACTTTCCAAGCTCTGAATTGTGCCACATACGTTTAACAGGGGTTGGTGCACAGCTGCTGTGCAGAACAGACAGCTGAGGGAGAGAGATAATTAATATTTCTGGATGAAGCCTATTTTGTGCCATTCAAGAAGTGTCAGTGTATCCACCTACCGGGAACTTTTTGGAAATCAAACCTTCTTTGTCTGCAAAGTAATTCCATTAAATCAGTATCAGCTGAAATTTAGAACGTAAATGTTTCTGAAGGGAAGACTTTACAGGAAACAGAACAAGTTTCACAGCCGTAATACCTTAGAAATAAGCACACGTTAAGCTCCTGTGCCTTCTCATCAGCCAGGCTGTGCTTGGAACTCTGAAACTGCTCCCTTGTATGAAAACCTGTGAACTGCAGATTCATGCTGAAGGAGGGAACGCTGCTAGCCAGGAGAAGTGAGAAGCAGTGATCAATTATGCAGGGAATAAAAAATTAAACATTGCAAAACATCGCTTGGTGTTTCGTGGACGTGTTAGAGAAAAACGTTTTCTGTACAGAAATCCCAAAGAGAAAATGTGTCAGGAAGGGGTTGTACCTTTCAGCGGGATCTCTGCACACACTAGAGATCCAGAGAACACTTTCAGAAGTTTCCCTTGTAAGCTTTGTGATTTCCAAAGCACGTAATGTACTAAACAAACAAATTAATTTCCTGAATGCTAAAATGAGTGGGACTGGGAAACACTGTGTCCAGTATCCAGGTGTGTATAAATACCACTGCAAACACTGACCAGTGTAATGGAGTCCCAAAAATGCTCTTTCACATTTACTGAATGGCTAAAGTTCTCCCTGATGTTTTTCTAGGCAGAAAACACCCAAAATCTGGGACCTGACAGCTCAACTCCATTTTAGAAGTATTATTTTCCCCAAGTCATGGCTTTGGATTCTGTGAGAGTTTCAGTAGGAGGGAAAGATAGGGCAAGGCAAATTCTGGATCCAAGCAATAATCGCTGTTTGTTAAGACACTCGCTTGGGAATTTATCTCCTGTATTAGGAACTGTGATAGAGAGAAAATGTAGCCTTGAGATTCAGCATTTTCAGTGTTGTCTGTGATTCCCAGACAGCAGGAGCTGGGTTCGTTTTTATTTCTCATTCAGAAAGTATTTGTTTATGCAATGGCAGATAATGTGAATAGGCATTTGGCAGGAGGAGGAAGGATGTGGATAATGTGTCTCCTCTGTCTGGGCTTCATTCAGGGACATCTGTGACTTCACAGACAGATCAGTCTTCAAAAAAATCCCCTGCAATAACTTTGCAGCACTCTCTAATTGTGTTCCTTGGTAACAGCACAAGTGTGAAAATCAGTCTGCTTTTTTTTTTTTTTTTTTTTTTTTTTTTTTTGGTTATAAAGATGAAAAGCCATTTAAAAAACATGAAAATAACTCTGTAAATTTCAGCACTGAAATACTCCCCAATAACTCAGCTTCTACACACGTGTATTTCCATATATGCATCGTTTGAAGCTTGTGATTAATGATGTCAAACTCAATGGAATTTTAAGGGATCAAGGCCTCCTTAAATCTGGGAATTTGAATTGTTCTGGGGATATTTGCTTGTTTTACCTTCTAAAGATGTATGCAAAATTTTCTACTGAGTGCTCTTAATTTTTAAAAAAAAAAGTGTAAAAAAAATTTATTTTGAAGTAGTAGAGGTAATGCCTCAATTTCTGAGCCTTGGAACACTTGAGGGAGTCCCTCTGTATTTACTGCAGAAACAGCTGGCATTCCCCAGGGAGATCTGGAGCTGTGGAAAGTGTGGAGGAGAAGTAGTCAGCACATTAAAAAAAAAAAACAAAAAAACAACCCAAACCACTTTTGACTGGAATTCCTGGCTGAGTTTCTTGATTCCCGATGTCCTGAGAGAGTTATTTTCAAATTAATTGTAATATGCACACATATTGCTTGTACATGATAGTGTTTTATGGTAATTGGAATACTGATGGGAAAAAATCCTTTTCGACTATTTAATGAGCACCTGTGAAATTATGGAATGCATGCACGAGCATCCCAAGTATTTGCCTGAGAGATTTTCTCTCCACAGCTGGGAGATTTGGGCATCATTATTTAGAAATAAATGGAGAACCTCTTTCATGAGGGAGGCAGGTGCTTGGAGCCAGTTCATGGGGCAACTGGTGTTAATAATTGCTCAACAGTGGAAATAAGGAGCTTAAAATGCGGCTGCAGTCCGTTATTTATTAGTATTTATCGTAATTCGTTGCTCTTGTTTCAAAGGGTGGAATTAAAAGGAGTTTCTTTTTAGGACAGGAAGGAATCCAGCACCATCTGTTGTGCCAGTGGGGCTCTCTCTGATGTAGAGCTGATACATTCCTTCCAAGGCCTCCAGACATTCTACAGCACTTTTAGCCCCAGTTTCTGCCGTGATGACTAACTTGTGCAGGACAGAAAATTACATTTCTTGGGAGGCTGTGAGATAATCAGGAAATGAGAGCCGACATTATCCAGGAAGTCAATTAGTTAGCAGGATTTTAATGCCAGAACAATTAATACACGATGAGAAATAAATCAGCTGCCACAACATGGAGCAAGCAGAGAACGTTCCTGTGGTGTTTTTATGGTGTGGACAGTGTGAACACCCCGTGTGGGCAGACACAGATTTCCTCCTGTACGTTCTTTGGCTGATGTTCCTGGGAACACTGAAAACTGATTCTGCTTTCAGGGAGAGGAGTAAAGCTGTCCGTAATCAATCAGTTTCTTGACTTTGGCAGTCTTTGCATCAGTCTGTTAATGGGAGGAACCACAGGTAATCCGACTCTGAGGGGTTTGTTGGAATTGTTGTTTTCTCTTTTTGGAACTGAGGCTTTTAAAGCGGGCTGTGGAGGTATTTTTGTAATTGCTTTTGTGTCGTTTTTGTCTTGTACTTCAGTTATCCTTTGCCTGGTTTATAAATGGGTGAGCTGAGACAAGAAGCAATGAAGCCCACAGTCAAACAGAACAGGAACACCGTTCAACCCTTGGGCTTCCTTGATGCATTAATCCTTGATTTTTCGTAGCATTGACCAGCTGGACGTATTTGTGCTTCCTTCACTTGGTGTCCTTTCTCCAGAGCAGGGCTCTGCCACTCTCACTTCAAAAGGAGGTGAAGGTAACCAGCTCCTTCCAGGAAAACATCCCAGCCTTGTAAATAACTCCTGGTTGCTTGAACAAACATGGGACAAAGCTGAAACTCAGAGCAAAGTTAAAGGAAAAACACTTTGATTAAGCTTACCTCCTACACTGGTGTGCCTGTAACATTAATTAAAAGTGGCTTCTGTCTTCTTTTTCTGTTTGTTCCCATGATGAAGGGACCATCTACACGCTGCAGGTCACATCTGTGTTCTTGAGGACGCTTTCCTGTATGAAAGTCCGGCTGAAATTGCAAACCTGACCTCCGCAGACAAGTTTGATGCAGCCCTGGCCATTCACCTCTATAAAGGAGGCAGACTGCTGCAAGGTAATCTTCTTTCTACTTGGCAATAAAAACACCTCTTTAAAAAGTCCTGCGGGGGAAGAGAGTGAATCCTAACAGTTATAAATGGCTATAAATGTGTGAACCCACACAGAATATCCTTACTCTGTTTATCCACCTCAGCAAACGTTCAGAAATGCTAAAAGTCTCTCTCAGCGGGGGATCTTATACAGAGAGAATGAAATAAATGTACTTTTAAACCACATAGTGCTTTTGATAATTAAGTACTTTAACTACATCAAGATAAGAGCGTTACCTTAACGTTGGGATCCTTTCAGCAGATGTGTTCTTTCAGAGGAAAATGGCTTGGCTAAGTAGAGCTGGGGTCAAATGGGAGAAAGCAGGGAGGATAATTTGATTTTATTTCTGCTCAAAAATGAGTCGGGGTTTTTCAACATGAAATAACATTCCTGTCAGCTAAACTATAGGAGACAGGATGTTATCAGACAAATAATAAAATTTTCTATTCTCTCTAGCCACGTAGAACAAAATTTTAGCCTGCCCTTAATGATACAGTAGAAGCAGTGGCTCTCCAAATGACAGACACTGTCAGCTGCTGAAATTGCAAGTGTGCATCCTCTTCTGAGAGCACCTTTGTATTACAGGAATCCATTCCCTGGAACACAGGCACAGCATTTCACACTTCCATCACACCTCAGGGGGAGTTGTGGTCGTTTGGAGACTTCAGAGCTCCCCAACAGTTTGTTCTGAATTATGATGTCTGCTGTGCCTGGGTTTCTTGTGTTCCAAAGGGGCTCTGGTTTCAGCAGGGACCTAAAATACAAAACCAAAATAAATCTGTAAAATGAGCTCTGCTAACATTTGAATTAAGGCTTGTTGGAATGTAGAGATGATTGGGTTTTTGACAAGACCTCAAATTGTTTTGGAAGAGGCTTATGGAAAGTCTGAGGACCATCTTTTTTGGGGTTTTTTTTTGCTGAGGAACAAAAGATAAAGTTGAATTTTAACTCTTTATTGGAGTCAGATTTTGTTAGTTTAACTTGCAATGCCCAAATGCTGTTGCTATTAGCTTTTCAAAATCCCAAGTGACCTGAAAAGCCCGGTACTTTACAAAAGCTCAGGAATTTAAACAAATCAGTTACTCTGTTCTAAAAAGTATCTGCAGTACCTGAAAGAAAAATAAACCAAAAGTCTCTGAAATGCGAGACAGTAATAGAAGATTGCTGAGACGATCACAAAGTGTCAAAGCTATTGCAGAGTTCTGGGAGGAAAAAAGTGATTCAGAGGGAATTCCTGGCTGCTGGAAGATTTTGAAATGCAGTGATTGCACTCAAACTTCCATTGCTGCCACACTATTGATCTGTTTGGCCTCATCCTGGAAATTCTGTTTGCACGATCGACACAGGTAATAGATGACATAACAATTGTTTACTTTTTTCATTTATTAAAGAGGTGGTAGATATTTTATAGGGCATTCCAGACAGTCTGTCTCTTGAAGATTAGAGGCAGCGGTGCTTTGATAGCACACATTAATTCCCTTCCCCTGCAGACATTAGAGTATGATATCAACAAAAGCCAAGGAAATTCTCCAAGTAGCCAGAATGGTAATTAGTCTTTCATTCTTTTTGCTTGCTGTCTCATTTAGTAATGAGGAGATTAGCAATGCTAATTAATCCTGATCTTGCAGCTCGCTTAACTTTCAAATACACGTGTGCAATCTGTGGTACGTTTTCCATCTTTATCAATGTACTTTGTTTCCCCTTTGGTTTGAGGTCCTGTGAAAGTGCATAGTTATTGTGTGGGGGAGGTTACAGTGCTAAAAAAATTAAAATTCAGCTTCCTCCAGGTTTCCTTTTCAAAGATTTTTGCTCAGAGAGGCGATTCAGTATTATCCATGTACTTTTTCACTCCTGGTCGTTACATGGACACCTTGGCCAGTTTCTCATTGCTTTGCAGGGAGCAGAATTCCTTTTGGCATCATCTTCGGTGGGACAGATGTGAATGAAGATACCAAATGTAAAGAGAAACGCCAGGTGATGGGAGCAGTGCTGGAGGAAGCCAGGTAAGAGCAAGGGTGAAAGATTGATGGCAGGAAATTGAGTTTCTGTGCGGCAGATCTCTCAGGAAGTTTTCCATGCACACTTGGAATCTCTTGGGGAAGGTGTGTAGGCCAGCAGACAAAGGCTGGACTTCCTGAAATCCTCGGGATCTTTCCATATCATTCTGTGATTCAGTGATGGCAGTGGAACAGTTTCATCTGTGTGCAGTCTGTGTTCCGTTTCCTCTGTTCCTCACGCTCTGCTTGCTGACGGAATGCCTGGTTGAAAAGCAGATCCCTCAAGAACAAGCAGCTTGTTTTCCTTTTCTTTTTGCTCCTGCTAATGTGATCCTTTCCCTGGGTCTGTGAGCAAAGAAGTGGAGACTGAAAAAAATCTTCAAGCAAATTCTCTCAGTTTTTAGGTGAAATGACAAGGGAGTATTTTTAGGGTGTTTTAAAGTCTGGACAGTTCTAGTGACGTGCCAGTGTAGTCATCAAATGTAGATCAAGAACTGATCATAAACCAGAAGAAATTACTAAAAGCTCAAAGGACTTCTGGGCATTTTTCATAGTGTCAGCATCTCCAGGACAGAAGTTTTGTCCTGCCTGATCCAAAGGTTTGTTGGCCTCAGCAGTGTTTGATCATGGCCACGGTGAGGGAGGAAAGCTTTTCCTTGTTGCAGACAGCAGTGGATGGATTTGGGGTTGGGCAGAACCTGCACCAGGCTCCTCTCTGCTGGTTTAGCCTCGCTGATACCACTCTATTTTCCAGCTATTATTGGCTCACTTAACACTGGCAGAGTTGTGCTGCTCTCTCTGCAGTCCCCTATAAAACGTGGTGAGTAAACAGATTTTAAAGACAGCACCTAATCACGCTCATTGAAAAATCGTTAGGGCACGTTCTTGTGTCAGTGTGACTCGGGGCTGGAAGCAGCTTAAGGTCCCACTCAGGAAAAAATTTATGTACCTGTTTACTTTTGTTATCAAATAATCAGCAGTTATTCTTTAAGCAGGTCTGAAGGAAAAGAAAAAATATAATAGACAAATTTCAGCACTGTGCAAAATGAGAAATACATAAAAAAGTCTCTGAGTGTGTCCATTTGACCCATCTCTGTTTAAAATACTGTCACACACACAGCTGATACAAAATCTGCTTTAATGAATGTTTTTTAATGATACTGAGTTGGGAACCTGAAGTATACCTTAATAGCTTGAATTATCTATGATATTTCAAGATGTATTACTGCATCCCCGTGCAGTTTACAATGTTTTCTCTGCTGCAGGAGAAGTGTCTCCGTTTTCTAGAAGTTATTCTGAATGTGCCTCTTCTCCAGTAGCATCACTGGTGTTATTCATTGCATAGTTATTAAAAGAAACATTGATTTTTTTTTTTTTTTCCCCCTTTATTGATTGCAGGGCTCTAAGCAGAAAGCATCATGAATTGTAGATTACTTGTCCAGTACAATATCCCACCACATTCCATAAAACAAACTATTGAACACTGTCTGGCCTTATGAGCGTTTCATTTTTAATCAAATTCCTCTAAATGGTGCTTGTACTCCTCTAGGGTATTTTTTTTTTTTCTATTGAACTGTATTTTGTAGATTTAGAAGCAACATCTTTTTATGCTTGTTAATGTGATGTATTGAAAGGATAATTGCGAAATGTGGGGAGGGAGCATGTGCAACCTGACAAAACAAGCATTTGCAAAGGCTTTAATAACCTCAAAGCTGTCAAGTTGTGTGTGTGAAATTCACTGGGGTGCCATAAAGCAGATCCTACAAAACAAATGCAGGGGAATGAGGTTTGTTCCAACGAACAAAAGCAGGAGCTGTAATTCTGTTATAATCTATGGGAGCTCTAATGAAGGAGGGTGAGTTCATGCCCTCGAATTATGACATAACATCTGCAGTGGGGAGGCTCTGTCCGGCTTGGGGCTGTTGTGCTTTTCCTTGAAGGTGTCAGAGAGTTGGCCCAGGACAGAAACATTTCAGAAATTACACGAAAAAGCAGCACTGAATCGTCAGGGCAATGTGTGATGGCCTCTCTTTTCTATCCAATATCCCTACAAGTAATTCAGAAAGGTGTTTTGCTGAGCAGGAGTGTCTCATGGGAGGGAGGAATTCCAACATCCTTTCCCACAGGACTGAGGGTCTCCAGAAATGGCCCAGTTAACACTCAGGTTCCATTTGAGAGCATCCAGAGCACGTGTTGGTGTTCCATTAGAGCTTAAAAGCTGCACTGAAATCCAGTGTCCTTGAGATCCCCTGAACAGGGGCTCTGTACTCGCTCTGAATGAAAACATCTCATGCAGCTCCTCAGTGCTGCACCAGGGTCCCAGCTAGAATAACTTGATAAACAAGTTAGTGATATGCTATCTATCTATAACATATATTTTAATACATATATAATATACTATGTAATATATTATATATAGTATGCAATATATATTATACTATCACATAATTATAATATTATATAAGATAATTTATATTATCATTCTATTACCATTTCATTGTATGATAATTATATGGTAATTATACGATCCCAGCCTTTTGTTGGCTGTGATGGGACACCCCGAAATGGAACCTGTTCGTGTCAGTGCTGCTGTGCTGTGCACGAGGACATCCCCTGCCCACATCTCTCAGGGACAGCCGCGTTTGTTGCTCGTTGGCAGCTGTGAGAAACGCGGTGAGAGCCCTGGGGAAGGGTTAAATAAAAGCGTTCACTGGAGTTTGGCTCAGCTGCAGACAGTGGCACTGGCTGTTGTCCCTGCTGGCCTCGGTTCTGGGTGGAGGGCTCCTGCGGCAGGGAATGCAGGTCCCTGTGCAGCTCTGTGCGTTCAGCTGGGCAGACTGGCAGCTGTCCCCGTCATCTGGGGTTTCTCTCACTTTGGGACATCCTCACTCCGCCTTCCCGGAGCTCTGAGAGGTGAAGCCTGCAGGGCTGCCCTTGGTTTGACCGCGATTTTCTGCTGGAACAGTGGGAAGCTTTGCTTTCTGCCTTTCATCTGGGATCAGCTTGATAAGTCTCCGGTCTCAGTTCTTATCAAGATTCTTTCTGAAGTACTTTTTTTTTTTTCTTTCCTGTTTAAACACTTTAAGCAGATGATCCCAACTCTTTTTGTCCATTTGACCAGGTTTGCAGTGGCTTTCACGGTGGAGATGAAGGAGCTGGCAGCAGCAGAGTGGGTACGTCCGTGCCGTGGTGCTCGTGCTCAGTGTTAGCAGAAGTCCTCCTCAAGTGTTCCCCAAGCAGTGCTAGAGACTTGCAGTAATCTCCGTTGTTCCCAGTCCTGCTTTTCCTTTCAGAGACAGCTCTTTGTGCTGATGAACTTCTACAGGTCAGAGAGATTTGTCACCAAAAGCTCTTCCGGGTTAGAAGAGAACATAGATCAGTTTAGGAAGTGTTTCTCTGTAACATTTAAAACAAATCTTTTCTTGTTCCCCAGTCTCTCCTGATGCCAAATTGTTTCTTTTTGCATCATTTACTAAACTTTACGTTGACAAAATCCCTCCAGACAGCGTTGGTTAGAATAAAGAATTTGGAAGTATAATTTGGAAATACCTGTTTTGTCACCTCTGGAAACAGAATGAACTTCTTCTAATTTACCTTTGCAGAGGTAAATTGGATTTGCTGTGCTGAACACCAGATCCAGTGGGGGTGAGCAGGATCCATTTGGGATAAAAGCAGCAAGGCAGGACCTCCCTCTTGCTGGCTCCACTCACCTCAGGAAACATCAGCTGAAGCTGAACAATTAATGCAAGAAGCTGAAACAAAGTGCTGGGTACCTCTTCAGTTCTGATTTGCATCGTAGTATAATCATTAATGCACTCTTGCCTAAAAAATAATCACTGAGTGGAGCTTGCAGAACGCAGCAGTAGGATATACAGTTCCTTATTTCAGCATTAATTGATTTTTTAAATCTATTTGCGTTAAAAGGATACATGAGCAGACACGGGATTTGGTATTTTATTTTACAAGTGTAATTTGATTTTAACGGTTACTGCAGTGAACTTCACGATGGGGAGATGTGAAAGGGCACAGCTCCTGTCAGAGGTACTAAGCAAGAAAAGGACAAAAGTAACAGAGAGTAAGGAGAGGAAACAAAACTGAGCTTTGGAATGGTTTCAAAATCAGCGCCTCAGATGCTTTTAGTGCCAGACTGGTTTTACCCAAACGCTTGTGCGGTTCTGTGAGACTCGTTCGGGGTTGTGGGCTGTGGCAGATGGGGATTGGAGCCGATCTGAAATCCCACTGCTGGCCTGTGCCTGGGGTGCAGGGTTTGTGCCCTGCTCTGCTGGGTCTCTGTGAAAGGCTGGAGCAAACTCCCCAAATCCTCTGCAAGCAGTGACGAGCACAGACACATCCTTCCACACACAGGCCGTGGGTGTTGATCGTTTTTACACGTTAACTCACTGCCTCGTTCCTCCAGCGTGGGTTTATTCGTTAAGGTGATCAGTTAGGAATTTAAATTACAAACGTGTAAGCACTGAACTCAGAGGCTGTCTCTTCCAACAAATCCCTTTCTATTACACTGGCTAAGTTACCCTTAATTATGAAGTATGTAACCCAGCCCTTGTAATAATGCGTATTCCAGGGGAGTTTGAAAGGCTGTAGCAGATCTTGTGCTTACGGTCAGACTTTTATTTCAGTAGCATAAAAGTGGCGCAGAAGAATTACCTAGGCCAGTTTTATCAGCATTCAATTTCATTTTCCATTCTCCTCAAGCCCATTTAAGATAAAGGCCATAAGAGAAGACTGATCTGTGGTGTGAGTACATCTCTATGCCCTGTCCCACAGGATTCCCATTTTCTTCTTGCTGGTCCCAGCCCTGCCAGGGTTGTATTTACCCCCCCCGAGCCGCTTGGGGTCCAGCAGGGTGTGAAAGAGGTGTTTAACCTGAATTCCTTGGTGAACCTCGGTGTTTTGAGGGAGCTGAGGTCTGTCTGACCCGGGGGGAGGCTGGGGGCTGCTGCCCCTCTGCTTTTCCCTCTCCTGTGATTCTCTTTGGCTCAGTCTCAGCTCTCCCATTTCTTCTGCAAAGTTAAATTCTGGAGCTGGCCTCCGGCTCGCAGTGCTGTCCCACTGTGTGTTTGCAGGGGGTTTTTATCACTGGGAAACTCAGAATGTTGGTCACAGAAGCTCCAGTGTTAACTACTAATGCAATGATGTATTAAACTATTTTTATTATTTTTATATCCTTTGAACACAAAAGCCCAAAAAAGATAAAACCCATGGAGCATCCTCGGGCTTCCACCGTAGCACAGAGTTGTTTCTCCCCCACTTCATTCCCACCTGGATTTGCTGGTTTTTGTCATTTTGGTGACATCGTTCACTCAGATTCTCAGAAACCACCTCTCTGCCCTCTCTGAGATGGTTTTTGGAGTGATCTCTTTTCTGTCAGCTTCTTCTCCCCGTTCATTTTCAGTAACTGCAGTGCTTGGGCAGGGGACTGAGGGGCAGCCTCAAAGGGCAACTGGGAAACCAAAATCTCTGCAATTAAAATTTAAAAAAATCACCAATCACTGCTGTGGCTTCCTGTTTTCTGAGCTGGCTGGTTCAAGAAATGTTTGCCAAGAAGTTTGTTTTTGAATTGAGTTTCTTTTCATTAAAAACAAAAAAAAAAAGCATTCCACAAATCCACAGTTGGAGTTAAAGAAAGATATTGAAATAGGAAATTGCTTCTTTAATCACCTAAATTAAATAACTAGCAGAACAGCACTTGAGGAGTGATTTTGGAAGTGTAGTAATTACCTCTTTTACTGCAGCTATTTTAAAGTAATTTATTTTGCAATTTTTATTTGGAAATGTTCTGCAATAACTACCAGGCACCAGTTTCCCTGTCTAGGCAGGTGTATGTATTTAACAGCAGTTTCTGAAATGGATCGGTTTATAAATTGTATTATGGATAAATGTAAACTGGATTTTCAGGACTAACAGCTTTTTGGGAGCTAGAGCTGATTTTCAGCTAGACAGTTGAAACTTGTCTTACTCCAGGAAAATAGGATAATATCCAAAGAAACGATACAGAGATAAACTAAAAATAAATATTTGTGCTAACTTGGTAATTGTGTTAATTGCAAAACTGATTCATTGATCCCGTAAGTGGAGATAGTAAATGTAAATTACATTGTTGGCTTTTGGTGTTACCTAATGTACCTGATAGTCAGTTTTGATTTTTAATAGTCAAAAGAAACTCACACTGACGTGGTTTGTTGCTCTTTATTGTGGGGGGGGTTTTTTTGAAGATTGAACAGATATTTTTGTGTTGAACTCTGAAAGTTATTTTTCTCCTCCTTCTCTTTGCAGCCAGATGCTAGGAAGAAAATATACGTCCAAAGTCAAGGTGAGAGCTCTGAAATACGGATTGAGACACTCAGTTTCTTTGATTCACGTGCTCGGTGCCTGTTTGTTTGTGCATCTGCCTCTTTGCCCCAGACACGCTCTGCAGCCCTGCTCCGCTGCAGCTGGGCTCTTTGCACTGACATTAAGTGAGGCAGGATTTCAGCCTCTCAGCCAGAATTTTCCCCTCACCTGGTGCTTTAGAGAAGTTTTCCCAGCTGCCTTCCAGCAGGGATCGGAAAGGTCAGGTAGCACTGGGGGCAACACCGAGATTCCCCCGAGGCTGTGCAAGTTTTGATGCTGAATAATTATTTCCTGAGCCCCCAAACTCCTTTGGAAGCTCCACGCTGAATCCCAGACGGTGACAGGCAGGTACCTCACCAGGGTCCATCACTGAGAGCACAGCGCAGGATTGCAGTTGTTTTATTCGTTTAAAAATAACTCTCTGCGTGTTCCAAAGCTCATTCCGCTTTGTGTATTTCACTTTCAAAGAAAATAACGTTCCTTTCCAGGCTGTGCCGTGGGTTTAACTCACTGAGATGCCTGTTTAGCCCACATTTGGTTTAAATTTGAGTCTCTGGTGAGGGAATAGTTAAATAAGAGATTAAATAAATTAATAAAATAGTTTCACCATTAAAATAATTGATCTTTAACATAAGGAAAAACAAATATGTTAATATTCAGGACAGATTAATGTTTAATTTGTGTAGAAATTGAATTCACTTCCTTTTATGCTGGGGGCTGTGGGTGGCAGCTGCCCTGGGTCTGTTCTGGGATGATGTGCTCCCTCAGATGGTGTTCTCTCCTCTGGGGTTTCAGAAGGCCAAATTTAGCAGGGTTGTGTTGCTGGAGGAGTTCAGGCCCTGGGTGATTGTGCAGAATTTTCACTGAATTTCAGCCTGCTGTCTGTGCAAGGGTTGTGCTGGCAGCCTGGGGAGGGAAGCTGCAGATGGGAACTCGGGGTGCTTGGCAGAAATATTCTCTGTGAGGCTGCAGGAATCCCCCAGGAGCCACAGCTCAGCCATCCAGGGAACAATAACCAGGGGAGTCTCTTTTTTTTTATTTTTTTTTTGACACAGGGATTAAGACCACACCCAGTGAAACATTTGACTGGTACAGATTTCTACAAAATGCAGGTAAAACTCATTTCCCCCCTCTTTTTACTGTGTTTATTCTAATAGGGGTCAAGGATGCAAGAAACTTAGAGTCAGAGTTTAACTAATTATGTAATGAAGTGCCTTAATTATATGAGAGATGGCAGGATATCAGTCAGATGGGTTGGTTCACCCAGTACCAGTGTGCTCCAAACCTCTGCTCTGGCAGGGCTGAGCTTTGTGTAAAGCTCACAGGAGCGGACACAACCTGTGGCTCAGAGTCCCTAAAGGTGAATTTAGAGCTCAGCCCCACTTCCTGAGCGCTCTGGGCTCTATTGTGTGACAAATGTGGCTGCCTCCAGCAGTGAGGAGCTGCTGAAGAGAAGAAATATGTGCTGATGTTGGATTATTTGGTCTCGGGCTCGAGTCTGTGCTGTCACCAGAGCAGTGGCAGGTAAGGCAGGTGACCTAATTCCGAGCCACCTGATCGTGGCAATGCTTTAATCACTTCATCTTTCCCCAAAAGAATGATTTATAGGCATTTTACCCTGGGAAAAACGCTTCAGTTTTCCATTCATCAGCCTGATCTCTGATAGTGCAGCTGTTCCCTCTGCTACAAATGAATCCTGGCCAGTCCCTGGCATTATCACATCAGGAAATGTGTGCCATTAGTCAAAGCCAGTGTCAATTTTAAATTGAGCATTGTGAGGTTATTTTGTTCCCAGTAAATCACAGCCCACGAGCACAGTGCTGCTAAGATTAATAATTTTCTGAAGTGAAATGATTTGTCACTTGCTAGCACAGCCTGAGTGGTGATTTGATCTCTTGTCCAACCATTTTGGGATTAAATGAGCAGTCAACAGATTGAGGAGGGAGAAGCTCCCCCCAAAGTGAATTTCTAATATATTAGAGGCACTTTTTTTCCTAATGTGTCCTAATGCAAAAGTGCAAAATAATTCATAATGTTCATGAAAAGCAAACTAAAATGTGACTCCAACATCTGTGCCTTATTAAATAATAACTTCAGAACTGGCATCAGATTATTCAGTATTGTTTTTATGACCGTTTCATCTCATTTATCTCCTCTGCCTTGTGCCTGTGTCCATCTCTGGTGGCAGCCCACGATTTCCACTTGTTTTAATATTGCACATGGACTCAGGCTTTTTGTCCCTTTGTCCTTTCCAGGGACTAATTCGGAGCTCCCAGTAAATGGCTTTTTTACCTGGGCGTTTGCAGTTCCAGAGTGTTTAAAATTCTGCTAAACTTGGAGCAATCAGAGGAAAGCTCTCAGAAGCAGGAGGCAGTTTTGCCCAGAAGGATTTGATTTTGGCACTGTGGGTTTGCACAGCGTGCACTTGAGGAGACCTGAGCTTCAGTGCAGACAGAGGCTCCTTCAGCTCGTGGCATCTGTGATCTTTTCTGTAAGACTTTTTTTTTTTTTCCCTTGAAGTTCTATTTTGTGTCTGAAGGCATTTAGTGATTTTTTTACGAGCCTTGCCTGTATCTTTAGCAGAACCCTTGAACATTTGTCGCACTCAGGATTCCCAGGACAGAATGCAGAGGAGCAGCACACGCCCTCAGCGCAGGTTTGAATCCCTTTGAGGCACCACTGTTAAACACCTTCAGGGTGTCAGATTATTCCCTCAAGGGAGATGGGCTCTTAGAACACTTCCAGACTTTTATCCACAGGACAGACTCCTTACGAATATTCTTTTGTACTGATGGCTTTTTTCAGTCCGAGGAAACATTTGCTCCCTTTAAATCTGACACCAGTACATAAACAGCCTCTTTAAATCAATGGAATAGCTTCAAAAAGAATTTAGTGGTAGCTTTAAGTGAGTGGCAGAATGCACCAAATGCATTTTATGGTGGGAGACTTCCAGCCCCCAAATTTGAATGGTTCTGAAGCAAACTCTAAGGACCCCCAGCTTTTTGTGCACCCCCTTTGATAGTTTGGGTGCTAATGTAAATAGCAATTGCCCAACGCAAATGGAAGCGGTGCTGTGAGAGGTTTTTGTTGGTATTGTTATGGGTGCAGTAGGATCTCAGTACAAAAATCATGGAATTTGTGTTTCTCATCGTCTCAGCAGCAGATTGTGGAGGTGGTGGTGTGGGGTTATTGCTGCCTCCTGGCTGCAGTACCTCCAGGGCCTGGCTAGTCAGCATTTACTGGCTAAATCTACAAAAAAAGGGACTTTTAGAGTTAATTTGCATCGTGGTTAACAGTCAGCCTCACAGTTTGTCTTCTGCGGATGAGGGACTGAGAGCAGCAGCAGCCGAACCGAGAGCGGATTTCAGCACGGATTCTGGAGCACAACTCTTGGAGCCTGTTTGGGTGGCTCAGGCTATTTAAGGAGCTGTTGCTGCCTGTGCCAGCCTGGAGATCAGAGCAGATGCTCAGATGTTTATCTCTGACCCTACCTTGCAGGGCTCTGTACACAGCACAGGCAGTTTGGCTGTGGCAATTTTAGAATCCCTATCCACAGACTGGAGACAGTCACTGAGAGTTCAGCCTTTGGCTGTGGGTTGACTGACAGAAAATGACAAGAGAGTTTAAGTAGATGAGAAACCTGGGACTGATCTTCTCCAACAGCTCGAGGCTGGGGCAGAGCTGCTTCTGATCACAGCCAGGCTTGGAGTCATCATTCCAGGATGAAAAGCTCCTTTTGATTTCAGTGGGTGGGGCTGAAGCTCGGGAGACACAGACCCCAGTAAATGTCATGTGATGGGAAGATGCAGATAACTAACACAATAACAACCTGGGGAATGTTTGTCTGGCCGACAGACAGGACCTAAGGCTGCTTTCCTGGGAGGTGAGTGGAACCATAGGGTCACATGCTTATTGCACCACAAATAATACGTGCAATATGCTTTTGTGTTCGATTTTTCAGCTCTCATGTAGTTCCTGCCTCCTAGCACGGCTGTTCTCTGAGCCTGAGAAGTTTACATAACCTGTCACCACACAGGCAGGGCTTCACAGAGGCTTCAGATTCTCCTAAAGCTGTGCTGGAAAGAGAGACCCCCGTAAGAAAAACTGAACAGTAAAGGTTTGTGCCCTTAGACTGCTGCCCACGGTAGAAATTGTGTGATGGCAGCAATAAACCGAGTTCCCAAACTGACCTGGAACCACAGAGCTTTTTTGTTGTCTGTTCTGTTAGAAATAACGAGAAACAGCAGAGAAGAAGAGTTGATTGAGAATTTTGCAGGCTAATTTTTCTGGATTAGTGGCCCGTCCCTGGAAGTTTACAGGTTCATTTAACTTCTCCTGCCTTCACAAAGGTCTCAGCAAGCCCAGCAA
This sequence comes from Hirundo rustica, assembly GCF_015227805.2. NCBI lineage: Eukaryota > Metazoa > Chordata > Aves > Passeriformes > Hirundinidae > Hirundo > Hirundo rustica. The sequence goes on along the minus strand of NC_053466.1, from coordinate 948,046 downwards.
TTACTCACTGCTGGGTGTGAGCAGCAGCACAAACACCCTGGGTGAAGCTTCTGCCTGCACCGCCCCTTGGCGTGTAAGGAACACACCGCTCGGGAAGGAGAAGGGCACAGCAGTAAACGTCCGAGGTGTGCAGTGCTCCGGTGTGGTGGTGAAATGAGGACTGATTGTGCTCCTGACTGCCAGACCGGTGTCAGCAGTGACTTCAGTGCTGCTCAGGCAGGGGGAGGTGCTGGGGCTGCAGCAGGACATCACCACCCACCTCCTGGAGCAGCCGGCCCCAAAGCCTGGGTGCCCGGGCACTGCAGGGCTGGGGAAGGGGCTCCTTACAGCCTCTGGGGAGAGAAACGCAGCAAAAGCTAGGGATTGAAAGATTGAGTCACAGCTGGACGCATTTAGCTGGGTTTCATACTCAGGAAAGTAAATCTGTTGTCTTAATCCATAGCTTTATGGCTGATTTTTCAGTCTTTTCCTTTTTGAGGAGAACAGTCCCTGCCTTCAGGTGCCCAGGAGGTGGAGAAATGAAATATTTTCAAGAGGGAGTAGAAG